>NC_141548.1:34765000-35110000 GCF_021556685.1 Rattus norvegicus
CCTAAGTTGAAGGATTACAAGCATGTGCCACTGCACCTGGCTGATGTAGTACCAGAAGTTTCTACCCACAGTCCAACAGTCTTAGCCCTTAAATGTTTATTTTATTGCTCTTATTATCTTGGATTATCATTATTTTGGATCTTTTACATTTTCTTTCTTTTTTTTTTTTCTTTCCTGTCTTCCTCATTCCCTTTCCTAGAAAAGGTTTCTCTGTGTACCTCTGGCTATCCTGGAACTCACTCTGTAGAGCAGGCTGGCCTCGACATTCAGAGATCTGCCTGCCTTCTGAGTGCTAGGATTAAATGCTTGTGCTGGAATTCAAGGCCAGACTGGGCTAAATAGTGATATGCTGCTAGCTCGGAGTTCTCTTTTTCTTTATGCAGCCCTGGCTGGCTGTCCAGGAACTCCTTATGTAGACAATGCTGTCCTCGAACTCAAAGATTTGTTTACTTCTTCTTTCCAAGTGCTGAGAGCAAAGACATGTTCCCCATACATTGCTGTCAGGAATTCAGCAGAGAAGACTGCTCAGACATCGGTTTAAGCCAATAGAAAGTCTTTAGTAACGGGCTATTGACTACACAGGGTGTTCAGGGTCCCAGTGTAGCCCTGAGCCTTTTTCCAGGTGAGCTTTTAAGCACAAAACTATGTTCTGGGTTGACAGACTTTTGTTGACAAGAAATGTTAGCTAGAAGTGGACCCACAGAAGCCAAACAGCAAGCTTAGTACATTTAGAGACTTTCTCAGAGCTACGGACTTTGACAGACTGGGTTTCGTTTGTGTGTTGGCTGGAGGTGCTGTCTCTGTGCTGAGTTTTACTCTTGAATGGCACCTCCATCGTGGGGTCAGTTTTGCTGAGGTCTGGGGCTCTGGTAGAAAATGGCTATTTTAAAATGAACTTTCAAACAGTATTGAGTGTAATTTGTGTTTAAATTATCATGTTCTAACTTCCCACCTAATGTTGTGGAATGATGTCCTCTTGGCATGACCTAATCCTTGTACTCTTGAACCCTGAGCAATGGTAATTACTCATGCAAGACCTGTAAGATTTGGCCTATTATTGTTTATCATAATGGCGGTAAGGGGTTCATAATCTCCTCCTCTGTAGATGTATAGGCAGTTAACAGTTGGTTGGGGGAAGGGCTCAGGAAACCCTGCCTCATCCCAAGAATATATAGGCAGTTAACAGCTGGTGGGGGAGGGGTTCCCAAGGCCCCTCTGGCTTCCTAAGAATAAGTAGGTAGTTAATAGTTGCTCGAGGTTGTGTAGGTGGTGTTTGCCTTCCAGAGGTGCTGCCCTCCAGGGTGATATAAAATATTTTAACAGCTTTTGGGGAGACTTTTCTTCAATGTAAATTGCCTATGTTCTTGTAAATAGTCATAATTAAACCCATCATTTACAACATTCTACTTGTGCGGAGTCATTTCTTTGGTTTGACTTTGGTACCCTACCTGGGGGTAATGAGTATTTGTTTCTCTCCCTAGGAGAAGTCCACATCACATGTGGCTCAAACTTCTTATATCTGCCTTTAAACTCTGCACTCAGCAGGCTTAGACAGGATAATCTCTGTGAGTTCCAGGACAGCTTGGTCTACATTTTGAGTTTTAGGACAGTCAGGCTAAGGAGTGAAAGATTGTCTTAAAACAAAATTAAAGATTTATTTTATGTATGTGAGCACACTGTCACTATTTTCAGACACACCAGAAGAGGGCATCAGATCCCATTACAGCTGGTTGCAAGCCACCATGTGGCTGCTGGGAATTGAACTCAGGACCTCTGGAAGAGCAGTCAGTGCTCTTAACCTCTGAGCCATCTCTCCAGTCCCTAAGTTGTTAAGTTTTATGGACAAAAGAAAATGAACAAAGTATTATATCTCATCTTCCACATATTTTAATTACTAAAGTTATATCAGTGTGTGCACATGCATGTGTGAATGCACATGTGCACATGTAGGTAATAGGCAAGATCAAGAGTCCAAAGTCATCTGTGATGGTTTGTACATGCTTGGTCCAGGGAGTGGCGCTATTTGGAGGTGGCCTCATTGGATTAGGTGTGTCATTGTGGGCGGGGGCTTTAAGACTCTAGTTGTAGCTGCCTGGAAGTCAGTCTTCTCCTAGCAGCTTTCCAGTGAAGATGTAGAACTCTCAGCTCCTCCTGCACCATGCCTGCCTGGACTTTGCCATTTCCTATCTTGATGATAATGGACTGAACTTCTGAACCTGTAAGCCAGCCCCTTGTCCTTATAAGCGTTACCTTGGTCATGGAGTCTGTTTACAGCAGCAAAACCCTAACTGAGACACCATCCTCAGCTACAGTGTACAGTCCAGGACAGCCTGGAGCATATGACTCATTTGAGTGGTGCTTGGTGGCACATGCTTATCCCAGGTTTTTGGAGGTAGAGGTAGAAGGACCAAGAATTCAAGGTTCTTCTTAGCTACATATTTGAGTTCTAGGCCATCCTAGAATGTAAGAATCTTTGTTAACTAATCAAATAAAGACTTGAATATTTTCCAGGAAAGGTGATGCACACTTGTCTTCCACCATGTGGGTTCCAGAGATTGAACTCAGGTCACCAGAGAATTATGAAGGGTAAGATAGTAATAACATCAGAGAACTGGTGGCAGTACAAAGCTTCTCCCATGTAAACAGCTTGTGGCAAACCAATCACTGTTTATCACATAAAACCACTTCTAACAATAAATTCAGTGAGTTGATTTAAGATAGGACCCTGATATCATAGGCCCCTCCTTCAAGGCTCAGGGGTGTTTTCAGTAGGGGGATACATTGTAAGAGCCAGAGGTGGGAATGACTCTGAGGAATACCAGGACTGACCTTTCAGAGAGTCTGATACAGAACTTGTAGGACCTGCTGGGGTTCAAACTTTAGCACTGTAAGGGATAAATGGACGTGGATTCTCACTCCTATCAGGAAGGTATTTGCAACAAGTATCTGCTGGCAAATGGAAACTCAAGTTTTTCCAATGGAGTGTTATAGAGTATATCAACCACCCTTCAGGGTAGGCCAGGTACCCAGGAGTATTGAACCAACTCCATGCTTTTCTTTTTTTCTTTTTTCTTTTCTTTTTTTCAGAGCTGGGGACCGAACCCAGGGCCTTGCGCTTTGCTAGGCAAGCGCTCTACCGCTGAGCTAAATCCCCAACCCCAACTCCATGCTTTTCTTTGTGGACTTTTTTTTTTTTAAACGTTTTGTTGGTATTATTTGGTTTTTCAAGATAGGGTTTTTTTTTTTTTTTGTTGTTTTTTTTTTTTTTTTTTAGTCTTACCAGTTTCCTATTTGTTTTGATTTTGAAAGAACGGGAACTTGGGGTAGGAAGGTGAGGAGGAGCATTTGAGAAACTGGGGGAGGGGAAAAATGATGAAAATACATTGTGCACAATCTCATATAATACTTCCATGTTGTCAGTGAATTTTACCATCCCTCACGTTTATAAAAATGTTCCTGTTGTGACACCATGTCAAAGTAAAATGGTATTGTGAAATATGAAATTTCACAAGAATCTTTTAGTATTGAAAAATGAGAAAAATAATTTCCTTATGAAAGTTTTCTGAAGAATAACTCTGAAAAGCTGGTTCATATGTGTTGGAGTTCTTTTCTTCAAATGGTAAAGGAGTGCTGTGTATGTATGGAATTTAAACGAGGGTGAAAGCACTCTTCTATTGTAAGATGAATGTTTCTACCAGGTTATTCTTTGTAAATGGTATCCACTGCTGTCTACACATTAGTCTGAGACATTAATCAATAATTCACTTCATTAAAAATTTCATATTCATTTTCATCCTGAAGAGCTTTAAAATGCAACTTCATATGGCTCATTAATAGGCAGTATTGTCAATTCGGAAATTCAGAGGTCTAATTTAATTCATCCATTTGGCTGGGGAAGTAACCAACAACATCAGTTGTAATCCCGCTAACAACCACCAGGGCGAGGTGCATTTCTTAGGTTACAGGGAGTCCTGGAAATCCAGTACCAAGTCTGCCAAAGACGTAGGTGTAGACGAGGAACAAAAGACCCTCGTGCCGCCCTCCAGCGGCTCCGCTTCGAATGCGCCCGGTGGCACTCCCGTGCGAGGGTCACTACCCACGGGGACAGGACTGAAGCGAAGAGCATGCGGTGACCCAAGGTCCGGTCAACGTGGAGAACAGGCGCCGGGCAGGCCCGGGAGCGCGTGCTCGGCCAGGCACCGACGGTCGAGCCCAGACAGTCTAGGTTCCAGGGGCGCGAGCCCGCTAAGGGAGCCCGGGGCTCCATCTTGCCCGGAGGCGAGTCTGGGGCCCGCACCGTCGTGTGGCCCCGCCGCAATTTAGGCCCGCACGCCCTTAGCGGCCGAGGGCAAGGCCTACGGTAGAGCGCGATCCGGCCCGTTCCGGGCCAAGTTTCTCATCCCCACGGTTTCGGTTCTGATGGGTCCCAAGTTCTCCCAACAGATCCCACAAAATGGAGGCCGACATCTCCTCCCGCCACAGCCATGGCGGAGGAGGGACACCCTTCCCACGGGCCAGGCAAGGTGGAAGCGCCTGCACGGCCGCCAGCGCACCAGTCCCTTTGCAGTCCAGCCGCGGCCGGGCTCGCCCCCTCGGTCCGCCGCAGGCACTGCCGGGCTCGCCAGTCGCCCGGGCCTTGGGGGCCTGGACAGGGAGGATGCCGGGACATCGAGGCTGCGTCTCTCCACCGGCAGAGTCGCAGGGGGCCGCGGCGACCGTCTGGAGGCCGAGGCCTGGCGTCCCGATCCCCGGCCCGCGGGAAGCCTCGACGAAGACGGCCCGCCCAAAGGCCGAAGCGCGAGGCGTACTGCGGGCAGCACCACTCGGGCTCCTGACCCGGGCAGACCCCGCGAGTGGGGGCGGGGCGGGGCGGGGGCACGGAGGGAGGGAGGGATGGAGGGAGGGAGGGATGGAGGGAGGAGGGAGGGCTGGCCCAGCCCGGGGCAGGCGGCGCAGGGGGGGGGGGGAGATGGTGGTGGTGGTGGGGAGGGCCAGCCGGCCGGAGGGCGTGGCCCACGACTGACGGACAGCCTCAGTGACTACCACACGGAGGAGAGTCCTGAAAGAAGGCCGACTGGGCCAATGGAACCTGCCCGAGGCATTCCGGGCCGCCCTCGCCGGCAGCCAATGAGCGTGCGGAGGGCGGGGCTTCCCGGGGCTCCGCCGCGCCGCCGCCTCCTCTGCCTCCTCCTCACCATCGCTAAAGCCGGGACTGGACCGAGCGGAGTTGTGCGTGTCGCCGAAGGGGGGTGGGCCGGGGGAGGGGAGGTTCGTTCCGCGGAGCTGCAGCCAGAACCGGGTGAGGCTTCTCCCCGCTGTCTTTCCTGTCGAGGGCCGCGGAGAGTGGGGGTGGCTGGGAGCAGCGCAGCCTCGGGAGGAGGAGGCGGAGGCGGGGGCGACTGGGGAGGCGGAGATGGGTGAGGGCAGCGTCGGGAGCCTCCCACGGAGCCCGGCTTAGCAGCCCGCGGCGGCCGGCGTCGCCGCTGCTGCGTCGGGGCCTCGGGGTTCGCTGGGGGCCGCGCTCATGTCCAGGGCGGCTTCGCGTGCGGCCCGAGGGGTGAGGGAGCGCGGGTGCGGCCGGGCGGGCTGGGTGAGGCGGCCGCCGGGGCGGGGGTCGTGGGGGCCTCCGGGTGCGGGCGGCGGCGGCCGGAGGTCGCGGGGTGTTTTCCTTTCTGTGCTGCGGGCGGGCGGGCCGGGGAGGGGCCCTTTGGCCCTCCCGCTTGGTGGCCGCACTCCCACCCTGTGTGCGGGACCGAGACCCCAAGTTTTCGTTGGCGAGGGGTGCCTTTTGAGTCTTGCCGAGTCCCCTTCGTCGCTGGTCTCCTCCCCAGCGCTATGCTGCGCGGTTCTTGCTCCTCACGTATTGTTTGGCTGGGTCTCTAATGGCGGACGGGGAGGCAGCGCTGCCGGTCTCGGACTGCAGGGGGGGCAAACCTCCGGCCCAGGGCAACTGCTTGGGGCAAATATGAGCAATATTAGCCCATCGTTGACATAAACTGTTCCTTACATGTAAATTGGTTCTGAGTTTGACTGGAATGACGGTGGTGGTAAGATTTGCTAGGGAGTGCAAGTCCCTTGCTGGCGTCGGGGCAATGTTTGCCCTTCCCCCTCCCTACCCCCTAGCAGGCTTGATGCCCTCAGGTCCCTTTCCCTGCAGATTGTGACTTATATATAGGTTTTGGCCCCAAATAAAATATTTCACTCCACTTGGGTAGGAGTGGGCCGTTTTGCGTGGGCTTTGGGGTAATAATAGAAGAGCCGAACCTCCTTGACCTCTTAGTCCCTTCTCTGCCTCCTTCTGGTGAAATAGGCTTGGTGCTTCTACTAGATTGGGTGTTCATCCATTTCTCTCTCTCTCTCTCTCTGTCTTTTTTTTCTCTTTTATCCCAGGACCAGAAATTTCGTTCAACCCTATCTGGTGCATCTTTGGCAGAAAGTGAGGACAACACCATTGTGAGTCCTTTGCTTCTAATTTGTTGCTTATTACAGAGGACATCGTCGGGTTATAGGGGTTCAGCTATGGGACTTGGCCCTCCTGGTTGTTCTTAAGGGGAGGAGCCTTCTCTTGGGTGGCAGTTGTTCTCGGGGAGAAGCTCCAGTGATGCCTGGGGAGGCAACTGGGAGTGGGCGCTGCTGTTTCCACCGCTGCAGACATCGCTTCTGCTGCTGCAATACCAACCTCAGCAACCAGACGACGGGTTCTGCAGCTGCTCACGTTACTGGGGGAGGAGGGGTGTCGGGAAGGAGGGCATATTTCTGGTGCCCTCTAGAGTTACAGAGTGGGAATTAATGTTATTTGGTTTGAAGTGCACGTAACCATTTTTGACATTTTTCTTGTCTATGGCTAATGGACCTTGAGTATTGAACAACCAGGGAGATCTGCTTAACTTTTTCTGTCTGATCTGAATGACAGAATTTGACCATTAAGGTGGATGTGTTTCTAGATCTTTTCATGTCTTTGGTTAAGAAAGGACACAATATCTGTTCTTTGCATCTGTTTCACCCCACCAAGTAGATGCTGCTCAGACCTGTGCGGCCTTCTACTTAGTCTTTCGTCTCTGGTGTTGACCAGTCTTCTATTAAGTCCCACTTTTTATAAATTTCTAGAAATTTATGTAATGTGTGAGTGCATGATGTGTTTGTGTTGGTGTACATGCCACAGCACCAGTGTGTAGGTCAGGACAACTTTTGGAGTGAGTTCCACCCTTCAACGTTGAGTGGGTTCTGTGGATCCAACTGAGGTGGTTAGGCTCATGTAGCAGGCGCCTCTACCGAGCTCAGCCATCTTGCCAGCCCTGTCACTTAATTTTGAGATGGAGTCTAATGTATCCCAGGGTGTCCTTGAACTTTTGTTGCATAGCCTAGAACTTTGAACTTGTGATCCCTCAACTCCCTAAATACTAGAATTACACTTGCACCCTCTTGCTAGATTTACGTGGTGCTGGGAATCAAACCCAGCTTCCTGCATGCTAGCAAGCACTTTACCAACTGTGCTACATTTCTAGACCCAGACATTACTCTTGAGCCCAGTACAGCCCGTGTTATTTGTATACTTTCAAAGGTGTGCTATAAGTATAGATGCTTATGGTTTCTTCCGATGCATTTTAATGCATGTGATTGTTTTACCTGCTTGATTGAATGTATGTGTGACATACATGTACTTGGTGGCCAAGGATGCCAGAAAAGGGTATTGGATATTGTGAGGCACTGTGTGGGTATTGGAAACCCAACCTCGTAAGAACATGTGCTTTTTAACTGCTGAGCCATCTCTCCAACCCAATGTTAAACGTTTTAAACTTGTAATTAAGTAATTTAATCCATAGGAGCACTTGGTAGTATAGCTAATATTTTTCTCTTCTGGATCCTGTTTTTATTCTGAATTTTGAAATAGGTATAGAAGGATACTGGGAAGTTTTTATAAAGCAGATTCTGAATATAAGCCGTGTGATGACAGAGGTCAGCATCAGCAGCTGTACTGAACTTTAGGATTCTCAAGTCATTGATCTCACATTTCAAACCAAGTCAAAGTAACCTTTTCCTGCTTGGGACTAGAAACATACAAAGTGCTTGAATCCTACCCAGTTCTTTCTTTTTAAAAAACAGAGAACGCTGGGTGGTGGTGATGCACACCTTTAATCCCAGCACTCAGAGGGCAGAGGCAGATCTGTGAGTTTGAGGGTAGCCTGGTCTATAGAGTGAGTTCCAGGATAGCTTGGGCTACATTGAGGAACTCTGAGGGGTCGGGGAATGACCGTAGTTAACAATTGATATTCATTCATTCATTCATTCATTCATTCATTTAATTTAGACTGAGATTATGGTCCAGGTTGGCCTTGAGTTCACTGTATAGCACATGATGTTTTTGGGTTATTTTTGCCTTTTTTCTAGTTAGTGGTGTTATGGCATGTGCCACCATGACCTGCTTCGTTTAGATTTTTTACTACCTTATTTCAACACCAATAGAGGCTGTTTGTATCAGTATAATGTTTTTGAAGCATATGTTCAGATTAGTCTGAAAATTTGAAGTAACTTTATTATTATTGAGATGAGGTTTTTGCCATATAGTTCTGGAACTCACTTTGTAGACCAAGCTGGCCCCAAATTCAGAGAGGTCCACCCGCTTCAGCCTTCCAAGTACTGGAATTGCAGGTGTCCACGTCTGTGCCTAACTTGAATATAAACTGCTAATGAATGTACAGTCCTTTTAGGAATTAAGTCATTCAGGTACTACATTTCAGGACCTTTTGTGTGGATGTTTTGTTTTTTTTGTTTTTTGTTTTTTGTTTTTTTTCTTTTTTTCGGAGCTGGGGACCAAACCCAGGGCCTTGCACTTGCTAGGCAAGCGCTCTACCACTGAGCTAAATCCCCAACCCCGTGGATGTTTTTGTTGTCCTGAATGATTTACTTATCTTCTCTCCTCCCCTTTTTCTTATATTTTTGATTATGAACCTAGCCTTTAAGAGACTGAGCCGTCTCTCTAGCCCTCCTCCCCTCTTTTTGTAGTTGTGGTTTTTATATGTTTGTTTTTTGAGACAGTCTTGGGGTGTGTGTGTGTGTGTGTGTGTGTGTGTGTGTGTGTGTGTGTGCGCGTGTGTGTAAATGTTGCCCAGCCTGGCCTAGATCTGCAGCAGTTCTGCCTCAGTCTTAGTGCCACTGGACATGGTCTGGCTGTGTCTGTTCTTTGTTACTTTGGTGGGCCACAGAAACTGACACAAGAACACTAACAGCTTGCATGGATATGAGCTTGCGGACTGTAGATTTGCATAATTGGATTTATTTTGTAGACTTATTGTTTTGCTTGTTTGAGATACAGAAGTATACAAGCAGTGTTATTGTGACAAAATAAATCTTTGGCTCTTATAACATGCTCTGGTATTACTATGACAGGAAAAAATGTCTGAAATACTATAACTGTTGTCAAAAGATGTGGTATAATTTTAATTTTGTCTCTTATGCTTTGATTTCTATTTCAGTGATAACATTAACACATAGTTTATTATGTTAAATGTCACCTATTATAAGAAATCTTAAGAATATTCACTTCTGTGTGTCTTTAGGGACTGTAATGAAAGTTCAAACTTATAATTTCTTTTTTTTCCCCCTCCCGCCTGGCTCCCAAACTTATAATTCCTTATCCTGCTGGGATTGTATGTGTGGTCCACCACAGTGGTATCTTGATACCTTAAGAGAGAGACACACAAAGGCAGACTGTCATCTGGAACAGCCCTCACTAGGAAATAGATTACCTGGACTCCATGCTTAGTGCATTTTTATTTGAATTTTACTTGATTTATTTTCTTCTTTTACTAACTGTATAGAACAAGGATTTTAGATTTGAACATACTCAAATCCAAAAGCTGTGCAGATCCTAATACATGTAATTCATAAAGTTGCCAGTGAGAAAAAATTGTTGTTGGATAAATGCGTAAGTCTGAAGTGTAAAGTTCAGAGCGGCAACTACAGTGTATTCTTTTGTAATACAATCTAGACAGTTTGTTGTATCTGGTTGGATATTTTAGTTTTGAAATAATTGACATCTTAACTTCTGTTTTTTAAACATAGAAATAGCAAGTGCATCTTCATTGGTGCCCGTGCTAAATTCATAATAAAAAGACAGTTGATCATCTTAAAGGGTGAATAAAACACACCTTTTATTTTGTTTAAAAGCATATCAGTTTAGGGGCTCAGTGATTAAGAACACTGACCATTTTTCCAGAGTTCAATTTCCAGCACACAAATGGTAGCTCACAGCCGTCTGTAACTCTGCTTCTAGAGGACCTGGCATCGTCACACAGACATATGTAGGCAAAACACCAGTGCACATAAAAGTAAAGAAATCGTTTAAAGAAGCATATCAGGTTAAAAAAATGAAGTTAAAATACTTAGCATTTTTAAAACTGCAGAATAAAATTTTTGTTCACCATTAAAAGTCCATTTTAGCATTAGAAAAGTGATTAGGTACCACAAATACTTTATCACACGGTGTGATTTGTGGTTTTGTTTGTTATTTTATTTTATTATTTTTATTAGTGTTCTATCTTTTATTAGTGTTAAATTATCTATTATTAAATTAAATTAAATTATCTATTATTTATTAGTGTTCTATCTTTCTTGCTGTGATAAAACACAGATCAAAAAAACAACTTAGACGGGGCTGGGGATTTAGCTCAGTGGTAGAGTGCTTACCTAGGAAGCGCAAGGCCCTGGGTTCGGTCCCCAGCTCCGAAAAAAAAAAAAAAAAAAGAACCAAAAAAAAAAAAAAAAAAAAAAAAAAAAACAACTTAGAGGAGGAAAGGATTTATTTGTTCTACAATTCTTTTTTTTTTTTTTTTCTTCTTTTTTTGGAGCTGGGGACCGAACCCAGGGCCTTGTGCTTGCTAGGCAAGCGCTCTACCACTGAGCTAAATCCCCAACCCCTTGTTTTACACTTCTAGGTCACAGTTTACCATGGAGGGAAATTAGGGCAGGAACTCAAGCAGGAACCAAGAAGGAATGTTGTTTGCTGGATTGTTTTTCTCCTCTCCCTCCCTCTTTTCTTCTCTCCTCGTTTCCCCTCCCCGCCCCCCAGAATTTCTTGGGACTTCAGACATTAGACCAGGCTGCACTCAAACTCAGAGACCTGCCTGCCTCTGCTTTTGGTTCCAAGTGCTGTTAAAGGCTGTGCCCTGTTCAGCTAGTTTTATACAGCCTAGGCCTCCCTGCTCAGTGATGGTGTTACCTAGAGTGGGATGGGCCTTCCCACATCAAACATGAGTCAAGACAATTCCTCACAGACATGGTACAGCACAATCTGATCTGGGCAGCTCCTCATTTGATACTTAGATGACTCCATGCTGTGTCACGTTGACAGCTGAAACTAAATAACTAGGCTACTCCATTCCTTGTCCACTTGACACACAAACATATCACTTGAAGCTATAGCATTTCAACTCTTTCCTTGTTTCTAAGATCTTGTTAAAATCATAAAATAAAATGTAGTTCAACTTTGAAAACACAGTTTTTATAAATTGCTAATACTTGAAAAGTTTAATCTTTTTAAAACTCCAAAGTCTTTCAACTGTGGGCTCTATAAAATTCTTTTTTTTTTTTTTTTTTTTTTTTTTCTTTTTTTTCGGAGCTGGGGACCGAACCCAGGGCCTTGCGCTTACTAGGCAAGCGCTCTACCACTGAGCTAATTCCCCAACCCCTCTATAAAATTCAAAACCAGTAATATCCTTATTCTCAGTGGGAAGAACTGGGCATATTTATACTCAGATCAACGCAAACCCAAAACCGAGCAGTATAAATCCAAGTTCTGAAGCTCAGTGTCTGGCATCTTGGACTCAGTCAACCTCTGGGCCCCAAAGGGCTTGGCAGCTCACCCCTTTAGCTGCACTGTCCACAGCACATACAACTTGTCTTTTAGGGTCAGCCCAACTCTGCTTCACACCTGCTATTCTCACATCTTAGTTCCTCAGTGCAAGTGCGACTGCACTCTCATCAATGGCTTCTGGCCTTTATTGACTCTGACTCTGCCAGATGGTGTCAGGCCTCAGCCACTTTCTATGAACCTCTCAGTCCTGCAACTTTATGCCTTCAGAACCAGTGCAAGGTGGACTGATTCTTATGAGTTGCCTAGTTTTGCTCACCAGTAGAATGATAAAGCCTTGGTGTCGTCGTGTGGCGTCTACACTGGAGAAATAACCACCTTGAAGAGTTCGCCTTAGTGATACTGACCTCTTATTCATCACTAATGATTATTCAGTCCTCACTGGATCAGAAACCACAGAATGATAATTCAAAATGCAGCACAAACAATTCTGTTGGGAGTCTTTGCTTCCCTCTGAGAAACCAGATAAGCCAATTTTTAGCATTTTTACCTTCCAAGCTCCATTATAGCCCATTTACTAAGCAGTGGTTTGCAATGATTCTCCAACTCAAAGTTTGAAAATTCTCCACAATTCTCTAGCCAAATAGTCCAAAAGCATGAAATGCTTATGGTCAGGTTCCCTGTAGCTACAGCCTCACTCCTGATACCCGACTCAGTTCTGTTTTGCCTTTTTGTTGATTGTTGCTGTGAGCAATTTTGAAGAAGAAAGGATTCGTTTGGCTTATACTTTGAAGGATACATCCCATTGTTGAGGGAAGTCGGGGCACAAACTGGAAGCAGAAACCACAGAAGAACACTCTTCCCTTGGTCAATCTCTGGCTTACTCACACGCTCATGTTTATCTAGTTTTCTTTTCTCTTGGTTTTTCAAGATGGTTTCTTTGTGTTGGCTTTGACTTTCATAGAATTCACTATGCCTTGAACTTACAGAGGTCTGCCTGCCTCTGCCTCCAGAGTGCTAGGATTACAGGCGTCTGTACCACTGTCAGCCATCTAGTTTTCTTACACAGTCTAGGCTCACCTGGACCAGAGATGATGTGTTGCTGCCCATGCTGGGCTGGACCCTCCCATATCATTCCTCAGTCAAGACAAGACATGGCACAGACCAAATTGATTTGAACAGTTACTCAGCTGCGACTGTCCCTTAGATTTTTTTTCTTTTTTTTTCTTTTTTTCTTTTTTTCGGAGCTGGGGACCGAACCCAGGACCTTGCGCTTGCTAGGCAAGCGCTCTGCCACTGAGCTAAATCTCCAACCCTGACTCTCCCTTAGATTACTCTAGACTATGTCACATTGGCAGCTGAGATTGACTAGGATACAGGGTATCATTATGTCCGTATTGGCCTCAGCCTCCTTGCTAAGTACTGGGGTTGCAGGAGCTTGTTAGCTTGCCTGACTAGAATTTTTCTATTTTAAGTTCCTAACAGTCCATTAAAAATTAGAAGAAATAACTTCTACTCTTGGCTAAGAACAAACCTTTCTTTGTGGCTATAATTGTGTGTGTCGTATGTATGTACATGTACATTTGGTTGTGTGTGTATGTCAAAGGTTGGTGTTGGGTGTCTTCCCAATTGTTCTTTATAGGTTTTGAGGCAGTTTTTCTTTTCAGTGTTTCTTGGGTAGGTGGTGGTTGCTTAAATTTAGTGTGAGATCTTTGTAAGAGGTATTAGCTGGATGTGGTGGTGCTTACGTTTAATTCCAGAACGCAAAGGCAGAGGCGGTGAATTCTCAGTGAATTCAATGCCAGCTTGCTGTACATGAGTTTCAGGCTAGCCAAGAATACATAGTGAGGTCATGTGTTCAAATAAATAAATTAAAAACAAAAAGATAGTATCATGGGTGGAGAGATGACTCAGTGGTTAAGGACTTTTCCTACTCTTTCAGAGGACCATACATAGTATAATGTAAAAGTATTAATTAAGCCTTTTTATCTTTGTCAGTATAATAAAATAGGTGTTCTTTAGAATCTAAATTTGTATTTACTTAATACAAGTAGTTCTTTTCTTCTTGGTAGCTTTTTTTTTTAAGTAATTTTTTTTTAAAAAATTACTGTTTTATTATTTTATATGTATGGTTATTTTGTCTGCCTGTTTGTAAACTTTGTGTCTGGCCAGAAGAGGGTGTCTGATTCTCTGAGAGTGGAGAGTTACAGATGTGTGTATTACCCTTGTGGGTGCTGGTAATAGAATCTAGATCCTGTGGAAGAGCAGCCCAGTGTTCATAACTGATGCTTATTTTCAACTGTTCAGATTCACTTTTAACAGAAAAGTACTTTTGGTCCCTATTTCCTGACATACTGCTCCTGAATCATTTATGAATCTCAAATGATGATACCTGTGCTAACGAGGTTTTTCTGATGGCTGGCAGTCCTGGTAGTTTCAGAATATGGATAGGGCAAGGGACTGGTAATTTGAAAGACCGGGGTATAAGAGAGTTGGGAGAAACAGTTAACTTTATCATCAGTGTTCACAGGCTTCTTTTATAAAAAGCTAAAAGAAAAGGTTCAGGGAGCTTTTGGATAGATGAACTTTTAGGGAGCCCTGGAGGATGGCACCCTAGAAGGGGCATGGGGCTCTTTTGTTCTTTCTTATTTTCCAGATCTTTTCTCTAGTCTTTAAAATACTATTTATACAAAGTAAACTGTTAAGTGTAAATCCCAAATTAAGTTTTATGGATAGCTTTAGCAAAATTTGGACCTAACTTGAGGACTCCCAGTTTAGAGTTGATTAATGAAAAACATGGTAAAACAACCCTGCGGCTTGCAATCTGAATTGGAAGATACATGAGTCCTCAACCCATGGATCTGATGTCTTTAGATAGAAGGCATCAGAATAAGCTGAATCAGAAGGTATCTTGCTGGTATTAGGGGAAGCCCTCTACAGTTGGTTATAGATTTTCTGTACTAATTTTTTAGTGGGAGTATTGGAGAAACTTTAATATATGTTTTTCCCCCTAATTGGCCATTCTGTTGCCCCCATATAGTTACTTGTCTTTCATTTTTTTCCTTTAAAAATTTGTGACATTTAAAAATACTTATTATTAACATTTTTTAAGTTTATTTTTATTTTATGTGTATCAATGTTTTGCCTACATGTATCTATGTGTACCATGTGTGTGCTTGGTGTACACATATACATAACACAGAATGCATGTGTACACCTATCATAATATAATTTTTAAAATGTCATTGAAGATTCTTCATTCCTTCATCCTTTTTTTCCTCTCAAGACAGGATATGTCTGTGTAGCCCTGATGGTCCTAAAACTTGCTCTGTAGACCAGGCTGATCTTGAACTTGAGATCCTCTTGCCTCTCTCCCTCCAGAAGTATTGGAACTTCTGAGCTGTGACTTATGCTGCCTAAGGGTGAACTACAGGTGTGGGATACTACACACCAGGTTAATGTGGGATTAGAGTCAAGGTTTTAGCTATGTGAGAACCCTAACTAGCTGAGCTATATCTTTTTTCTTTGGTAAAAAAAAATTTTTAATAGCTACATTATTTTACATTTCCAACAGTGCTAAGGAGATGTGGTTTTTATTCTTTTCAGTAATTAAAAAAGTTACATGTATTTTAATATGTGGTAAGCATTATGGAATATTTTCCAGGACATACTCTGTGTAGAATAGAAAGCTTGCACATTTACTTAATGGTAGTTTTTCTAAGAAATGACAGCTGACTTGTAATGGATATGATTCTCTCCTTCTACTAGGAGAATCAGGGACTAATTTCAGGTGGTCAGGCTTGTCACTAAGCAGGAGCAAGTACCATTTTGGTGGTTCCTTTGGATTTTTTTTTTTTTTCTTTGAGACATACAAAATGTAGCTCAGGCTGACCTGAAATTCTCACTTTGTCTCCAGCACTCTGAGATTACAGATAGCAGGCCATTGAGTTGAGATTTCTTGGTTTCCCATACATTACGCAATGACTGATAATGGACCATCTTTTGATTTGGTTATGGGTCATTTGTGTGTCTTCTGGCAGAGTGTTTTATTTAAGTGCACTGTTCATGTTAGAAAATTGTGTTGGGTGTTGTTGACGTTCCTACACCTACTTTCCTACCAGTCCTTGTTGATTGTTGATTTGCAGGTATTTTCTCTGTGCATTGTCTTTATTTCTTTGGTAATATTCTTTGCACAAATATTGTGAATCTTTTTCTTACCTGTTTGGTGTCATCCAGAATGACAAATCCAGAGGCATGGAATTTTCTCTGAGTTTTTAGTTGACTTCTATTTAGATCTTGCTTCTTTTTGAGATTTATTTATATATTGTATATGGTATAAATGAAGGACCAGTTTTTTGAGTTTTTCCCCCTTCAGGTCATCTTTCTGTTTTTTTGTTTTCATATATGAAAGAAAGCACAGGACTGGCTGTAAAAGTAACTTTTATTCTCCTGCAGTAACTGTTGTCTTGGAAGCTTCTAGCCTCTGTGTGATCTAATCTAGGCGTAGAATTTCCAGAATTATTGCTGCATAAGCTCACCTTTTCTAACTTTTTCTGAACTCTGGCTTGCTGGTTCAATTCAGCTGTTTGGGTTTAAATTCTTTTCCAAGCTGACTGATTCAATTTGGCTTCTTTCTCTTGGCTTCTGAATTTCTATGCTTAGCTTCATACTAACTTTGTTAATATGTCCTAATCTTCTGGCTTCTTATTCTAGCTTGTTCTCTGTCTTTCTGCAATTTGTCTCTGTATAACTATCCTCCATCTTTCTCTGTACTGCTCCTAAAAGAGCTTCCCTTTTCTCTATCTCATGAGAGTTGGGCGTATCCTAGTCTGTCAAATGTTTCTCTGATTTGTCTGCCGCTCAAGTAGACATCACTTTCTGACATGGGTGCTTTCTTCTACAAACTAACTTTGCCTTCATTGTTTGTTATTGAAAGTGCGTACTGACATCATCACCATCACCACCAGCACCAGCATCAGCATCATCATCATTGTTTTTTTTTTTTTTTAAAGGTTTATTTATTTCATGTATATGAGTACACTGTAGCTGTCTTCAGACACACCAGAAGAAGGCATTGGATCCCATTACAGATGGTTGTGAGCCACCATGTGGTTGCTGGGAATTGAACTCAGGACCTCTGGAAGAGCAATCGGTGCTCTTAACTGCTGAGCCATCTCTCTACCTCCCCTGTCTCCAATTTATTTTTTGCTGAGCTATTTCTGATTACTGACTTAATCAACTTTGCCTCTTTTTAGGTCTGCTCAGATTTCATAGTCTTCCTTTGTGTGAAGTTTAAGGATTTTTTTTCATTTTATTTTTGTTATCCAGTTTGGCATATGATGAATTGCTTGAGTTATTCTTTAAAAATTCTATTTCTGTAAAGTTAGTAGTAACACCCATTTTTATTTCCCATCTTAGTAATTTGATGCTTTTCCCCTCTCTTAAATAGATAAGTACTTTTTTTTTTCCTTTTTTTTCGGAGCTGGGGACCGAACCCAGGGCCTTGCGCTTGCTAGGCAAGTGCTCTACCACGGAGCTAAATCCCCAACCCCTAGATAGTACTTTTTAAGTATGGTTTACTTCCCTTTCTAAAGAGTCAACCTTTGCTTTTTTTTTTGTATTTTAATTTTTATTTATTTTTGCAGTACTTTTTTTTTTAATTATTTCCTTCCCTTATGAATTTAGGCTTATGTGCTTCCTTTTTCTTTGTTCTTATTGATTTGAGAGGATTTTTCTTTTCTTCATTTGTTCATTCTTGTTTGTTCATGTACTCCAGTCTGGCCTCAAATCCATTGCATAGCCAAGATGCCCTTGGAGCCCTACCTCTGCTCTGCAGTGCTTGGACCACAGACATGTGATAGTGGACCTGGTTTTTGTGGTGCTGAAGATAGAGCCTGGGTTTCCTGAATGCTAAACAAGCACTCATACATCTCTCTCTGATCCTTGTTTTGATGGATATTATTTCTAGAATAGTGCTGTGATAATAAAAGATTATTCTTGTCATTCTTTAATGATTGTTTAAATATATTTTATTATATTTGATATTTTGTTGATATATTAATATTTTGTGACTCATTTTTCTATTAGAAATTACTAATTTTAAATTGATTATATTAATTGAGAACTATAGTAAATACAACAAACAGATTAGCCGGTACTCTTGTTATAGAAAATTTATCTTAGCCTCCTATGATTCCTTTATGGAACTTATAAAATTTTTAGGTAAACACATTCTAAATGTTCTTTATTTCTTCTTTTTTTAAATTTGAGACAGGCTTTCACTCTGTTAGGCTTATAAGTGAGAAGATAATGATAATTTGCTTTTATTTTGAGACAAGGTTTCTGTGACGCTAATGCTGGACTTAAACTTGAATTTCATAAAGCTAAGCAAGTTATAGACAATTGTTAGTCAAATATGAGTGGTAGTAAGTTGCCTATAATTAAGTCATCTCCTGCTATGGTTCATAAAGGAATAAAACATTCGTATATCTTTTAAACCTGAATTGTCCTTAACAAGAAATTTAAGCTGATGGGAAAATAGACAAGAGTCACAAGCTGAAGTCTCCTGGTATATAACTTTGCTTATTCTGACACAAAAGAGGTAGAATAACATTTAGAATGAAGATCTTCCATTCACAAAGTCAGGGGATGACTTATGAATGCTCAGTTAGTGGGAACGTTCAAGTTTACCTGTGAATGAATAGTCGATGTATTTCCACTGTAAAGCTATTGGCACTGCTGAACACTCTTACTACAGTCAGCTCTCACTGTAAACCTTTTGATTTCCCCACCAGTTAATGTTATTTAATTCATACTTTTAAACTGTGTTTTGGAATAAAGTTTCTGACCATCAATTACACATTTTTCTGTTCTTACCTCTTTCTCATATTATTGGTTGATTGTGTTTTGGAGACAGAGGTTATCTGTGTCGCCTTAGCCATAATGGAACTAGCCTTACAGACCAGGGTAACCTCAAACTGCAAGGCCCTATCTGAGACATAAAAGCCAAGGATTTCTCCAATCTACCAATAAATTCAGCTTAAAAAATGAAAATCATGTGATATAAAACTTAGGAAAATGATAAACGGTGAGCACATTCTCTACCCCTGTCACCCATTAGTTTAA
Organism: Rattus norvegicus; assembly: GCF_021556685.1. NCBI lineage: Eukaryota > Metazoa > Chordata > Mammalia > Rodentia > Muridae > Rattus > Rattus norvegicus. Next base: position 34,783,935 of record NC_141548.1, read on the forward strand.
GTGCTCATTACATTTATGTCCTCCATCCTATTCGCTCTTTGTCCTCTATGACTTTAAGCCAGGCCTTTACGATTCATATAACCAGGGGTGAGTGATGGCTCAGGTGAGGAAATGCCTGCTGCGAGCGAGCGCGTGCAGGTGTGAGGACCTGGATTTGAGCACCTACAGAGGAAACTGTGTGTGCATGTCATCCTAGCAAGGGAAAGGTAGACACAGCAGGATCTTTAGTACTTGTTAACCAGTCAGTCTGACAGAGTGGTGAGCACTGTTAGTTAAGTGAGAGATTTAACATTGAGGTGAAAAGTATCCGAGAGAGACTCAGTGGTTAAGACTGCTTCCTTCTTCAGAGGACTTGAGTTTGCAGAGGACTTGAGTTTGTTCCTTGCGCTCATGCTGAACAGCTTACAACTGCCTGTTACTCCTGTCAGCTCCAGGGTATCTGATGCCTTCTTTTAGCCTCTGCGTAACTGCACATGTGTGGCATACATTCAGTATACATACCCATAAATAAAAATAAACGTTAATTAAAAAAAAGTAAGGTAAAGAAAAATCTGCCCTGGGATCAGATCAAGGCATCAGTAGTACTAAGCTTCCTTTGGAAGCCCTAGGACTTGCCAACCATTGTAGATTGGGTGGCTGTGAAAAGCTAGTAAAAGATTTCTGAATGTTCATGGACCAAAGAGTCAGTGAGTTCCAGGTAAAGATTCTATCTGGAAAGAAATAGAAAGGAAGATACCTGATGTCCCTCGCCCCTTGCTTTCATATTATCATGTCAGTTTTGGAGTTTCTGTTGACCGTTAACTATTTACATTTTGAGTAAACTTTATGGATTAAATAGTGTATCTCTTGAAAGTGGTAGTGGAAGTGTAGTACACATGACTACTGAAAATTGGCTATGTTCCTTGTTACCCTGCATGTAGCTATATGGATATGTAAACTACAAAATGTTAGAGACCACAGAAGATCCTGCTGGCATCTTATAGCAGAAAATAAATTCATCTTTAAAAATAAAGTCACTCTTATTTTTATTCTTTCATTTCTCTGAACAGGTTCTTTGGCATGGACACAAGTTCAGTGGGAACATTAGAACTGACTGATCAAAGTCCCGTTTTATTAGGAAGCACAGCCATGGCAACTAGTCTCACGAACGTAGGAAATTCATTTAGTGGCCCACCTAATCCTTTAGTGTCTAGATCTAGTAAGTTCCAGAATTCATCAGTGGAAGATGATGATGATGTTGTTTTTATTGAACCCGTACAACCTCCTCCATCTTCTGCACCTTTGGTTGCTGATCAAAGACCCATAACATTTACATCTTCAAAAAATGAAGAACTACAAGGAAATGATCCCAAAATTCTTCCTTCATCGAAAGAGTTGGCTCCACAAAAGGGCAGTGTAAGTGAGACAATTGTTATTGATGATGAAGAGGACATGGAAACAAATCAAGGGCAGGAGAAGAATTCCTCAAATTTTATTGAAAGGAGACCTTCTGAAACTAAAAACAGAACGAATGATGTGGATTTCTCTAGTTCCACGTTTTCAAGAAGTAAAGTAAATGCAGGAATGAGTAATAGTGGTATTACCACAGAACCAGACTCTGAAATTCAGATTGCTAACGTCACAACCTTAGAAACAGGCGTAAGCTCTGTGAGTGACGGCCAGCTGGAAAGTACTGATGGGAGAGATATGAACTTAATGATTACTCATGTAACTTCACTGCATAACACCAGCCTGGGAGACAGCTCTAATGGACTGCAGTCCAGCAACTTTGGTGTGAATATACAGACGTACACCCCCTCTCTGACATCACAGACCAAGACTGGAGTGGGACCGTTTAATCCTGGTAGGATGAATGTTGCAGGAGATGTATTTCAGAATGGAGAGTCTGCACCTCATCATAATCCTGGTAAGAAGTGATACTTTGCTTCATAAAGATGAATTTACTGTTTTGTTAGATACTTTTCATTGAAATAAAAGTGTTGTTTAGTGGCCTCATATAGAAACTGTTTTAATTTTGTTAATATTAAAGTTTGGAATGTTAATGAATTGTAAAATATATAATTGTAAAGTAGAATATTAGTCCGATTTTATTTAATGAATTAAAAATTCTGCATAAACTTAGCATATTTTTATAGGTTGATTTTTGCTAATATAATATGTAAATTAGAACAAAAGGATTAATAACATACTTAAAAACATTGTATATTGTTCTCTTTCTGCATGTTTTTCATGTTTTTATTAAGAATTGACTAAGGTTTTTTTTTTTTTTAATTTCCTACCCTACCCCCCACCCCAGCCTGAGGACCAAACTCAGGGCCTTGCGCTTGCTAGGCAAGCGCTCTACCGCTGAGCTAAATCCCCAACCCCTATTTCCTATCTTTTGAAGAAAGCAAAACACAGTTTTAATTTTTAGATTATTCTAAGGGATGATTGACATATAAAAACTGTACATGTTTACTACATTCAACTCATTGACTTTGAGGTCCTTGTGCTTTGTTTGCTTGCTATTTTCTTTGTTCTTTGAGATAGGGCCTCACTTGGTAGCATTGACTGGCCTGGAACTTGCTGTGTAAACCAGGGTGACCTTGGACTCAGAGATCTACTTGCCTCTAAGTGCTGGGATTAAAAGGCATGTAGCAACACGCATGCCTTGCTTTGATTGCTCATTTAGTGTTATTTTTTATTTATTTTACATTTTCCAGTGATTTTAATAAGTACTTTATTATTTATCAAAGTTGGTATATTTTCCTTTTCTTTTAAAATTTTTTCTGATACAGGGTTTCTCTACATCCGTGATTGTCCTGGAACTGACTCTGTAGACCAGGCTGGCCTCAAACTCAGATCTGCCAGCCTGGCCTCTGCCTCTGCCTCCTAAGTGCTGGGACTAAAGGCTGGTGTCACCACTGCCTGGCTATGTTGGAATATTTTTTGACTATTGGAAGTTCCCTTTTTTTGTAAGCTTCTTTGCTCTCTGCTTAGCTGGGTGTAATGGCACATGCCTGTAGCCTTTCAGAGATGAAGGCAGAAGGATGAGGAATTCAAAGCCAGCCTCTGCTCTACATAGCACATTTGAGGGCATCTTAGGCTACAGTGAGACTCTATAAAAGGTCTCTCCTCAAATAAAACTGGCCTTTTCACAAACACTGTGTCTGTTCCTCTTCTCTGCATGAAGATATGTCTTCTACCTCAGTTTCTATGTGTTTATCTCCACTTCATTATTTAGTCTCATTAGCAATTTTAGCACCTAGAAAGTGTGTAAAATTAATGTGGGATCACCAAAATGTCGTTGATATGCACTGTTCCTTGATATATATGAGGTTTAAAAACCACTTTACTCACTGACTGTGTATGAGTATTCGCCTTTGTGTATATATCTGCACCATGAGCTTGGGGAGGCCAAAGAGGGACTAGAACTCCTGGCACTGGAATTACAGACGTCTGTGTGAGAGCCTCCAAGTAGGTGCTGGGGATCTAACAGGAGTCGGAAATGGCAGCTGGTTACTCAACCTATAAGCCTGTTATTTTTGTTTATTTACTTCAACATTAGTCTCTGATTAGTGGAGAACATTTGGGAAATGCATAATTAAGAATGAAGGATAGGGGCTGGAGGAATGGCTCAGTGGTTAAGAGTGCTGGCCGCTCTTCCAGAGGACCCTGGTTCAATTCCCAGCACCTACATGGCAGCTCATAGCTATCTGCAACTCCAGTTTTAGGTTATCTGGTACCCTTACACAAACATAAATGGAGGCAAAACACTAATGCATATAAAGAGAAATAAATACATAATTTAAGAAGAGAATAAGGGTCAATACCCTTATTTTTATTAATGGAAGATGATAATTGCTATCAGTGTTGTTGGTAGTTATCTTTAGTAAGTCCTGTTTCTGTTTCTCTTAATTTAGCCTAGTTGAAACATAGCTCTGTATAATGTAGTTTTATGTTTTTAAAGATAAATTATTTAGATTTGCTTTATTTTATGAGTGTTTTGCCTAATCCATAGTAGAGACTGGACTTTTGAAACCTCAAAGCCCACCCCTAATGACACACTTACTCCAACAAGGGCCATACCTACTCCAGCAGGGCCACATTTACTAATTTTTCTAATCCTTTTCAAATAGTGCCACTTCCTGTGACCAAGCATTCACACATATGAACCTTTTGGGTGCATACTTAGTCCATCAGCATAATGTCTACATATGCATGTCTAGGCCAGTGGTCATTGTTGGCTGTGTTCTTCAACCACTTCTTTATTTTTAGGCAGGGTTTCTGAATGAACCTGAAACATATGGGTTTGACTTGACTGGCTGGCCAGCAAGCACTAGGGACCTCCCTGTTTCTGCCTCCTCTTTACTGGAATTCACTGTATCTGTTGGGTTCACTGTACCTGTTAGGTTTTTGGTTTATTTTTTAATGTGTGTTCTAGGTGATGAAACTCTGGTTCTTATTTTTCCATGTAGAGTGCTTACCCAGATCTTTGTTATTTATTTATTTTTTTGAGACAGAGTTTTATGTAGCCCAGTTCAGTATGGAACTAAAGATGACCTTGAATTACCAATCGTTTTTTGCTTTTACCTTCTGAGTGGATCACAGGCATGTGCCACCACCATGTCCAGTTGTTTTTTTTTTTTTTTTAATTAAATACTTTTCTCCTCCATGACATATATTTAGGAAAAGCCTTAAATATAAATAAAAATTTTCTTCTCTCTTTTATGTATGTGTATTTACAGTCATGCTGTCTTGGTTACTTTTATATTGCTGTGATAAAACACCAAGACCAAAAGCAGGAAGTGGGAGGAAAGGTTTATTTCAGCCAACATGTCCTGACCACAGGCCTTCATACTGAATGGAAGGACAGAAAGCCAGCCTAGAGTGTGGAGGCAGCAGCTGCTGCAGAGACCTTACAGTGTGTTGCTTACTGACTCACTCTCCTGTTTGCTAGGCTGTGTCCAGCTTATGTAAAGCTAGCCTGGGCACAGCCAAACCTTATAGGAGTCAGTATCTCCGTCTTGTAGGTCCTGGGGCTTGTTGACAAGTGCCTTTACCTGCTGAGCCATCTCACTTCCTCGTGCTTAGGTCTTTGCAGTGTTCCGGATCAGCTCGTTACACAGACTCTGCTGAGCCATATACCCAGGTTGAGAATTTTTGATTTATGACATATATTGCTATATGTTTTCCAGACCATTTTTAAAAATTTATATTGCCACCAGGTAAATATTAGTATGTTTTTCATTGTAGCTTTTTTTAGTTTATATAAATGTAGTCAGAGTTAGTTTGTCCTCAATGTTAGTTTTAGAATAGCTGTTTTTCTAATCATTATAAGTATGTCAACAGTATTGATATGAAAAAGCAAATGGCATTGTCACCATTAAGAGGAATCAATCACTTCAGCTAGGCCTACATAGTGAGACCTGTCTAAAAAATAATTGATAGTTTCTATAGTTCTGAGAGCATGGTGGAGATACTGTTCTGAAGTCTCTATACCATTCCTTTAAATACCTAACAGGTTTTCCTTTCTAAAAGATTTATTCTTAGTTATGCCTTACGTGCCTGTCTGTTACGTGCATGTATATGTGTAAATGCCTGGAGAGGATAAGAGGGGGCATCAGATCCTTCACAGCTGAAGGTATGGCTAGGTATGAGCTGTCTGACATGGGTGTTGGGTACTAAACTTCAGTTCTAGAAAGCAGTTATTCTTGACTGCTGAGCTATCTTCCCAGCCTCTACAGGAATTTTTAAAGTTTGTCTATGTCAAGTTTATGTGTATCAAAGTTCTTGATTCTTAGTTTAATTCTAGTTTTTAAATGTAATTATTTTTAATATATGCATTTGTCTTATTTTTATTTCTTTAGGAAAATAGATGGGTCGTAAAAATATGTATTACTCCTATACTGCTTATTTGTTATATAAAAGAATGTAAAAATTCACTTAAGAAAAATAGAGGCTGGCAAAATACCTCAATGAATAAATGCCCATGTCACTTGAGGTTCATACCTGGTGTGGTGGAAGAGGAGAGCTGTCTGTCTCCCAGAACGAGAGAGCTGACTTCTGCAAGTTGTTAAAAAAAGAAAACAAAAGAACAAAAAACCAACCCCCTCTTTCAAAACCTAAAATGCAGTCAGACTGATAAAGTTTTTAATTAGCCTCTTACATTTTTGGACTATTTTCATTTGTAATAGAGAATAGATTAAGAGTTAGAAAACTTACTAGGCATTGTGGTTCTAATCTGTAATCCTAGCATTTGGGAACTAAACCCAGGAGTGATCAGTAATTTAGAGTGAGTTACATAGAAAATTTGAGGCTACTCTGACTCAAAGAAGAAAGTTATAATTCTGCTATTTATATCAGTTCTTCTACTCGTGTTATTTGGAAAAATATAACTTATTTCGTTATCTTTTTATATAAAAGTGAGGGTTTAGATAAATGATTAATTACCATTCCTGCCTATCCCTAAAATGTTTTTAAATATTGGGGGAAGTGAAAACCTGGAAGTAGGGGAAATGTAAGAGATGTTTTTAAGAGATGTTTTTAAGATGATATGTAAAGAAAGCCATATACTATTCCTCAGGAATTAAGCTAATTTTTTTTCTTTTGAGACCTGGTTTCTAGTGTAGGTAGCCCTGGCTGTCCTAAAACTCACTCTGTACCATGCTGGGCTTGAACTCAAGAGATCCATCCATCTGTTTCTCTTTCCCCTCTGCTGGGATTAAAGGCGGTGCCACCACTACCTCACACTGGAGGCTTTTATTTTTAATTTATTAATTATTAATTTATGCATACCAATTGAAACCTCCCTTTCTCCTTTCTTCCTAGTCCTTCCCTCTCACCTCCCCTGAAAAACTATTCTGAAAAAGACATTTTTTTTGGCCTATGGCATGTGCATATGCAGAATCAAACAATAGATAAAATAGAAAAAAAATTAAAAAGATGTTTGGAAATAGATTTATGTCTTTTCAAAAATGTCATTTGTTCAAGGTTCTTATATTTTACTTCATTTTTTTTTTTTTTTCGGTTTCTCTGTGTAACAAGTTCTGGCTGTTCTGGACTGATGTTGTAGACCAGGCTGGCCTCAGACTCACAGATAATCTGCTTACCTCTGCTTCCTAAATTCTGGGACTAAAGGTGTGTGCCACCATGCCTGGGGCCATATTCTATATGCTGATATGTTTGTTCATTGTAAATACATCTACACTTCCTGTCTCATAACTGATGACATTTTTAGTGCATCCTGAGTGCTAGTCACTGAGCTTTGTTTTACAGTATTAGCACAGTTAATATTCTATGCCATTTGTAGTTTAGAGAAGCGTGAAACACATTTTATTTTTTTATTTTTTTCGGGGCTGGGGACTGAACCCAGGACCTTGCGCCTCCTAGGCAAGCACTCTACCACTGAGCCAAATCCCCAACCCCCAAAATGTGTAGCCCAGGCTGGCCTCGAACTCGTGATCCTCCTGCCTCTGCCTCCTTCAGCAAATCCTACCGGCGTGCGCCACCACAACCGGCCACATTTTTTTAATAGTAGCATACCAATCTTAGAAGTAGTAGAATACAAACTATTACTTTAAATGTGTTTTTCCTTGTTTGCTGTATGTGCATGGGTGTTTTTCTAAGGTACATGTGCATTGCTGTGAGGGCCAGAGGTTAATCTTGATTATTGTTCCTCAAGCATTGTCTATCTTAATCTTTGAGACAAGGTTTTCTCATTTGCCTAGAGCTCACTAAGTAGCCCTGGGGGTCTATCTCTGCCTCCTCAGTTCTGGTGTTATGAGTGTGTGTACCATACTTGGCTTGCTTTTAAAAGAAAACAAAACAAACCAAAAAAAAAAAAAATGTGAGTTCTGGGGATTGAACTCAAATCCTTCCTTATGCTTGTGCAGCCAAATAGTTAATGGCTGAGCCATCTTCCAGCTCCATTCTTTTTTTAACTGACAAACAAAAATAATATGCTTTTATCTCGGAGAACATGTTGATTAGAAATATGTATATAGGGCTGGAGAGATGGCTCAGCAGTTAAGAGCACTGACTGCTCTTCCAGAGGTCTTGAGTTCAATTCCCACCAACCACATGGTGGCTCACAACCATCTGCAATGGGATCTAATGCCCTCTTCTGGTGTGTCTGAAGACAGCATTAGTATACTCATATACATTAAAAAAATATGTATATATTGTAGAATGGCTAAATCAAGCTAATCATATATCATAGCATATATTATATACTCTCTTGCTCGTTTTAAGACTACATATATTGTTTATAGAAAGCAGACAGTCTTACTTGCAAACAGTTCCTCTCAGCAAATTTGCTGCTTCATCAACATCTGAGACAGGTCTCTTACTTCAGAGCTCAGGATGCTCTTAAATTCATGGCAACCTCCTGTTTGAGTTGTCCAGGTGTTGGGGTTATAGGCATGAACTATCATGTGTTTATGATAGTTAGTATCATAAACTTGGGCAAACTGGGAAAGTAAAACTATTTCTTTGATAATAGATTTCAATGTCTTTAAATACCTATTTGATTATTCTTCTCTATATATTTTATTTTTAAGATTCTTGGATCTCCCAGTCAGCATCATTTCCTCGTAACCAGAAACAACAAGGAGTGGATTCTTTATCACCAGTGGCCTCACTTCCTAAACAGAATTTCCAGCCCTCAAACCAACAACCCACTAAACCAGTTAAAGTCACTTGTGCAAACTGCAAAAAACCTCTACAGAAGGGGCAGACAGCTTATCAACGAAAAGGATCAGCTCACCTCTTTTGTTCAACCACCTGCCTTTCTTCTTTCTCTCATAAACCTGCTCCAAAGAAACTCTGTGTTATGTGTAAAAAGTAAGATTCATCTTTCACACAATTCCATGTCATCGAATATTGATCATAAAAGTTTTTAGAGATTTTTTTTTGGTGATGAATTTATGTTCTAAAAATCGGTAAGCTGCTTTGAATCTTTGAAGTCCACGTTTAAGTGGCTTATGGATAGGGCTTCCTATTTGTAGGCGTGTCTAGGTCCTTGTAATTATTTTGACTGTCATCTCCAATGGATTCATTAAATTTGAAAAAATGTGATTATTTACAGTTTTATATTTTTTGTTTTTATAGCACCAGGCTAGTCTAGAGCCTCCCCTCAGAGACGCTCTACTACTAAATTCACTATTAAACATAAGAATATAGCTTAGTGTTAGACAGTTATGTCTTTATGTTTATAATACAGAATGTATATATGGCACATTTTCTATTGTAATAAGCCACGTTTTACAGTACCTTTGGAATGTGGTTTTCAGTGGATAAAGCTTTGGGTTTTTTGTTTTGAATATTATCAAAGGCTTATAGCTTCATGACTTGGGAATACAGTTTCTGCCCTTGTTTGGAACTGTTCTCACTGATTACAAACAAATACAGATGATATATAGGGTTAAATGAGATGAATTTTCTACTTTCTTGGAGCAGCCCAAGTCTGCAGCTGATTTTAGCCAATAGACCCCTGGGAAGGACTTAGTGCTTCATTTTTGTAGTAAATCTAAGCACAGAAACAGTTGTTCTATAGTGTTTAGATTGTTTTACAGTACCTTAAATACTGTAATAGAGAGTTTAGAAATGTAGTTATTTCAAAGAAGTGTCAATACTATTATTATTTAGATTTTTTTTGGGGGGGGGTTGGTTCTTTGAGAGTCACCTTGTTATGTAGTCCAGGCTATCTTAGAACTTTATGTAAGTCATTCTGGCTGCAAACTTGTGGCAGTCCCACTACCTCTCCCAAGTCCTGGGATTACAGGTTCATCCCCTCCCTTCTATTTATTTGTTTGCTCATTCACTCACTCACTCATTCATTCATTCATTCATTCATTCATTCATTCATTCATTCATTCATGTCCAAACATGATCTCATGCAATTTAGATTGGCTGTACACTGAAATCTTGAACTCTACGATCCTCTAAGTATTAGATTACTGGAAAAGTAAAACAATTTTTTTGATAATAGATTTCAATGTCTTTTTTTTTTTTTTTTTAAAGATTATTTTATTTATTATATATATAAGTACACTGTAGCTGTCTTCAGATACACCAGAAGGGGGCATCAAATCTCTTTACAGATGGTTGTGAGCCACCATGTGGTTGCTGGGAATTGAACTCATGACCTCTGGAAGAGCAGTCGGGTGCTCTTAACCGCTGAGCCATCTCTCCAGCCCTCAATGTCTTTTTAAACCTCTACCTTCTAAGTATTCAGATTATAGGTATGAGCCACCATGCCTGGCAAGTGGTGCATCTAAGTAGATTATTTTATGTAGTTTCTCTTGATGTTAAATTCCATGATCTAGTCATCTCATGTGTACCTATTAATCAACCAAGGAGGGGAATTGAACAGGCATTGTCAATTTAAATAATTAGTCTTTTATTCCATGTTATTATAGAAATTTTACTTTAATGTTTCCAATAGCCAAAAGCCTTGTTAGTGTATTTGAAGATAAATTATGAGTGACAGGATCAAATATTTTGACTTTTAGTCTTTTTGTTCCTAAGAATTTATATTTTATACTAAAAGTGATTTTCTGGATCTAAAAATGGTATTTGGTTTCCATAATTCAATCTGTGGTTAAACTATCAGTTCTAGCCTTTACTTTTGGGTTCTTAAGAAATGGAACTTTAAGTTGTACCTCTTGTTTTTCAGAGATATAACTACAATGAAAGGAACCATTGTTGCTCAAGTGGACTCGAGTGAGTCCTTCCAAGAATTTTGTAGTACATCTTGTTTGTCTCTCTATGAGGACAAGCAGAGTCCTGCTAAAGGAGCTCTAAATAAATCAAGATGCACAATCTGTGGTAAATTGACTGAGGTTTGTACTTCTGTACTTTTCACTTTCTCATAGTGCAGATTTGAACAGTTTTCTTGTGCTCTGAATTGATGTGTGTGTCCTCAGAATGCCGATATATAAGGCTAGGATCAGATAATTCTAGTCTTCCAAGGAAGCTGACTCAGGAAAAAATGACCTTGTTCATTTAGTCCCAGAAAAAAAGTCAGAGTATTATGATTGCATTTCCTTTTTTTATTGGCCTAATAATATGTTTATTTGTACAAATAGACCGAGTATACCTGAAAGACAAGTACTTGTAGCCAAAGAGAAGTGGAAGCATTTTCAAAGACTCACATTATTAGTTATGATCTTTTTTTTTTCTTTTTCTTTTTTTCGGAGCTGGGGACCGAACCCAGGGCCTTGCACTTGCTAGGCAAGCGCTCTACCACTGAGCTAAATCCCCAACCCCATTAGTTATGATCTTAAAGCAGTGTATATATACATACCTTATTTGAATTGATTGTAGTACCAGTGCAGTGTATTTTGTCATTTCTTTTGTTGTCTAAAGATTTTAAAGCATAGTGGCTTTTCTGTCATTTTATCTTTAAAGAGGTTTATAGTGATAATTATTATGGTCATTCATTTTTTTTCAGTGCCATGCATGTGTGCATATATTCTTTCATACACGAACAGTTCAGTGACATGAAATGTATTTCGATTTTTTTTTCTTTTGCTCAAATTAGCCTTCTTGGGCTGTAGTGCCTTTGTTGCTGTTGAAGCACCTTTTTAGCTACTTGAAAACAGATAAACTTGTTTGTTTTTCTTTTAGATTCGCCATGAAGTTAGTTTTAAAAACATGACTCATAAGCTGTGCAGTGACCACTGCTTTAACAGATACAGAATGGCCAATGGTCTGATAATGAATTGCTGTGAACAGTGTGGAGAATATTTGCCCAGTAAAGGTGCTGGAAATAATGTTTTGGTGATTGATGGTCAGCAGAAAAGATTTTGCTGTCAGAGTTGTGTCAGTGAATACAAACAGGTAATTTATGTGCTAAAAAACAAACCAGGTATTCTTTTGGGTGGATTTGGTAGCATTGTATGTATTGCTAATGTAGGAGGGTTTACTTAGATTTATCTTGGAATCCCATTTAATTTTGATTGTCTTCATATGAAGAGGGCCTACCTCAAATGAATTAGGAAAAAAAAATATATATATATATACACACACACACACACAAACACACACACACACACACACACACACACACACACACATAGTTGGAAATCAGCTAGTAATTATACATATAATAGTAAATGCTACTAGTGCAGTCTTGAATTTTCTTTGGGGCAGTTGGAGAGGGATTTTCAAACTTTTAGAGCTTGGGTTGAGAATGATTACCTTCATATTTAAGCTTTAAGATTAATTTCTAGTTTTAGGTCTCATTTGAGTTTGTAAATACATTTATTTAGAAGTAACATGTATTATAAGATGAGCTTTAGTTCAGCTGCTGTTTTGTTTTCTCCTTGACTCTTATGCATTATTTGTAAGTAGTACTTTTCAGTTTATAGTTTTTTGTTCCGTATTCCTTTTGAAAAATAAGGAAATAGCTAACTTCATTGTTAAGGTTCTTTAGTTTTAAACAGAAGTATGTATTGTTCTGTATGTCTCTTAACTCATTCGATATCAAAATCTGGATAGCTCCTTCTCATTCTTTATGATAGCATAGGGGCTGGAGAGAGACTGCTCTTCTGGAGGTTCCAAGTTTAATTCCCTGTAACCACACGGCAGCTCATAGCTGTCTGCAGCTCTAGTTCCAGGGAATCTGACACCTTCAAACACTATACACATAAAAATAATTATTTAAAAAAATACCAGAGCCTTTATGGTAGCATAGTCTATTTTATCATAATTTTATGAATCCATTATTAAAAATTAAATTGAAACATATAGATTAGTATTAATTAGTTCTTTAGAGCTGCTGTATACCATATACTGTAGACTCTGACGTAAACAATAGTGATTGGCATCTCTTAGTTCTGGAGAGTGAAGTCCAAGTAGTGGTCTCTGCTTCTGCCTCTTACCTACTTCCTGCTTCCTATAGCTGTTTCTTTTTGCCTTGTTAGTATATGACATTTCCCTCTTCTCATAAAGGAAATCAGTCCTATTGACTAGTATCCTACCCTCATGACCCTCTTTAATCTTAATTGCCTCTGAAAGATCCCATCTTCATATAACAATTACATTGGAGGTTAGAGTTTCAAAGTAGGAATTGGGTTGAAGGGAGCACACAGTTCAGTCTACAATTATAAAAGCAAAGATACTCTCACTACATTGTCTTATTTATTCTGTATTGTGACAGAACCTCTTTTGTAGCCCAGGCTGTCCTTGAACTTGAACTGCTGCCTTAGCCTCCCCAGTACTGTGTAGGCATACATCACCATTCCCGCACTGCTTATTGCATTTTATCTTTTCTCTGCGTGCTTGTAGGTTATTTGTATTCAGTATGTTTGTATGCTGGCAGCACAGTATGTACAATAGAGTACCTCTGTCTCTTCTCACTCCATGCTCAGTTCCATGCTAAGAACATAATTAGCCATAGCAGGAGTGTTAACCAATAAATCAAGATGTCTTCCTGTAATTCCTTCTATGGTGCTGGGAGATGACTATAGGATAGTCAATACAAGCCTGTATTGTAGTAGCTTTGTTGTTGATTGGCACTTAAGCTATGACCCGTCTTTTGCTCTTATAAAATAGTTAGTGAATGATGAATAACAGAGTATTCTGTTTCCCCCATAGTTGGGGATAATAGGTATCTATCTATAATCTCAGTAGTTGGGAGGTTAAAGCAGGAGGGTTGCTTATCTGAGGACTATCCATAGTAAGACACACCTCAAAAATAATTTGATGCTGGCTTTAGAATCATTTGGTCCAGGTTGACATAGGGCTCTACCCATTATTAAGTATGTTCCCTGTTGAAATTACTTGTGTGCCTTTTCTGTTTTTATTGTTTGCAGTAGGGAAAATGCTGACCTTTGTGCAAGAGCAAATGTGTACCTTATATTCTTGGGAACCTGCTTCCCTGCTTTGCTATTGCGTCTTTCTTGCCTATGTTTTCGTTTGCTTTGTTTTTGGTACTAAGTAAGTCAGGAAATAGTTTTGTTTGGCTACCCTCAATTCAGTTCTTGATTGTTTGGATATTTTGGGCCATTCTAATTTTATATGCATATGAGAAGCTGCTTTTCAAGTTCACAGAAATAGAACTTTGATATGGTGGCATAGAATCTACATCTTGACAGTATAAGGCCTTGTATTTATAAACGTGTGTTTGCATTTACTTAGGTCTGTGTCTTGAGCAGTCTCAGTTTTCACTGTGCAGGCCTTCATTGATTATTATCCCTCCATGTTCATCTTGGACTTGTTAGTTGGCACATTTATCTCATTTGGATGAGTTACTGTCCTTTGTGGTCCTCAGCTTTGCCGAGAGATTCATTACCTCTAATGTCTGCGAGCGTCTTGGGGTTTTTTCTGTAGTTTTAGTCATTCCATGTATCTGGAATTAGAGCTTTACTTATTTTCTAATATGGATGGATGCCTTATATGGTTTTTCTTTACCGATTGCCGTTGGCAGAACTTAATGTGTCATGTCTAATGGAATGATGAAAATGACCCCAGAGGGAGCTTGTTTTTCACCAGTTGGTAGCTCCTGTAGCTTAAGTGTATTGGGTCTTTTTATTATAAAAGGTTCTGTTGGAGTCAGCTTAATGCTGTTTCTGTTCCTTTGAGATAATTAAAAAATTTTTATTTAGCAGGTAGATTGATTTCCTCTTTATAGGGATAAAGCCCATTTGATCTTTACTACACATTTTTTTAAAAGATGTATTTAATTTAATTTATATGAGTACACTGTCACTGTCTTCAGACACACCAGAAGAGGGCGTCGGATGCCATTGCAGATGGTTGTGAGCCATGATGTGGTTGCTGGGACTTGAACCCAGGACCTCTGGAAGAGCAGTCAATGCTCTTAACTACTGAGCCATCTCTCCAGCCCTTTACTACACATTTCTAACTAAGTTCTTGCCTACTCTGATTTTCTTCTGCTGTTATATATGTTTTGTTGTGAGGGTATTGCTGGCAGGTGGAAAGGTGGGTTAAAATGTTTCCTCCACTTTTTAGAAGAGATTGAGATCCCTGTTGTTTATAGAGTTTAGCAGTAAAACTGTCTATTCTTGGGCTTTGATGAAAACTTGCATTAGTCTTGAAGTAGAATCTTGTTATGTTCTCTGGGCTGGCCTCAGACTACTGTGTGTAGGATTACAGCTGTGTGTCATCATGCCAGTGGCGGGGAGTTTTCATGGATTAAGTCTCTTTACTTAATAGGAGTTTTTGTGTCTGTTTTGGGAAATTCTAGGTTGAACTTGTTTTGTACAACTTTTCATACCACTTTCTTGTACTCCTTTTTTCCCAAAACATTAATGTCATTTATGTATATTATGTTTTTTCTCTCCATTTTGGTGTATGTATATATGTGTGTATATGTGTATACATGTTTGGATATGGGTTCAAGTGTGCGTGTGTAAGCCATAAGTCAACCGAGGGTGTCTTTGTTTAGGTGTTTTCCACCTGGTATATATGTCTATACCTTTGTTTTGAAATATGATGTCTTATTGACATGGAGCTCACTAAATTTTATAGGTTGCTTGACCAGTGAGCAAGACCAGGGGAACTACTATGCTCTGTTACAAGTGTACCCAGCTTTTTATTGATTCATTTTTAATGTGGGTATTAGGGGTGGAACTCAATCTATCAGGTTTCTGTGTGGAGGAGTTTACTGCTTGAGTTATTTCCCCAGCCTTTGTGTATTTTGTTAATGTAGCAAAAGGGTCTTGTTTGTTTGTTTGTTTTATATTTCCCCCTCTTTCTGTACCTAGGGCCTCACACATGCTAAGCAGATGCTTTGCCACTGAGTTGTGGCCTCATCTCTCTTCTTTCTTTCTTTCTTTCTTTCTTTTTTTTTTTTTTTTTTCTTTTTTTCGGAGCTGGGGACCGAACCCAGGGCCTTGTGCTTGCTAGGCAAGCGCTTTACCACTGAGCTAAATCCCCAACCCCATCTCTCTTCTTTCTATATTTCCTTTTTTTTTGTTTGTGTGTGTGTGTGTGTGTGTGTGTGTGTGTGTGTGTGTGTGTAGCAGGGAATGGTATGAGCGGTTGTAGATGCAGGCGTGTTTACAGGTATATATATATGTATGGAGGCCACAGGTCACTCTTGAGTGTCATTCTTCTGTCATCCTGGTTTTTGAGGTAATGCATTGCCATGAGATCAGTGGCTCACAATTAAGTTAGACTGACTGGCCCAAGAATATCCATGTTTCCATCTCTCCAGCACTGTAATATAAGTGCATGCCACTATGCTTGGCTTTTTAGTGGGATGCTAGGGAGTATTCTTTTGTCCTCATAATTGCTGAAAACACTTTTTAAATTTTAACTTACTTAACAATTTTATGTATATGGTGTTTTACCTGTATGTATGGGTGTGCACAACACATTCTTCTGGTACACACAGAGGCTGTAGCCTCTGAAAGAGCAGCCTGTGCTCTATTTATTCATCTCCCCAACCTCCCCGACTCGTGCACGCACGCATTCAAATGAGACAGGTTCCCAGGTTTGCTTGGAATTTACTGTGTAGTCCAGAATGGCCTAAAACTCATAGCAACCTATCTGTTTTAGTCTCAGTAGCTGATATTATAGGCTTGTTACCTACAGGTCTGGCCTTTATCTTTTTGAATAATCAACTTCTGTTGATTTTTATTTTTTAAGTTTACTATTTTTTTTCTTTTTTCTGTTGTCAAGTTATAGCAGTGATTTGCTGGAGCTCAGTAGTAGAATATTTACTGCTTGCCTGTGTAAGAAAAGCCTTTGCTTCAATCTCCAACCCCTCCCCCCAGGGTTTCTCTGTGTATCCCTGTCTGTCGTAGAACTCACTCTGTAGATCTGCTTGTCTCTGCTTCCTGAGTGCTGTGACTTATGGTGTGTACCACCACACAGCCAGGTTTGTTCTTTCTTTGCATGTTTGTTTTTCCTTTTTAAAAGGGAAGTTGGAGTATTGATTTGAGATTTAATGTATAAATGACAAGTTCTTGTTAAGGAGCCAGATTGTCTCAAATAGGTATTTTTCCTGTCTCATCCCGTCTCCTGCTCCATGACTAGCAGCTGTGGTGTGTAAGAAAAGCCTTTGCTTCAATCTCCAACCCTCTCTCCCCCCTTATTTTTCTTTGTATCCCAGGCTGAGTATGAGCTTGTGTGTAGGTGAAGATGACTTTGGAAGGCTGGTTCTCCTATATCTACCCTCAGGTGGTACAGTTATAGACAGGCACTAACACAGTGGTTTTGTGTGGTTCTGGGACTTCACTATGGTCTTCATTGCACATACATTGCACTGAGATACATTGCCAACCTCTGTTGTTTTTGTTGTTTGTTTTTTAATGTTTGAGATGCCTAATTGGCCTTGTTGCTGCTAGTTACTGGTTTGACTGACTTAGGTGAGACCACTTTAGTAGGATTTGGGTTAAGAGTAGTTGTTGGTGGGGTGGAAGATTTGGTCTTTAACATAATAGTGTCTAGATTGGGGTTCTTAGGAAAGGTATCTTCTACAGAAGAGTGAGATGGGAATCTAGTCTCTTTGCTTTTGCTTGTGGGTGGGACTAGAGAGGGGTTGAATGTTTTGTCTTTCTATGCTGTGATTGTAGTGTAGTTGTGTTTTTTCTGTAAATGTTCTTTATTTTTTTCTAATTTCAAGATTTCTTTCTTGTCTTTAATTTTACCAAATTGTTGGTGTATCTTGTTTCTTTTTTCCTGGATGGAGGGGAAGTTACTCTACGGTTTACTCAACTCCTAGCTGTAGGTCTAGCCTTCTGCCTAATGTTAGGCATCTCCAGGCAGTATTTTTTGGGGAAACTTAACCTGTCTAGCTCTGTCTTTTCATCTAACGCTCCAGAGATTCATAGATAGGAAATAGTACAATTTCTTATTGTCTTACAATTCTCTGACCTTTTAGCATTCTTTTCTTCTCTGTATTATTTCTTTGTTTTTTGAGATAGCCTTGGCGCAACTTGAACTCCGCAGAGATCGCCTGCCTTAGCTTCTAAATGGTTAGGATCAAGGGTGTGCACCACCACACCTGGCTCTGTGTCTTGTTTGTAAACTAGAGCTTGTACTTTATTCTTAAACATACTGTGATTACTGAAGCAGTATTATGATGGCTGTCTGTGAAATCTTAGCTAGATAGTTCTAACTGGTTTTAGGTGTGCTTTTGGTGATAAGGATTGCTCTTTCTAGCTGAAGTGTCGAGTTCCCAGTCTAGGGGCCTTTTTTCTGTTTTACCTAGTTTTCTTGGTGTACTCACGTGTTCACTGCATGTCTTGGAACCCATGGTGATTCTCCTTTTCCTTCAGCCTTTCAAGCGGAACTTCATGTTAGTTAGGCATGCACCCACCCTATCACTGAGTGCCACAGCCATGTCATATTAAGTCAAATTAGTAAGTAAAAAGCTTGAAATGCTTTTTTATGTTCTTTAAGCTATTATTTTCATACTGTCATAAATAAGTAGGTAGGAGTTCATGCCGGCCCTTTCATTGATCTCAAGACGTAAGCAGACAGGTTGGAGACCACAACAAAATATGTTCTAGTCCATACAGTATCTCCATACAGCTTAGGGCTAAAATTACATGATCCTTTCTTAGTCTGTCCCTCTTTAGCTTTGTCCTTCTGATGTTGTCCTTTGGGGTTTTTTTCTTTTATTTATTTTTTAGGGTTTCTCTGTGTAGCATTGGCTGACCTGGAACTCACTCTGTAGACCGGTCTGGTCTTGAATTTACAGAGATCCACCTGACTCTGTCTCCTGAGTGCTAGGCTTAAAGGTCAGCATGGTGGCTGACTTTTAATCTATGTCCTCACGGCTAAGTATCTGGAATTCTCATTTTTTTTTTTAATATGCTGTAGATCATAGTAGTGTATACAGTGTGATGCTTAATTGCTTTTCAGTAGCTTTTGACTTTTTAGCATATTTTGACTTTTATAACATATAAGAGACTTAATTTTACTTACTTTGAACTTATATTTTAGGGTGAGGATATATATTTTATCTATTAGAGGCTATCTTAAGTGCTTTAAAATAATTTTCAAAACAACACATTTTGTAGTAATGCAAATTTAATTTAGATTTAAGATTTTATTATAGTTTAATGATTTTTGAATATGCTAGGTTATCTAAGAGGAACAATTAATTTTTCTTTTTTAAAGGAGAAGTAAATGTGGTTTAGTACTACAGGACTGATCTCAGCTAATCGGGAAGTTGATGTAGGAAGATCCCAAATTTTAGGCTAGTCTGAGCTAGACAGTGAGTTTAGAGGAAGCCTGAGAGCAACATAGTAAGAGCATCTCAAAACTCAGAAGTATAGGGGCTGGTGTGATGGCCTCACATGCATGCAAGAGTGATGATCTAAGGCAAGCAAGGTAGCATGCTGTCTGTAATTCCATTGCCCCTACATCAGGATGGGAGATAGAGATAAGACATCCTGGAAGCCCAGGGTCCAGATTTCTGTCATACTTGACAATCAGGAGAGCTGTCTTAAATAAGGTAAAAGTCAGAAGTGATTCCCAAGGCTGTCTCCTGATTCCACATGTTCTACATGTGATTAAAAACATCAAAAGGGCAGGCTGGATATGCTGGTGCACTGTTGTTTTTTTTAACAAAATCTTTGTAAAAACACCAGTCAATTTTACTAGTGAAGACTGGGCTGCCAGATGCTGGGGTGAAAGCCCGCTAGTTCAGAGAGGCAGAGAAAGCACCCAGTTGACCTTCCTCCTCAGCCTTTGGTCAGAAGCAGTCCCATCAGGCTATCTCAAAAAAAACAAACAAACAAAAAAAAAAAACCCATCTACAAACTCAGTGTCTGTCCCTTCTACTTCCCATGTGTGTCTCTATCCACCTCCTGACTCCCTCTTACTCTCTATGTTTGTTCTTAATAATCCTGTGTTCATTTCCTGTCAACTGATTGCTTGCTCCACCTCTTGACTTATGGTTGACTTTAATATCTATAACAGTACACACCTTTAATCTCAAACCCTCAGGTGTTAGAGGCAGGACACGATCTCTGAATTTGAGATTAGTTCATTCTGAATACCAACTTCTAGTCCAGCCAGGGCTAGCTATGTAGTGAGACCCTTCCTGAAAAAAAAGAAAGGGAAAGGAAGAAAAAAAAAAAATGGAACCAAGACCAAAACAAAAGGCCAAAGGTCCAAATTCTACAATTAAGATATATTTTAATATATCTAGCCAGGATGCTGGCTCATGTTTTTAGTTTCAGCAAGTCAGATCTCTGTGAGTTTGAGGCCTGTCTGGTCTACATAATGTAGCATGTGTTGGTGTTGTTGTTGCTGGTCTACATAAAGTAGAGTGTGTGTTGTTGTTGTTGTTGTTGTTGTTGGTGGTGGTGGTGGTGTGTGTGTGTGTGTGTGTGTGTGTGTGTGAGAGAGAGAGAGAGAGAGAAGAGAGAGAGAGAGAGAGAGAGAGAGAGAGAGAGAGAGAGAGAGAGAGTGTTTAATACCAGAGTGCTTATCTAGCATTAAAGAGTAGGTGTTGGTTCTTTAAAACCTAAAGGGTATGGAGGGAAGGAATCAAACTTTTTTTCTTTACTGTGTTGTTAAGTTAGTGTTTTATTATTGTATCACTTTTTCCCCATCAACAGTGGGCATGGAACAGAGAATGCATTGTTGTAAGTTAGATTATAAATTAGTCAATAATTGAATCAACTTTCATAGATAGTTCGTTTGCTTTTCAGGCTGTTATTCTTTATGTACTTATAAAGTCTTTCTGAATGTTTTAGGTAGGTAGCCATCCAAGCTTCCTGAAGGAAGTTCGAGATCACATGCAGGATTCTTTCTTAATGCAGCCTGAGGTGAGCAGAAACGTTGGTGAGATCTAAGATCTATTTAAAAAATTTACACACACACACACACACACACACACACACACACACACACACACACACACACACACACGAGCTACAGATACTGTATCTGTGTGTGTGTACCATGGTGGGTGTGTCAAGGTCAGAGGACAACTTGTAGGAATTAGTTATCTCCTTATACTATGTGAGTCTGTGGTGTCAAATGTATATGAAAAATCACATCCAGTTTGAAGCATCAAAATGTATTTTTAGCATAATAGTTGTTTAAATATATTAAAATTTGTTTTCTTAAATAATATGAGATGATGAGTGTTTTTGTTATCTCTAAAAGAGATTTTTCAATTCCACTAAGTTTTACATGCCTTTTGTCAGAAAATACTTGTGTTCTTAGAAGATTCTTTAGATATATATATTTTTGTATTGTTTACCCAGATGAGTAATCCCCTCTGATATCTCTGACTTCATGCAGCACCAGCTGCTTTCATGTCTAGGCTTCTTTCTCACAGATGCACATATTAGTTCTTAGCCAGATACTTCTTCTCTTCGAGATACCCACAGTCAGACAGCCATTGTTCTACTGGTGCAGCTCCCTCCATTAGTTTGTTTTCCAAGCTGGAGTTTCTAGAACTTCATTTTTTAATTCAACTTAGTAACATTTCTGGGCTTCAGAAACTGCGACCCACCTCCAGGCACTGAGATTTAGTAGCTCTGCTGTTCGCTTGGCTCTTGTTTCTTTGAGAATCAGTCTTGAGCATAGGGCCAAAATCACTGCACACATATAAAAGGTAGTCCTAACCAGATCTCAACTCAGTTTTAGAAAATCACGGTTTTTTGAAGGAGAGTTAGATGATGACAATTGGTTTGTTAATACCTAATCTAGTTAACAGTACAATGATATGAAATTGGTTCTAGTTGAACTGTATGTGTGGTATGTGTGTTTATAAATTATCTTTTTATGTTCAAATTTTAGAAGTACGGAAAACTGACAACTTGTACTGGTTGCCGAACACAGTGCAGGTTTTTTGATATGACTCAGTGCATAGGTCCTAATGGATATATGGAGCCATATTGTTCAACTGCTTGCATGAACAGTCACAAGACAAAATATGCAAAATCACAAAGTAAGTTTCAGATATTTGGAAAGTTTAAAGAATTTAATGACATAATTATTTATTAAAGGTAACTGATCTTATTTTTATTTAGTTTTAACTGTTTTTTGTTTTCCCTAACTAACTTTGGTGATTTCCACACTTGTTAATTTTTAAAAGTAGTGACATTTTTTTCTGTATCTGAAATTTTTACCCAAAACTCTTATTACACCCAAAAATATCTAATCCATATTTTTATGTATCCTTGTATGTTTTAGGTAATTTGACAGGTATTTTTTATTTTTTATTTTTTTAATGGCAATACTTTTCTATTAAGTATCTATTTTTATTTTATGTGTCTGGGTGTTTTGCCCAAATGTATCTGTGCACCTTTGTGCATGTAGTGCCCATAGACGTCAGAAGAGGGTGAAGGATCATCTGGAAATGGAGTTACAGGTGGTTTTAGCTGTCTGTGGGTGCTGGGAACTGAACTTTGGTCCTTTGAAAGAGCTCTTACTGCTCAGCCATCTCTAAACTCCTGACAGTATTTTTTAAAGATGGAAATAATCTTGAATAACTTAAGTTACAAATAATAGAATAATTTATAAGAGACCCATTTTTAAAAATTAGTTGCCATTTGTAGAAAGCCTTATTTTACTTTATAAAGAAATGAGGTATATATCTTTTCTCTTATAGGTTTGGGAATTATTTGCCATTTTTGTAAGCGAAACTCTTTACCTCAATACCAAGCCACGATGCCTGATGGAAAACTGTATAATTTTTGCAATTCTAGTTGTGTGGCTAAATTTCAGGTTGGTTATTTACTTTTCCCTACCCCCATGAATACACCAAGATAACAGTCAGTGTAATAGGCTTTCTCTTTTCTGTTACTTTTAATTTGTTAAGTGCCTAATGGGAGGTTTGAGATTATAGCCTGAATCACAGAAGGCTGGCTGTACTTTTGTACAGATTTGATTGATTTTTAAATTATTACTATGATACAGATCTTGAAGGGGGAAAATGAATTTTAGTATGGGTTAATTTGGTGCTTTTCTTGTTAGTTTGAGTAGCTGTGCTCTATGATAAATGAGTGAAAGTGTCTTCAGCCTGAAAGTATTAAGAATATATGCTTTTCAAATTAGAAATGAACCTTGTCAAAAGGGAATTAGGCTTCTGAGAGTAGATCTCAAGTTAGTGTGTGACCCATTTCACGGAGACAGTATTGATGTGGTAAATATTTTGGAACTGTCATAGTTCTTCAGAGTTGGAGTATGGATAATCTCAGAGGATACTGTTAAAGGTAGTGTTGAGACTTAGTTTGGTTGATCGCTCGGAGGGAATAGTATAGAGGGACTCAAGCATTCGTTAGGTAGTACTAGTAGGTTTACCTATTGTATGTGAAAATTTCAGGGTATTGCCCAAAGGTTCAAACCAGTGCATAAAGTCATGCTTGATGAGTTAATTCATCCAACAGTTCTACTTTATTCCAGGTACTGTGCTCTATGTCAATTTATTTAAACTGAAACTATAGTCTTAAATATGCTACAGTGGTTACTACAACAGTTAAATTGAGGTTTTAAACTCAGATGAATGATTGTTGTTTTCTTGAGTTATATCCTCATTAAAGGTGGATGATCAAGTTAGTTAAGGTTTTGTTTTATTCAAATGTTTAACACTGTAAGTTAGGCTAGTCTAGAACTGGAAGTACATATCCCTGTTTCACACTTGAAGTGCTGGGATTGCAGGTTTGAGTCACTTTGACCAGCCTAGCTACTTTCACCATTTACTTGAAACTCATGTTGGCTCTGGTGTGATGAGACTGTACATGTACATTAAATTTTTCTTTTTTTCTGGTTTTTTGAGGTAGGGTTTTTCTGTGTAACAGAGTCCTGGCTGTCCTGGACTCACACTGTATACCAGGCTGGCCTTGTGCTCATAGTGAAAGCCTGCCTCTTCCTCCTGAGTGCTGTGATCAAAGGTGTGCACCACTGTGCCTGGCTACATTAAATATTTTTAAGTAACAATTTTGAATAGCATAGCACATTTAGGGGTGTGTGTGTGTGTGTGTGTGTGTGTGTGTGTGTGTGTGTGTGTGTGTGTGTGAGAGAGAGAGAGAGAGAGAGAGAGAGAGAGAGAGAGAGAATGAATGTGTGTTACCAATTTTATGTAGTCTCATTTATGTATAAATAAGACTAAGCTGACAAATAGGTAGTATTTTTATCTCTCAAGCTGTATAACTTGAACTTTATATCTGTTAGATATATATAACTTTATATCTATTAGATAGTTTCCTTTTAAAAGCAACATAATAGGACTGGAGAGATCGATCAGCAGTTAAGAACACAGACTGCTCTTCCAGAAGACCTGGGTTCAATTCCTAGCACTCACATGGCAGCTCACAGGTGTCTGAAACTCCATTTCCAGGGCATCTGGCACCCTTACATGCATGCATTCAAAACACCAGCATGCATAAAAATGAATATGTAGAAAGATAATAGTCTTCTTTATCTTTTGAAGCTACTATTACAAGATAGCTCATAAGCAAAAGTTGCTGTAAGTTCACAGTTTTAGAAGTTAAAAAATCCAACATGGCTCTTGCAGTTTTGTGACTCAAAGTCCTCTTGGACTTGAGTAGATGAAGGTGTGTCAGATGGCCTAAAAGGCATGTGACATTTTAGTCACCTGATAGTTAATGTTTTTTTTAAACAAACTTTAATCATACTGTGTGATATTTAAAAATGATTGTTTCTCCCTCCAGTGTTTGTTGAATAATTTTATTAGCTACTTTATAAAGGCACAAGGTTATGAGTCACATGTATATGTGATATGTAATATAGTTCAAAAGAAAGACAAATACAAATTAAGAATAAAAAGAAATAGCTTTGCGTGGTGGTGGCTTATACTTTTAGTCTCCATACCCAGGGGGCAGAGGCAGTGGATCTTTTGAGTTTGAGGCCAGTGTTGTCTATAGAGTGATTTCCAGGTCAGCTATGGCTACACAGAAAAGAAAAGAAAGGAGAAGAAAAGAAAGGAAAGGGAGTTGGGGAGAAAAGTTCTTTCCTTTGTGGTGGTGTTTGCCTTTAAATCCTAGCATCTGTAGGGCAGGCGGATCTCTGCTCCATATAGCTAGTTCCAGGACATCAGAGACTGTATGGAGACCCTCTCATAAATGAAGACTCAGAAAACAAACACAAACCCAAAACAGAAAAGCATTTTAAGTCCACGTGTGCTTAAATATTCTGTCTTATTCTGCGAATCATTTCTATGTGCTTATACTGCGAATTCTGTCTTATTCTGCGAATTATTTCTGGTATGATACCAGTTTTTACTCCTAACCCACCTAGCTCTGAAGAATTGATTCCCTTTTACAAAGTAATACATGATGTTTTTCTTGATAATAACTTGTAGTGAGAGTTATAGGAGTGATGTGAGTTATTTGTAGTTTAATATTTGAACCTTAGAGAGGTCAGTGCGTGTTTCTATCTTCTTTCTTGACTTTCCCCTTCCTCCCTCTCTCCTTATCCCTATTCTCTGAGTTTATTTACATTTTAGAACTCGTGAAACTAACTTTACTTTTTCCATTTTCTTCAGCTGAAATAATTAAGCTGTAGTTTTTCCTTTTCATGTTTAGATAATCTCTTGGTAAACATTTCATTTCTAAAGCTAACAGTGGGGCTTTTTTGTTGTTGTTGTTTTTAAACTACTGGAGATTAAAGCTAGGACCTCGTTCGTGCTTGCTGAACAAGCATCTTACCACTGAGCTGCATTCGGTCCTTTGACACAGTATATTTTAAAGGCAAAATTAAGAATTGTTGTTTCATGTACTAAAGAAATAATTAGCATAGAAACTTGCTTTCTGCATGTAGTAGACATTCGATAGTTCTTACAGATAGAAGTTCTAAAGTACATGTCAGACTAAGTGTATTTTGTTCTCTATTTTAGGCTCTAAGCATGCAGTCATCTCCAAATGGCCAGTTTGTAGCACCTAGTGATATTCAGTTGAAATGCAACTACTGTAAAAATTCCTTTTGTTCAAAACCAGAAATCTTGGAATGGGAGGTAAGTCTTGATTCCTTATTGTGTTATCTAATGCTAAGACAAGAATCTAAGAACATAAGTGGCATTTCTGTTTGGAAACTTCTTTTTTCAGTGGATAATCATAAGCTTTGTATTTTGTGTCATTGGTATGTTTACTTCGTGGAAATGAAACCAATAGGATAGATTTCATGGAAGCAATTTATTGAAGTCACATGTGCAACTGTATGTTTGTAGTAGAGTGTAAAAGTCAGTTCACACCCCCGAAGTCGCTGCGACCACCGCTGTTCTCGCCTGGTCACCATCGGCGTCTGTGAACTGTGAATACGCTGTTGCTCACTATTTGTACAAGTAGGATTTGTAAGGCAGATACTGTGCTGGTGTTCACTATCTTACACTTTGATAAGGGAGTAGAGGCTGTGAATGGTGTTCATTTTTTCCTTAGCTCCTAACCTTTTCCAGTGCACTGATTCATGTCATGTTCTTCCTTTTGCTGTTTCCATGTGAGTTTGTCTCTTTAAGAGGACAGTAACGGATCGGTAGATGATCCAGGCTGCCCATGGATGTAGTCAGCAGTGTTTACTTTTGGTCATCCTTCAACTTTCTTTTTTGGGGGGGGGGGGTGGATTGGGTGGTTGGAGGGTAAAGCATGGAATATATAGTTAAAAAGTTATATAAGATACAAAACTAAAATCAAACTCTTTTCTATGGTTGTTCACATTAACTTAAAATGTAATGCTTAGGTCAAGAGTGGTATCTAAAGTATTTTGGAAATTTGGTGGTTTATTGTTTTAAAGCCTGTGAAATTCTTTACTTTTATTATTATTTTATTTTGCTTGGTGCTGTCTCTACAGTAGTTAAACCATTCATGCTTTTGAGACTCTTGATGGTATCTCATCATGAGTTTTAAATAGCAGAAGTAATATTGAATACCCAACATGAGATTAAAGGAATTGCCAGGGAGTAAAAAAAGAGATCTATGGGCAAACATACAAAATAGTATCATACAGGAAATGAAGATTCCATGATAAGCTGAAATCTGATAAAGTTTTAAATGAAAATGGCAGTTTCCCCACTTTCCATATTTTGTAGTACTGTAGTGTTGCCTCTACTTGAACACAGAACTCTATTGTTAGATGCCATGAAGAGATACTGCCCTACTGAGTGAGCATTTCTCTCAGGAGACTGTGGGCTTAGGATCCCATAATTAGCGGTTATGATTTTTTTCCTCTTAATTTGTGCATGTGTGTGCATATGTGTGCGTGTGTGCAGCTTATGGAACCCAGGACCTTGAGCATGCTTAGCAAGTACTTTAGTTTTGAGCTCCCTCCCTGTTATCCTTCTCTTCTGAGTTTTATGTATTCATAATGGGGCGGTTTTCCACTCATGATTGCTTTAACTACTCGAGTTGTCTTCTAGACTTTCATTTTCCTTATTTTAGTCTTTAGATATCTTTATGTATTACGTTGATTATTTAGACTTAATCTATATCTGCTATAATTTTGGGAGAAAAGAAGTTTTAGTTCTTAACTCCTGGATCACTCTTGAAAAAGTAGGCCTGACAATTGTGGCTTGAAGCCAGAAGAAATAATAATTAATAACCTTTCATGTAACTAACTCAATCTCATGTTTTTGCATTAGTATCATATAAGAAGAGCACCAAATTGAAAACTTTAATAATCAATGTTTTTATTAAAATATGACAGGAATGTGTTTGAATGTGTAAAAATGTTGTATTTTGTAGATTACATTGTATTTTTCATTATTTTGTGTCTCTTCAATTCATTAGCATATCCAGGCTGATACTTTATGTTAGTGATTGTTCTCTCAGTCACTTGGTACCTAAAGGTAGTTAATAATGCACAGTTGGTTAACTTAGGTGTCTGTGGCCTTTAGCAAATGTAACTCCAAGGATCATTACATTTAGTAGATTAATGATTTAACTTTCTGTAAAAGTGGCTTGTTTATTTCTTAAGCTTGGTCTTGAGATGGCTCTCATACTTACCAAGGTTCCCGTTGTGCATTTAGAACAAAGTGCATCAGTTCTGCAGCAGAACTTGCTCAGATGACTATAAGAAGTTGCATTGCATAGTTACATATTGCGAATACTGCCAAGAGGAGAAGACTCTGCATGAAACAGTAAATTTCTCTGGCGTTAAGAGACCTTTCTGTAGTGAAGGCAAGTGTGTATACAGCATTGTTCCTCTAATATATATATATATATATATATAATGTTTTTTGCTAAATTATTTAAGGAATATATAATTACAAACGTCCAGAATAGGTACACAATTTTAATATAGTTTAACAAAACTTAGTTTAGTTTTCTACTGAATCTTTTTTTGTTGTTGTTGTACATGTATTTTTAGACTTCTGGGCCTAAAGGTTTCATCTCTAGAAATATGGGGATACAGTGAAAGAAAGCATTGTCGTACCGTGTTACTGCTAGAATTGTACTTGTGCCCTGAAAGTTGATTTTCAAGAACAGGAAGAATGCTTTGCATTAGCCCATTTCCCCTACCGGCTTGCAGCTGTAGAGTTTTTTTAGTATATAGATTGATCATCACTGACCCCAAAATCTGAAACCCATGATACTCCAGAAGTTTCAGGTTTTGGATTTTCAGTTTAAGGAAGTCACTAAAGTCCATGCAACTGTTCAGAACAAATACCCCACAAAAAGCCCCCAAATTTCTCAGACCCAAAGCGTTTTAGTAAGTGTGGTTGAGGAAGAGGTGGGAGGGCTTACATGCAGGAATAAACACAGTGGATCCATTGTGGTCTGTGATGTCTGAGACACATTGGGTTCACAAGTGCCCTTTCTCCTCACTTAGAGTTGCACTGGCCTTATACAAGAATCAGGTTATAGACATGAATTTGAGCTCTGAATTTATTTCTCCAGAGTTAGAAACAGGATTGGGTTTTAGGTGTTCTTTGTTGCTAGTGTTTACAACTGTCACATTTTTGCTCTTAATTTGACTTTTATCTTCTGTCTTTTGTTGGGAATCAATAATGTATCTGTTCTATTTTCTTCTCAAATATCTATCTATCTATCTATCTATCTATAGACATATATATACATAGACATACACACAGACATATATATATGTGTGTATGTATATGTGTGTGTATATATAGATATACCCCCCCCCCCCCCCCCCACTTAAAGAAAACAGCTCTTTCCAACCTCCATTAGAAGCCATCAACTGTGAGGAGCTATATTCCTATTACTTTTTTTGTTTGTTTTTTCAGACAGGGTTTCTCTGTGTAGTTCTATTGTGTAGACCAGGCTGGCCTTGAACTCAGAGCTTTATCTGCCTCTTCCTAACCCAAGTGCTGAGATTAAAGATGTGTTGCTCCTTACCCCCCCCCCCCCCCCCCCCGTGAGCCCCCTTCCTATCACAGTTTTTAAGGCCTCTCTTCAGTGACTTCCTGTCTTGACAGTTTTGTTTTGTTAGGGTGGAGTTAGAAATCATAGGGAAGCCTTCAGTATCTCACATTCTCAATTGTGAGTCTGTAGTCATTAGCAATAAATACCATTACAGAAAAGCTGCCTATCTGTTGTTTACACCTGTTCTTTTTCCATTGAGGACTCTTTGTCCCCTGCTTCTACTTTTTCTGTAAATTCCTGTATCAGATTTGGGGCAAAAGGGAAGTTGGATAATCCTGAATGCCAACAGTCAGTGGCAGAGAGAAAATGTTTGTTTATGATATCTCCATACATCTCACATAGTACAGAATGCATGTTAGAAGGTATTCACAAAGCAGAACGTTTCTACGTAGTTGTAATTGCTACATCCCACCCAGAACCATCCTTTACTGTTATTTTCTAAGAGCAAAGTTATAGTAAGAATGACCAGTTCTAAGGTGTGATGTCACACATCTTTAATCCCAGCACTCAGAAGGCAGAGGCAGTTAGGTTTCTGTGAGTTTGAGGCCAACCTGGTCTACATAGCAGGTTTCAGAACTGCTAGGTCTATTATGTAGAGAAACCCTGTCTTGAAAAAGCAATAGAAAATTAATACTGAGTTGATTTACTCCATCACCTACATTTTTGTGCCAAAAATCGTATAATTCACCTTAAGTCTGAACATATTGATTATTAATATATCCATCAGTGATCTTACAGAGATTATATTTTTATAAATCTAAAATGGATTTTATTAAATTGAAGAGTGCATCTCAAATATTTATTTGGTACTTAGAAACATAATTTTTATTGGGAAGGACTTAGAGTTTCAAGTGGGTAAAAGTGTTAAGGATATGAATTTTTATTTTTACTTTTTACTACTGAATGAGTTTTTATTTTTTATTTTTTTAAGTCCTTTGTTACCCAACCTAGTTTTCTAGGTAAAGTATTTACTATCAGTCAAATTCAGTAAATTGAAAAAGGCCAGGTGCGGTGGCATATACTTTCAATCCCAGTACTCTGAAGGCAAAGGCATGAAGATCCCTATGAGTTTCAGAACAGCTTGATTGACACAGTATGTTCCAAGACAGCCAGGGCCACATAGAGACTGTCTCCAAAAACCAAAACCAAAAACCAACCAAATACCCAACAACAAAAAACTAAAGATGTAATTAAATATTTTAAAATATAGTTCAAAGGCTGGTGACGGTTCATTGGAGAAAGATGAGAGGCCTGGTGACCTGTTTGATTCCTAGTACTCATATAATAGAACTGACTTTTTAAAGTTGTCTTGACTGCCGTGTGTATGCTATAGCATGATGACATGACATGACACATACATATTTACATATGCAAATCGGTAAATGTAATTTTAAACAAAATATAGTTCATAGTAATAAATTATAGGATGTTACATAGTGATTTGCAAAACTTTTATTTTTTAAAGATGTATAGTTAGGTATGGTGGCAGTTGCCTACAATCTTAACACTTGGGCATCTGAAGGAGGAGGATTGGAAGTTCAAAGCCATCCTGAGTTAGATTGTAATGAGACCCAGCTTCTAAAAGCAGAGATTCACAGATAAGGCAGAACATTTAAACACTTGAGTTCATGAAACATTGTATATGGTAGAATTAAAATTTGAGCTTTTTATTAAAGGGTAGATCAGATTTCCCAGATATTAGTAGATTAATCTACTTACATGAAGTAGCATGAGCAAGAAGAATGTGGAGGCTTATTTAACTTTAGAGGTAGTACAGGTGGAAATTAGATATGTCAAAATACATTTATGCAGAAGATAAGGAGGTATTTCATTAAAGGAGTAGATAGCAAAGTATTTTCTCTAGTCAGAGTTCTATTTTCTTGAAGAATTTCTATATGAAAATAAGCTGTTAGGAAGAATCTAGAAAACTTGAATAAATGCCTTCTAAAGAATATATCTGAATTTGGTCAGAACTTTTAAGCAGTCTGCATTCATTTTGCAACACACTCACTTGTATCTTTGTGATTTTATTCAAATAGAAAACAGTTCTGAAGCATTACTAGGTTTAATGTCTTAAAAGTATTGTTTGAACCTATGTGATGGATGATAGGTTTTCTAGTATAATAATGTTCTGTTCTAATTTCTACAGGTTGGTGTTGTTATAATAGACGTAGTATTTCAGAGGGCCTGGGGGAAAAGTTCAGTCAGTAAAGTGCTTGCTGTTCAAACATGAGGCATAAATACCTGAGTTTGGTCCCTATCATCTATGTAAAAGGTGGACCTGGCAGTCTGTAGCCCCAGCACTGGGGAAGGGAAGCAGAGACAAGAGGCTTTGGGGGCTTGCTGGCTAGCCAGTCCAGCTATATTAGCAAGCTTTAGGTTCAGTGAGAGACTCTGTTGAGGCAATTGAGGAAGACTACTGGCATCAAGCTCTGGTCTCCACATGCACCCGAGTGTACACATAAAACATGGAGGTTTTTAATCAGAAGGGAAGAGGACTTTATATGAGAATATATTCAACAAACTCTGAATCTGATAATCAGCTAGTCTTTTAAGATTTGTCTCAGTTTAAAATGTGTCGTTTTATGTGTTCTTTTTAAAAAATACAACATTTTTCAGGCTGCAAGCTGTTATACAAACAAGATTTTGCAAGACGATTAGGATTAAGATGTGTTACCTGCAACTATTGTTCTCAATTGTGTAAGAAGGGAGCCACTAAAGAGCTGGATGGAGTTGTCCGAGACTTCTGCAGTGAAGACTGCTGTAAGAAGTTCCAGGAGTGGTACTACAAGGCAAGTCAGCACCTGGTCAGGAGAGCAGCTGCTTTGGTTGTCTTCTAAAGTGTTTGGTAGCCGTTGCCGTGGCTAGCAAGTGTCTATCTAGTTCTGTCTTTCATTCATGTACTCTGTACCTAGTCCTGTTTTTGCTGTTCATTAAGATGGTTTTTGTCTTTCCTGCTTGTTTTTTATATTTTGAAGTGGAATTATTAATTTTCCTTATGCATTACCAACCATTAGACTATTCATCTTCAGTGGTGAAGCTTTATAAAATGGATATTTCTCTAAAATTATTTTTAATAACTCCATTATCAGTATTGAACAATAAATGGCAGTAATAGCTTTAAATACTAAGCTAGTATTTTGTAAGTCTTTGCTTCTATGTGTATGTGGGTTCACATGTAAACATCTCTTTGTGGAACAGAGGTGAGGAACAACTGTATTTTGTATATTATAAAAGACTTTTTTATAAGTCAATAAATGATACCCTTTGGCCCATTGTATTAACCACTTTTTTTGAGACAGTTTCATTGTGTAACACTGGCTGGCCTTGATAACACACATCTCTGCTTTCTCACTGCTGGGATTAAAGGTGTGCACCCTCATTCTTGTTGACTTTTTTTTTTTTAAAGACAAGAAAATAAATATAAATTTGGGGTTTGTATGATGAGATTATATCCAAGAATAAGTTACTAATTTCTTCACTGATAACATAGAAAAGTACCTCAGTGGTAAAAGTTCATGATATGGATATCATGTGTGTGATAAGTCTGGGTATAGTTTTAAAGCATGTGAAAATAGGTATTATGACTACTAATTTTGTAGCATAGATTAAGTTTGAAGGATCTGACTAACACTTCAAAGGATGAAGCTGGTTACTGTCATAACCTATTGCCAACCAGGTGCTCCATTGTCAAGCACCTTTTTGAAGGGAAAAGTGCTTTCACAGCCAGCAACAGGCTTTAGAAAACGCTTTCTAAGAATTTCATCAAATCTCAAAGCATAAATTTCTCTGGAATTAACAGGCATTTCTCATTGGCTCAAAACAAAAAGAAACAAAAGAAATGTTTTCTGTTTTGATGGGTAGAAATGTGTTTTTGCCTAGTACACATATATCAAAACGTGTGTGTGCTGTTTCTTTTGTACCAATATAGTAATTATTTAAAACCCACAGACCTTTTTGCAGTATGCATAATAGAATTGAGAGGCTACCTAGAATTCAAATAATTTTATATAATTTTAGCATTTAAATTTAATGAGAGTTAGCTGTATAGCTCAGTGCTTAGTAGGCAAAAGGCTCTGCGTGATGCTAAGTACTACAAAAATATATTTCATTGAAATATTTAACATTATGCTTTTAAAATTTCTGTTAGTATGTTATATTAGTTGCATTTCTATTACCCTGATAAAATAACATGGGCAAGATGACTTATAGAAAAATTTATTTTGGCTTAACAATTCCAGAAAGATAGAGGTCATAATGTATATGTATATATGTGAAATTGCAGATGGTTTTGGTCTGGTTGTATGCCTCGCTTTGATTGGATATCTTTTGTTTCTTTGTTTATTTATTTAATAATTTTTTTTTTCTAAGACCAGGAATCTCTGTGTAGCCCGAGCTGTCCTGGAACTTACTCTGTAGACCAGGCTGGTCCACCTGTGCCTGCCTCCCAAATAGTTGGGCTTAAGAGCACATGCTGCCCTTGCCCAGCGTCTAATGGGTCATTTGCTAGATTATTTTACTTTTAAAGTAAATAGTACCTGTTTTAAAATGTAGTTTCTAAGTGCTTGTAAGAGAATTGACTTCTTTTTTAATTTTATATTAAACTGTCAGAAAATAAGGTATTTTAAGTGCCATTTCTGAGTTCCTATTTTAAGAGCTTGTTTCATAATTATTCTGATCTTCTTGGAGGCATCATTCCTATTGCTGCCCTGTGTGCTGTCCTGCAGTACATTCAATGAACTTTCTTTCTTTAAAAGAAGGTGTCTGTTTATCAATAAGAGCCGTTGAAGACAATACAATTGCTAGAGACTTCTTCTGGTTATGATTATGGGCTTCAGCATTAGTCTATCTTATGTTACGTGCTGTGTTTGGTTTAAGTTTTTGTTTTATTTTTATTTGAGTCAGGGCATTACTGTGTAGTCCATGGTGGCCTCAAACTTGCCAACTTCTTCTTTTTTTTTTTTCTTTCTTTCGGAGCTGGGGACCGAACCCAGGGCCTTGCGCTTGCTAGGCAAGCGCTCTACCACTGAGCTAAATCCCCAACCCCGCCAACTTCTTTCCTTAGCCTATTGACTATTGGAATAGTAAGTATGCACTACCAGTTCCAAGATTATTTTCAAGTAGATTTCTATCAACTTAGTATACTTATGTTAAATAATCATTAATTATTTTTAATTATTCATGTATGTGTGTATACATGCTTCTATTTGAAAACCGTAAGAGGGCGTGAGATCCCTCAGTTGAGTTTATAGGTATTTAAGGGATGCTGTTAGTTTTATGGATGCTAGAATCAGAACTTGAGTCCTTATGATTGCATAGCACATACCAGAGAGGTGCTGATCCGTCCTCCAGCTATTATTCTTTCTTTTTTACTTCGTGTTATAAGATTGGAGTTTGTCAGTTGTACCACACATTTAGTCTTTATGTTTGACTTACAATTTTATTTTATTTTTTTGACATCATTTCAGTACTACTCATCACTTTGGCCAGCTATTGTGTGTGCTATGTTAAATCTTCTCAGTTGAAACATCTGAGCGCTTTTCCGTTTTTATTAAGGCTGCGAGGTGTGACTGCTGTAAATCTCAAGGCACTCTGAAAGAGCGAGTGCAGTGGCGTGGCGAAATGAAACACTTCTGTGATCAACACTGCTTACTACGTTTCTACTGTCAGCAAAATGAGCCCAACATGACAACCCAAAAAGGACCTGAAAACCTACATTATGGTATGTCAAGTGGCCACTTTAAAATAAAGAATCCCAAGCATTGATAGTAAACAGTTGATTTTGAAGGTAGTTATAAGACTGGGTCATGGCTCACTGGTAGAGTAAGGATGATAGTTTATAGCCCTAGTAAGCTTCTCCCCCAAAAGGTCAGTCTTCTCACAGTTTACGTACAGATGGACAATAATAATTGAAAGAAGTCCCATACTTCCTCTAGGTCTAAGTACCCTGCATGATAATGTTCTATAGATACATTGCTTATTTTATTTCCCCTTAAAAACCTATTTGATGAAAAGTATTGGGCATCATTGAGCTAAATTACAGAGAAATTAAACAGAATTAAAAGAACTGTTTTAAAAACAATCTGTCCTGTGACAGCTAACTTCAAATTCAAACAAAAAGTTTTCTGAGCAGATTATGTGCTAGCTGTGGCCTAGAAGGAACAATAAAAGTTTTTAGAAGTTGAGGCCTTTTATTTAAACAGTAATTCTTAGAATATGGAATTTTTCCTAAAGCACTCTGCATTCAAAGGGAAAAATTACTCACTTACCTCCATATTTTTTATACATGTTTATACATTTGGGATTGTTTCTTAAAATAGTTTTTTCAAAATTGGTGAAACTTACTGATAAACAGGGATTTATAAAAATGTCAAGAAAGTGTATTTGTCTTATTTTTAAATGTTTATGTTTTTTAGATCAGGGCTGTCAGACGTCCCGAACCAAAATGACAGTGAGTATTTCTCAGTTTAGTGTTGTGATGTGATTTATAGTGTAAGTGAAAGTAACTAGGCTGAGTTAATGCGATCACAGTGAAAGGTTTTACTTACTTATTTAGTTTGCTATGTTGAAATAGTGGCAACGTTCAGCTTACTGACTAGTAGCAGAGGCTGCCAGACATAATGAGGGACATAAAGGAACCTTTATAGCCTCTACCCAGATGGTATTGAATTGACAGGAATAGCTTTGATAGGCTTGCTCCCTCTCTGTCTCTGGAGGGCATGGATCAGCCAGTGGTAAACAGAGTTTTCAAGACAAACAGCAGAGGACAAAGTACATGAGCTACACACTAGAGACCAACCTGACATGGGTCTCTTGAGAGGAGAGCAAGGGACGTGAGGTTGAAAG
Organism: Rattus norvegicus; assembly: GCF_021556685.1. Taxonomy (NCBI): domain Eukaryota; kingdom Metazoa; phylum Chordata; class Mammalia; order Rodentia; family Muridae; genus Rattus; species Rattus norvegicus. The sequence goes on from NC_141548.1 coordinate 34,820,042, forward strand.
TAGTGATGTAGGGGAGGGGGGGGGGAGGGGAGGGAGGGGACGGGGGCTATGGACAGGAAGCCGGGAAGGGGAGTAACATTTGAAATGTAAGTAAAGAAATACATCTAATAAAAATTAGAAAAGTAAAGAAGTAGTAGTGATATTAAGGTCCCTTAGTGGATGGATGGCTAGGTCTATGAGTCTTTTAAACCCAAAAATATGGACATATTTGTTCTCTAATCCTGTTTCTGTTTAGCCTTTTTCTTTCTTGTGGTACAATGCACAAATCCTTAATTACCTGTAATGATTACTAGAGAGCAAAAGCAGTGCTTGACCACACCATGAAGGACAGTGAGGCACTGTCTGCCTTTAGTATGTTGCCTCTTTTGGAGGCACCTTTGTTCAAAAGGTCTGTGCTTCAGGAATTGTTCATTGGCATTAGAAAAAGCCCATGAACCAGCTTATTTGTTTAACATGTGGTTAAACAAATCAAGAAAGATCTGTAGTTCCAACAGAGCTCACCTAGCAGGTTTTCAGAACTCTGATAGTTAGGCTCCAACTTAGAAATTGTGATTTAGAAAATTATTTAGGTGGAGGTAGTTCTAAATAAAAGTAGAAATGACAATAACCTACAAACATACATTCTTTATACCCTTGGGAGGATGTCATCGTGAACTATTAAGAACTGTGTCTCTTTTTTTTGCATTGTAAACTTTTATCTCTGTATCCATAGTCAACAAAGGAGTTTAGCTGGTTTTTGAAATAAGCTAAGATAGGTTCTACTTCTGAGATATACCCTTACAATATTTATTAATAGAATTTCATTTGAGATATGATGTTAGAGATAATCACATACACAATATAAAACTATGGATTAGAGTAAAAAAAAAGCCATAGCCACAATTATCATAAACTGTAAAGTAGTACTTAGTATTATCAGAATTTCCAAGCTGTTAAGCTGACAGTTTTTAAAAATTGTACTAATTTATTTTTAGGTCAGAATCTTATGCCCTATTTACAAAAAGTGTATTGTGTAGCTTTCTGCTTACAGAACAATAATCAGAATTAGCAGAGTGTTAAACCTCGGCTGGTGCCAGCAGTTTGCACATTAGATATGTTGAAAAAGTTGAACTTAAAGGAAGTAAGTTATATAGATACTGGAAGGATCTGGCAGTGTTTTGCAGGAGAATGAAGAACAGCTTTCTAGAGCTTACGTGAGTGTCTGGAGCTCTCAAGGGCACTGGTAAACTTACTAATAGTTTTCCAGTATCTAGCTTTAAATTAATCAATTTCTGCAGCCTTGCCTTTATGTCAATGCTCAGAACAAATTTACAAACTGGTATTGACAGTGCTCTGAATCTATGAACTGTCTGTGTGTCATTCTGTGGGAGATGGGATGAAAAGGCATAGGGATGTCTAAAATATTCTGGAGTCCTACAGCTGGATTATGCCAGAAGGGAGAGAATCTGGCCTTCAGAGCTGAAGAATTAATGTGTTTACCAGGCCAGAATCCTTAGGTTCTAATCATTTCTGGAAACAAAATCAGAATACTTCTCTCCGACACAGTCTAATCAAGTTGAAAATTAAGGCCTGATGTGGTGAGACTTGTAGTCTCAGACACTCAGGAGTTGGAGGCAGGAGGATCAAAATGTCAAGAGCTAAGTGGTCTACAGAGTTAAGTTCAAACCTTAAGGAAACTGAGACCCAACTCAAAAATTTTGTTGCCTTAAATAAGGTTACATGATATAGCCTAGTAGAAGTGCTCTTGCCTAGGGTATTCCAGGACATAAATATTTTTTTAAAACTGTCAGCATTCTTAAAACTTTGAAGGTGTGAGGAAGCTGCAAGTTTTAGTATTTACAAAGAAACTCCCACAGTGCACAACTGCCCATTATTATTACATTACCTCAGCCTGGGAACATCAAACAAATTTCTATTAGCTAATTAATGGAGAAATGTTTGTTAGACTACAAAATTTGAAGGCTCTAAATTCTGGTAACTGGAAAACAGCTCAGCAGTTAGAAGCACTGACTGCTATTGGAGAGGACCTGGGTTTGGTCTTTAGCACTCCCATGGTAGCGCACACCTGCCCATGACTCGAGTTTCAGGGAATCCGATTCCCACTTCTGACTTCCTCAGGCAACAGGCATGCACAGAGGCAAATACTCAAATACATGAAATAAAGATACATAAAAAATTTGGAATCCGTGTAGTTTATGTTGTGCAGTGAATGAGTAGGCAAGGCTTTGGTGACGTGGAAGGAGACGGTACAGCAGGATGGATGTCTTGAAAAGACTGCCAGTGTTATAGAGAAATACGACCTTGTGCTTAAAACACGGCATCAGAGTTAAGCACCACATGTGCTTGTGCTTTGCATAACATACAAGGCCAAGAGCCTTGGCTTGGGAGGGAAAACTAGTGCTGCCAAGTCACAAGCCCTAGTTCAACTAACCTCTCCCTTTGTTTCATCAATTTCATCAGGGTTGAAAGATAAAATCAACCACTGTACAACATAGATCTCAATCTCTACCAGAGTAATACAGTGTTTATAATTAAACCTCAAATGCTGCCCTTTTTGTGTATTTTTAGGACTTTATAGTATCTCTTGAAGGTGACATTATTTTGTAGAATGAATTTCTGCTGCTAACCAGTGTTTAGACCCACATTGACCCTCTAGATTTTGACTGGTAATCTAGGAGTAATAGTATTTGGTTCTACTTTCCTGCTTTCTGTGGAAGTCCACTTAGGAGTTAGAAAACAGCAATGACTCGGGCATGGTGGCACATACCTTCAGTTCAGCACTCTGGAAGCAGACACATGTAAACCTCCATGAGTTTGAGGACAGCTTGGGTTCCAGACCAGTCAGAACTACATAAGACTCTGTCTCAAGAAAGAAAAGAAAGACAGAGATAGAGGGCAGAAAACATGATCAGTACCAGGAAGATGTAAAAATTACAAAAATAAAATGTTTCTCTTTGCTTCTCTGTAGGGCTCAGCACCACCCCCTTCTCCTACACCAAACAAAGAGATGAAGAACAAAGCGATTCTTTGCAAACCTTTAACAATGACAAAAGCAACTTACTGTAAGCCTCACATGCAGACCAAGTCTTGTCAGACAGGTAACGGGGACGTTTGGGTTACACCTCCTCCTACTTAGACCTTACTGCTTTAAAGTGAGTGCTTTTTTTTTTTTCCACTTTTTTTTTTCTTTTTTTTCGGAGCTGGGGACGGAACCCAGGGCCTTGCGCTTGCTAGGCAAGTGCTCTACCACTGAGCTAAATCCCCAACCCCAGTGAGTGCTTTTCTAGAGTGAAACGCTACAGGATCGGCGTGATAGGGCATCATGTCCTTTTCATCTGTGTGACTCTTTTTTTATATTTCCTTGAGAATAAAGCATATTAATCAAATTACTTGTGATCTGTTAGTCAGTGATTAAAGGTCTAGAGTATAACTTGTTAAAAACCACATAATCCTATAAAACTTTTCCTGCACTGATAGCTACAGTTGCGTGTTTCCTGTTGAGAAAATGGTTTCTTTGTGGTCTATAACAATGATAGTTTTGTTTCCTCCTGTTCAGAAAGATATTAAATAATTTAGGTACTTATTTCACATTTGTAACATTAACTATTTCTGTTCTTCATTTCCTTCTGACTTTTTCTTTTGGGATTCTGCCTTGCGGTATAGCTCAGGTTTCCCTTGAATTTAATGCTGTTGAGTACTGGGGTTACAGGAATGGACTGTTGTGCAGCTCCATGTTTGCTGCATTTAATATTTAAGTAAGTAGCCTGAGGGAATTGTCAGGACAGTGTGCTGGATATAGATGTGTACTTTTAAAGGATATATTTTCATTTTTTAAATAAGTGTTAAGTAGTATTCTAAGTTAGAATAGGTGTTGTAGAAAGCTTTTGAAGTTTATCAAATCTTATAGAAACTAGAAAATTCTTTTAAATTAGGACAAAGTTATTTTCTTTTGTTCTTAAGTTGCCAGTTAATATTGTTAATATTAATGTTAATATTGTTTGATGAAATCAGTTAACCAAAGAAACAAAAAGTCATGGTTGGTGGCTGTATGCTTTTAATTGCTCACCTAGGAAGGCAGAAGCAGGGCCATCTATTAAGTTAAGGCCAGCTTGGTCACAAACAAGTTTAAAAACCAAGAGAGTTATTATGGTGGCTCATACCTATATTCTCAGGATGTTGAGACTGAGGCAGGAGGATTGCCAGGTTAAGGCTAGCCTTTATGACATGTTTAATGATTTCTTAAAACCACCCATTGTTCTTTTCCCCATGTCTTGTTTTTCAGATGAAAATTGGAAGACAGAGTATGTCCCAGTGCCTATTCCTGTGCCTGTGTATGTCCCTGTGCCTATGCACATGTACAGCCAGAGTATTCCTGTTCCTACCACAGTCCCTGTCCCTGTACGTAGACCCTGCCCTCAGGCTAAGCTTTGCAGGCCTTTGGGAGACTAGTTTGTAGTCACTAGCTCAGTGATGCTGGCAGAGCTGTACTAGTCACGGTGACTGTGTCAAGGTTGACTTAATGGAAGGAGAATTTTTATTTTGGTTCATGGTTTAGAACTTCCTAAGAGGTTCTACCTTCTAATGGTTCCACAGCCTTTTAAAACAGCACCAGCAGCTGTTGACATTTATACCCAGTAGAAGCCATCTGTCCTTTTCTTCCATGGTTAGATTTTGTCAGCTTCTTGCTATCATTTGATTCTTTTAATATTTGTTTGCCTGGTCATCTCAGGAGTGTTAAGTTGAGCAGATGGCTGTATCTGCTGTGTCAATACTGTATTTTATATTTGAGTTTATTTTCAGAGGGAAGTTTTTTGAAGCTGTAAAGTTTAGAACCGAAACATAGACTATAGGTTCTTGAAATATTCACTTAATCACAAATCACATGTAATATTTAAAATACTATGTTTGAGCTTGACTTCTTTTCTCTTAATTTTATTTTTAAAGTATTTGTATTCTGGGATTTTCTTGTCATGGTAGGCTTCTTAGTTTTGATATTTAGTCTTGCTAAAGACTTTCTTCAATAATGTATTTATATAGTAGTAGGTCATGCATCTAATTTCAGAAACTAGCTTGTATTGTTTAGTTTGCCTAATATTAACAATGCTTTGGTTAGGTGCCCGTTCCTGTGTTTTTGCCTGCTCCATTGGAGAACAGTGAGAAGATTCCTGCCTCAGTTGAGGACCTCAAAAGCAAAGTGTCTTCAGATCCTCTTGATACAGAATTGCTTACAATGACGGATATGATGACTGAAGAGGAGGGGAAAACAGAGGCATCTAATATCAACAGTAAGCTACACTATTCAGTTTGTCAGCAAGAGGTTTGGGGGACGGGGTCTATGTATTGTCATCTTTACAATACTTAAAGGCATATCCTGTAGCAGGAAAAAGGATTATAGCAGAAATATTTTATATTAAGAAATAACACACTTTGCCTCAGTGGTTAAGAGTACTAGTTACTCTTGCAGAAGACCTGGATCTGGTTCCCAGCACCCACATATCTTTCTTTAATTCCAGTTCCAGAGATTCCCCTGCCCTCTTCTGGCCTTCACAGGCATAAGACATGCAAGTGGTGCACAGATATACATACATGTACAATACCTGTACACATAAAACAACACAATTTTTTAATAAAGAGGAATACACACTCCAACTTGAACCAGGTTTGCTCTAATGCTAAGCTTGATCTCTAGTGGAATATTTTGTTTTATTTTGAGATGGAGACTTAGAATGTGTCCGAGGCAATAAACTCTTGGCCTCAAGAAGTCTTCAGTGTCATCTTCTGAAGTAGATAAGATTACCTTTTCTTAGAAACAAAAGTTGGGTGGGTTTGTTTGTTTGTTTGTTTTGGTAAGATTTCTTTATGTGTTTGAGAGTTGCATGTGTGTATGCCTGGCACTTGTGGAGTTCAGAAGATAGAGCATTATATCCTTTGAAAATGGAGTTATAGATTATGAGCCACCATGTAAGGGCTGGGAACTGAACTTTGGTCCTTTGCAAGAGCAGCCATTGCTTCTAATTCACTCACTCCCTATTTTTTTATTTTGTTTTGTTTTAATAGTAATAGGATTTGAATTCAGTTCAGTTATTTTTCTTAGGTTTCTAAGATTTTATTTTGTGATCGTTATTTCTAGTAATATTTTATTTTTTATACTAATCAAATATAATTTGCTTTATTATATTTATATTATATTTATCTAAACCAGAATTTTTCCTACTTTCTTTTAGGACACTGCTACATAGTGGTGTGATTTAATATGAGTGTTTTGTTGGGCAACTCTGTCCTTTTGAACATTTATTCCTTCCTATCCGTAGTCTTCTGGTAATATTTAGAATCCATTTTTAGTCCTGAACTGTCTAATTGCTTTTATACCAGAAGAAAAGTGTAGAAGTTGTTTTGCAGTATTCTCAGAGGTTGTCAAATGAAGTGGATTGTACTTAGTGGTATGATTTTTGTTGTTGTTTGTTTGTTTGTTTGTTTTTTGAGACAGGGTTTCTTTGTCTAATCTTGGCTGTCCTGGAATTAGTGCTGTAGACTAGGCTGGCCTGGATCTCATAGAGATCCCTTTGTCTCTACTTCCCAAGTGCTGGGGTTAGAGGCATGTGCCACCACCACCTAGTGTGGTGTTCATTTTTAATTAAGAATAAAATACAGACACCCACTTAGTCCCTGCGCTCAGGTGTTGGAACATGAGTTCTAGGTGTGTCCAGTATATGACACTACATACCTCATGGGAAAAAGAATGGGAAGCCATGTCTGAATCCTTCAGAGAAGAGTTAGGTGGGTTTGTGAACGCCTTTGTTTCCTAATTATATACGTTTGTCTTAATTTCTGTCTGGAGACCTATTGTCATTCTAGTATATATTAGATAGAATGCATTTATAACTACGGCAAAACAGTTAAACAGTTCATCGAAACATATGGTAGCTATTAACAAGCATATACTAAGTATGTGTAAACTTGGTCAAAATTCAAAAATACTGTTTGAAAACCATAGTTGTTTATTTCCATAAGTTTATTTCTGATAAAGAATTGTTTTATGAATATTGACATGGGGAAATGGCCCACTCAGTAAAGTGCCTGCCATATAAGAATGAGATGAGAACCTGAATTTGGATCCTCCGAACCTATTTAAAAGATCAGGCACAGTGGCTTGTGTCTAACCCTAGTGTGAATTGACAGATTAGGAAGGGAAGATGGATCCATCAAACAAAGAAAAACACAGGACTCTGGTCAGCCTCTGGTCTCCACATGCATTCCTGTCTGGAAGCACTTACATCACACTGGCAAGTAATGTATGTGTCCTCCCCACCCCCACCACACACACACACACACACACACACACACACACACACACACACACACACACACACACACACACGGGAGTTGTTTTATATTAACTTTTCTACTTTTTCCTTTGGGAGCTTAAGTACAGATACTATTAAGTTTTTTTTTTTTAATTTGATTTCTAATGATATTATTGCTTGGTTACAGGTGTAATTATTGAGACAGACATAATTGGCTCAGATCTTACAAAGAACTCTGACTCAGATATACAATCCAACATGCCCGATGTACCATATGAACCAGATTTGGATATTGAAATAGATTTCCCCAGAGGTACTTAAATACTACTTTATCATTATTAAATCAAGTTATATGGTTGTATTTAAGGTAATTGATCAACAGTGTTAGTAAAATTACCTCTTATCCTCATAATTGTTTCTTTTTTCCGTGTGTCCTTTGTAGTGGAGGATGCTGCATGTACTTTTCCACTTAGCTACATTCTTCCTCCTTTTCTTTTTTATTTCTCCAAATAAAACTGAATTAATTGCAGGAACTTTAGAAACTAGAGAAGAATACAATACTTGTATTTTTTCAATTCAGAGGTATTGATAGTATTAGCGTAGAGGTAGGAATCATGATAGGGTTTTGCTATATAATTCAGACTGGCCCCCAACTCAAAGCATGCCTTCTCCCAGCCTCTCATGCTGGGATTATAGGTACGTGTCAAATGTATAGCTTGGTAGCATTTTTCTTAATGTTCTTGAAAGTTAAATTCATATTTAAAGGAAAAGAAATACATTTACTTCTTTAACAGATGTATGCTCAGGGCTGGAGAGATGGCTCAGTGGTTAAGAGCACTGACTGCTCTTCCAGAGGTCCTGAGTTCAAATCCCAGCAACCACATGGTGGCTCACAACCATCTGTAATCAGATCTGATGCCCTCTTCTGGTGTGTCTGAGGACAGTGGCAGTGCACTCATACATAAAGTAAATCTTTAAAATAAAAAAAGAGAGCGACACGCTCCCTTTCGCTGCTGGTTAGTGCAGATGAAGTGTAGACGTCTTCCGTCTCATACATAAAGTAAATCTTTAAAATAAAAAAAGAGAGCGACACGCTCCCTTTCGCTGCTGGTTAGTGCAGATGAAGTGTAGACGTCTTCCGTCTCGTCCGTCCGGATAGCTTGGCATGCTCTACAGTCCCAGCCCTGGGAGACGGGGGCAGAACTTAAGTTAAGGGCAGCTACTGTCAGGTTGTGAGGTCAGTCTGATTTAATTAATAAGGGTCCGTCTCAAAAAAGACAAGTGTTTGAAAGCCTTGTGATAGTACATTCCTGCAGTCCTGTTGCTAAGGTAGGAGGGTTGTGAAGTGTAGACTCTGTAAAGTAGGTTCCAGGCCACAGACAGACAAATGTGTTCCTGTTCTCATTTTCCCCTAATTTATAAATTCCTACTGAATGAAGTGTAAAGCATTCTACGAAAAAGACAAGAGATTGAACAAGATTGGCACTTTTAGATCTTCTAACTAGTTTTATAGTTGTTTTCCTTTTTCTAGTATCATACAGTTCTGTGATGCTTCTGTACTGATTGATACTTGCTACATTTGGTTTTTAGTTTATCAAATAGTTTAGCAAAACTCAACACCATGTTAAGTATGAGTCTCCCTGTGCCTCGCCTCGCTGAGACTTACCCCATGTCTGGATGATCCTTCATGTCACGGGACTCTTTATTGGCCGTGTTTATGTAGCAGAATCTTGTACTGTTATATTTGAAGTAAGATATTTTCTAATTTGTCAGCTGCAGAGGAACTTGATATGGAAAATGAGTTTTTATTACCACCAGTTTTTGGGGAAGAATATGAGGAGCAGCCCAGACCTCGATCTAAAAAAAAGGTATAGAATTTGTTAATGTTTTATATTTTTTATTCATTTAACATCGCTGTAGCAGCATGTCAGAGAAAGATGCTTTGGGGATATCTTGGGCCTGACAATATGGGGAGATAGATATTAAATTCATCTTAATATAATGTCAAAATGGAAAATAGTTGACATAAAAAGAAAATTCAACTCAGACAATAACAAAGATTATTTTCTGAGTGAGCATGGTGGCACATAGCTATAACCACTGCATTTGTCTCAATGGAAAGGAGAAAGGAGAAGGGGTTGGTGATTTTCAGTGGATTAAATTTCTCATCAGTTTGGATGAGGTTAATTAATGAAGAGAGATGTAGTTTATTTTTAAGCATGCCAACACAGAGAGGAAGACATTTGGGGAACTAGGGATGCAGCTCAGTTGGTAGAATGTTTGCCTACTGTGTAGGAGGCCCTGGACTGGAGGCCCTGGATTTGATTCCCAGCTCTGTATAAACTGGGTGTAATTCTAGCCAGAGAGGCTATAGGATCAGCAGTTCATAGCCCGCTTGAAATAAATGTTACACTGTTACACACACACACACACACACACACACACACACACACACACATGGACGCGCGCACGCGAGGGAGGGAAGGAGGAAGGACCAAGTGCAAAAGAAGAAGAAAGAAAAACTAGGTATGTATTAGACAGTGATCATTTAGACATACAGAATTAAATTTGTTTAATATTCTATCAAATAAACTTTCTGTTTCTGACTTCCAACATAAGACAAGATGAAAAGACACTAAGAAAAGGACTTTCATAAATTTGTCTCAGGGAAGAAAACTTAAAGTAAAGGACTATGTACAGTGAGATGAGGTGAACTCTGAGGTGTCAACACTGTATAGAGCCATGAACTCACATGGGTCCTAGTCCTAAATGTTCGAGCACAGGGAGTTGGAGACCATCTGGCTACATACTGGGGCCCTTTCCAAAAGGACGAGCACCCGTACCACCGGGTACTCAAAGAAGGGACTGAGGTGACCGAGGCACTGTGATCGCCTAGCATGTGAATGGTGCTGGACTTGACCCTCAGCACCAAAAAGAAACAAGTAAAGAGGAGATTTCTGTGTTCTTTTTTGTTATTGCTTTGTTATTTTTAAGACACGGTTTCTCTTTGTAGTCCTGTCTGTCCTGGAGCTCATTCTGTAGACCAGGCTGGTCTGTTAAAGCCAGAGATCCACCTACCTCTGCTTCCCGTGTGCTAGGATTAGGGGCATGTGCCGCCACTGCTGCCTCAGAGTAAATTTCTTATATGTTGAAGCTATTAAAAAGTTCTTCAGTCTCAAGCTGACGTTTAGAATCGTTTTTATTTTATATTTTTTCTTTATTATATGAAAATGATTTGTTTACAAACATTTATGGTATATTGGATTTCAAGAAGCAGTATCGAGAACTATTACCGCTGTATACTACTGTAATGATAATTAGCTCTCAGAGTACCAACCAGCAGTTTTTTTAGGTTGCCTTTGTTTAGGATTACATGAAATAATGGAGTCTTAGAGAAAGGATTTACAGTGTTATTTTATTACCAGGGAACCAAGAGGAAAGCTGTATCAGGATATCAATCTCACGACGACAGTTCTGACAATTCAGAGTGCAGCTTTCCTTTCAAGTATACGTATGGTGTAAATGCATGGAAACACTGGGTCAAAACGAGGCAGCTTGATGAAGATCTTCTGGAATTAGATGAGCTAAAGTCCTGTAAGTGTTTTGGTTTTGTCATCTCAAGTTCTGCTTAAAAAAGTCTGTTTCCATATTTAATTGCCTTTGATATTTTTCTTTTAATTTCTTATTTTTTTCACATATTACTTAATGTATATGAGTGTTTTGACTACATGCCTGGTGCCTACCAAGGCCAGAAGAGGATGTTGGATTTCCTGGAATTGAAGTTACAGAAAGTTGTGAGCTGCCATGTGGGTGCTGAGACTCAACCTGGGTCCTCTGGAAGAGGAGCCCTTGAATTAACTAATGAATCTTCTCTCCAATTCCATGATTCAGTTTTAATTTATATCTTATGTGTGCATGTCTATGATGTGTCTATGAATGTATTTTGTGTGTGGAGAGAGAGAGAGAGAGAGCGCCCATGCCTGTCTGCCCACCAGTGGAAGCCAAAATAAGACACTATAGTTAAAGCTGGAATTATAGGCAGTCGAGAATTTGTGCTGCATAAGTGTACAGACATAATAGTTAATGATAATTTTTATTTCTTTTTAGCCAAATCAGTAAAGTTAAAAGAAGATCTACTCTCTCATACTACAGCTGAGCTCAACTATGGCTTAGCCCATTTTGTCAATGAGATCCGACGACCAAATGGAGAGAATTATGCCCCTGACAGCATCTATTATCTCTGCCTTGGAATACAGGAGGTGAGCATCCATGTATGATATTACTAAGAGTAGTTGTACAGTTTTATTTGCTGGAACTTTTAAAAAGTTTTTTATTTAACTTATGTGTGTGTGTGTGTGTATGTGTACAAATGTGTGTTTTGGTGCCCACAGAGGTCTGAAGAGAATGTCAGATACCTTGGAGGTAGTGTTTGTAGGTGTTTGTGAGCTGTCAGATGTGAGTGCTAGCATCTGAATTCTGATCCTCATGGTTGACCAGTGCTCTTAGGTGAGCCATCTCTCCAGTCTCAGTTTTCTGGGATTTCTATTGGCTAACCAGGAAAGCTAGAGTATAAACTCTTGGGAAACACTTAGGGTACACAGGGATTCTCTAAGATATTCTATGCTTACAGTAGCTACGCTCCTTACACCTTTCAGTTCTTTAGAACACAAAATGTTGACCTAAGTGAAGTGCTCCCCTTGTCCCCTTTAACAGGGTTTCACAGTGTAGCGCCGGCTGACCTGAGACTCACAGAAACACACCTGCCTCTCTGCCTCTCATGCTGAAATTAGCATGTGCACCATCACACTCAGCCTCAGGCATCTTTGTAAGGAGTCCAACAGGATCGTGTATTTGGGGATGACATCACTTTTTAGTAGATGCAAATAAATGGATTCCCTTAGAATTGCTGATGGTTTTATATACGTATAGGGCATAAGTGTAAGTGCATATCCTTGACCCACTCTAGCAATGCTAGGTAAGTGCACATGCTCCTTGTCCATCTGTGTAGATATAGTGACATTACTTTTGACTATGCAGATGTAAAGATCAACTATTTTTCTGTATGAAATAGCACTAGAGTCCAGTGGGGAAGGGAGAGAGAATATTAGACTTGTTATTTTTATCCAGTGGTATATTTTTGTTGTGTTTTAGAATTCTACATAAAATTTTATTTAAAAGGACCTCCTGTTAAACTCATCCTAAAAATGAACTTACATGATCAGTTAGTGTTGAGGGTTTGTTTTTGTTGTTTTAATGATATTTTTATTCTTTGAGAATTTCATAGTGTATTCTTCCACTCCTCTAGGATACATCTCAGCCCTCTACTCACTCTATGTTTAAGGAGTCATTGGCTTTTTGAGACTGGATGTTGTTGATCTTTAAATCCAAGACTCACTCAGCCTGTTAATGTATCATCATCCCCAGCTTTTTTTGATTTTTAAGTTAGAGTAAGACCTCAAAAGACATATAACCCTCTGGTATCTTGCAAGGCAGCTGCTTTACCATTGAGCCCCATGACCAGGTCTGTCCCACTAGCGTCTTATCTGTCTAATTTGTCATCCTTTTTCAAATACTTTAAGTTATGTAAACTGCTAATCTGTCTTTTTCTTTTTTCCTCCTTGTTCTGAATGACACGTTCCTCTTTCCCCCGGTGCGTTTGAATGGAAGTGGAGAGAGACGAGACCTTTGTTTCATGGTCTGGAAGGAACGTCCTCAGTCTTTGCTGTTGAGTGTGATGTTACCACCCTTTTTATTAATTAAGTTTCCTGTTACCAGTTTGAGGAAACTTCTCTTCTTAGTTGACTAAGGCCTTTTTGAAACTTTTCTTGTTTCTTTCTATTATAATTAGTTGAATTTTGTCAGCTGCGTTTTTGTATCTTTCAGATGATCCTAAAATCCTCTGGCATTTATGAATGTAGCAGTATTCATAAAGTGAATTGAGAGGTGTTTCTTTTTTTATTTTTAAAGATTTATTTCATGTGTATGAGTACACCGTAGTAGCTGTCTTCAGACACACCAGAAGAGGGCATCGGATCCCATTACAGATGGTTGTGAGCCACCATGTGGTTGCTGGGATTTGAACTCAGGACCTCTGGAAGAGCAGTCAGTGCTCTTAACCACTGAGCCATCTCTCCAGCCCCTTGAGAGGTGTTTCTTTTTCTGAGAAAAAAAAAAAATGATGAGGATTGCTAACTATTCATTCTTTCTATAATAGTTTGGACCTGGATTGATTAATTTTGAGTGGGAAGGATAGCTTTAAGTTACTACTTCTTTTAGCTTATCTAGAGACCCTTTGCTTTTGGTTCAGAATCATTTTGGCAATGTTGTCTTTGAAGACATTTACACAGGGTGGGCATGATCGAGCTCACCACTCAGCAGCCTCTGAGCAACCAGGCAGGAGAACTGTAAGTTTCAGGCCAGCCTTGAGCTACACAGTAAGGTTCCGTCTCAAAAAGGAGAAATTACTTGTTAAATTTTCTAGTTTACTAGCTTAGGGTAATCATTCTCTTTTCTTTTAATTTTCTTTTAATTTTGGAAGAATATGCTCTTTCATTTCTATTATTGTTAACTTATGCCTTGTAGTTCTCGAATAGTCTAGTTAGGAATTAGACTTTTCCACAAAGACAAAATAGTAAGTACTTTAGGTTTCCAGAGCAAGAAGAAAAAAATTTAGTTTATTATATAATTTCTTTTTTCCCCATTTGTTTGTTTATCCTGATTGCAGTTCCCTCCCTCTTGTCCCAGTCCCACCCTTACAAATCCCTTTCTCCATTACCTCCTTTCCTTTTCTTAGAGCAGGGGAAGCCCCTCCTTGGAAACCTCCCCACCTTAGGATATCCAGTCACTGCAGGACTAGGCACATCCTCTCCCATTGAGGCTCAGCAAGGCAGTCCAGTTAGAAGGGGATCCAATGGCAGGCAACAGCATCAGAGACAGTCCCTACTCCAGTTATTAGGGACCCACACGAAGACCAAGCCTCACATTTGCAAGTGTGTAGGTTGCCTAGATCTAGGTCCTGCATGCCCTGTGAGCCCCCATGAGCCCAGGTTAGTGGACTCTGTAGATCTTCTTGTGTCCTTGGCCCCTCCCATTTACTCAGCCCCCACCCCACCCCCAGGTCTTCCGTAAGACTCACAAGCTCTATCTGATATTTGACTGTAGGTCTCTATCTGTTTCCATCCCTTGCTAGGTGAAAGCTCTCAAGAGAGAGTCATGCTAGGCTCCTATCTGCAAATAAGGCAGGGTATCATTAATAGTGTCAGGGGCTGGATCTTTTACATGAGATGGGTCTCGAGTTGAGCCAGTCATTGCATTCCTTCAATCTCTAGCTTTGTCCCTGCACATTTTGTAGATAGGACAGATTTTGGGTTGAAGGTTTTGTGGATGGGTTTGATGTCCTTCTCCCTCTACTGGAAGTCCCATCTGACTATAGGAGGTGGCCACTGAGTTCCATATCCCCCATTATACAATTTCTTAAATAAATAACTGGTTTAAATATGCTGGTTGGAACGCTCTGTTCTTTTGTTGCAGAAGGACTTTACTATGTAGTTAAGGCTGGTCTGTCTCTCTTATGTAGACCTCAAATTTAGAGGAATCCTTCTGTCCCTGCCTGATGGAAGTTGCAGGCACACACAGCCATTGTTGGCTTTCCGTCTGTGTGCTGGGAATTTGAACTCAGGCCTTCAGTCTGGTAGGATGACTCTTGTCCAAAGTGCTGTCACTCCAGTCTCAGTAAACAGTAACTCGACATCATCCTAGACTTTCTTCTAGGATTTTATCCTTGAGTATTTCATAGATAATAATGTAGTAAGATTTTGTTCTAAAGCTGTGAACAATGTTTATTAAATTTAAGAAATAGTAAATCACAGCTTATGTAGTTAATTTAAATTCTATACAAAAATTTTTTAATAATTATAAATTATATCCAAACAACTTTATCTGTGAGCCTCTAAGACTACATTTATAGAATATAAGTAAACTTATAATATTTATGACATGAACTTGAATCTTACCAATCCTTCTTTTTAATTTTTTTCTGTTTACTGGCCAATGGCATGGGCTTTGGAAATTAACATACTCCTGGTGATAAATTACATTTGCTGACTGCTAGTAATTGGTTTTCTCTGTACCCATGCTAGCTGTTACTGTTTTTGGTTTGTTCTGATGAGGAGAGATGAATTAAATAATAGCTTATCTAGAATGTACAGCTTGCATGTTTAAGTGTGGGTCAGATGTGGTAGCATAGTACTGGGAGGCTGAGGCAGGAGGCTCATGAGTGTGAGGTCACTCTTGACTACAAAGTGAGTTTATGGGCTTGCCTGGGCTGTATAGCTCTGTTTCAAAATAATCAAGTAGAATCTGAGCAGTTTGACTTTAAAAATCTTTATAAACCAGGTACATGCTAGCATTTGTTAGGCAAGAGGGCTGTGAATTTGAGGTATGGGCAGTGAAGGAGAATAGCAAGGAGGCCACAATAGTAAAGCTTCACTCAAGTATTTGAAATATTTATACCAAGGAATATTGATAGCACGGTTTTGGAACAAATCAGTGTTATCCAAGTATCTCAGTGAAAGATATAGTAGTGGGCTGAGGAGATGGCTCAGTTGGTGAATTGCTTGCAGAACAAGCATGAGGAACTGAAAGTGGATCTCTAGCACCTTATAAAAAGCCAGGTATGGTGCTGTCTGCTTGTAATCCCAGTGCTAGGAAGGTGGAGATAGGAGGCTCCTATGTCTTCTTGAGAACCAAGGGAGCTCCATGCTTAGTAAGGGACCCTGTCTCACAAACATACAGAGAACCTCTGGTCTCTACATGGATTTATACGCACACGCACACGCACACACACGCACGCACGCACGCACACAAATAGGTAATAATATGAAAGACCTTTTAAATTGAATTTTTTGAAACACAGGCAGAAATTTCTCAGACAGAAGGAATGAGCATAGAATGGCATCCTTAGAAGACAAGAGTCGGCATGGTTTCCCAGGAACCATGTTTAACATGGCTGGAAGGAACATCAGGTGTGAAGTCATACCAGAAAGGGCCTGGATGCTTTTATAAATTGTTCGGTTTTCAGGTATAAAGATTGTTTGTGTTTTTGTTCTGCTGTACTAGAAATCAAAGTCCCGGGCCTTGAGTATGCTAGACATGTGCTCTCCCCTGTGTTGCACACCTGATTAGGTTTTCCGCATTTGTACGTGTACACACAGGATTTTTGGCAGAGGAAAGGGAAAGCATAGGCTGACAGCTCTTCATTGTTTTCTTTTATTTGTTAATTTTCTTTAAAATGGATCTTTTCTTCTATGATATAAGGATGTCATTCTGTATATTGTCTGACAGTCTAATGAGAGAGTATGTGCTGTGTGTGTATGACGAAGGTCTGTGTGCCACACCGCACAGATGACGGTCAGAAGAGGACTTAACTCAGGTTGTCAGGCTTTTGCATGGCAAATGCTTTACCGGCTGAGGCATCTCACTGGTTCCAACCTGATGGTTCTTATCCAATTTTCACATTCAGGATTCTGTGTTAGACTTTCCAGCTTTGCATGTTTTAAGTAACAGCTTAATTAGGAATGTATGCTTTTTTAACTTGTACACACATACCCAAGGGCAGTAATCTCATGTTTTATTAGACCGCTTGCTTTTCCTAAACATAAAGCTTTTTTTCTTAAGAACTGCAAAGTGTGATACATTGACTATTTGTAATTAGCTGGTTTCCTTTCAATAATTTTTTTGTAGTACTTATGTGGTAGTAATCGAAAGGACAACATATTTATTGATCCAGGATACCAGATGTTTGAGCAAGAACTGAATAAAATACTCCGAAGTTGGCAACCAAGCATACTTCCAGATGGTAATGCTATTTTAACATGTGTTGATAATGGCATTGTTACTTTTACAGTTTTACAATATGTTAAATATATTTAGGAAGTAATTGAAGTTGCAATGTAAGAGCCCATGAGCTCATATGCAGATAAATAATAACTGTTTGTGAAGAACTTAGTAAAACCTACTTTCTTTGTAGTACAAAGCTAGATACTGTCTTAAGACCTACAATGTAGATTCTTATGTGAATAAAATATATTTGTTTCTGAGAATCATGTGTTGTTTTTAAGAATTGTACAGATTTTAAATTATTTTCTGATCATGATGTCCTTGTCTTACTGAAGGACAGAAATAAGCATCCTTTACCTTATTCTGGGGATGATGGTGTCATCATCTGTTTCCCAACCTATGTGTTGTTAAAAGAGCTAATATGTAATTATGGGTTCATTCACGTTGACCTGAGGTGAGTAGTGGATTGACATAGGGCTATTTTAAACTTACCTTATTTCTAGATAGTCAAATTAAAACTGTTTGTGGTATTTATAATTCTTTTAAAGTAGTTTTTTCTATTTAAGGGTCAATATTCTCTCGAGTTGAAGAAGACTATCTCTGGAGGATAAAACAACTAGGATCCCACTCTCCAGTAGCACTTTTGAACACCCTATTCTACTTTAACACTAAATATTTTGGCCTGAAAACAGTGGAACAACACTTAAGACTTTCCTTTGGCACTGTGTTTAGGCATTGGAAAAAAAATCCTTTAACAATGGAAAATAAAGCGTGTCTTCGCTATCAGGTGTCTTCCTTGTGTGGAACAGACAATGAAGGTAGTGTAACTTTTTAAACACAAGATGTGTCTCTATTTTATATGCTTGAATGTATGTGTGCATCACACATGGCCAGTGCTCGCTGGTATCATAAGAAGTGTCAGACCCCCTGGAACTGGGCTTTGAATGGTTGTGAGCCACCATGTAGGTGCAGGGACCTGAACTCAGGTATTCTGCAAGAGCAATACATACTCTTAACCTCTGAGCCATCACTGGCCCTGATAGTATAGCAGTTTTATTTGGAGATTGTCTATGGTGGGAGTATTCAAACTTTCCTTACTAAAGCAAGTCATTCATTAAGAGACTTTCCTAAAACACAGCAGACTGTGTATTTGGGGGTTTGTTGTTGTTTTAGTTTTTGTTGTTTTGGTTTTCTTTGTTTCTTTTTCAGACAGGGTCTCACTATATTGTGTTGGCTAGTCTAGAATTCCCTGTGTAGACTAGGGCTGCCTCAAACTCCTAGAGATCCATTTGCTTTTTTCAAACTGTATTATCTTAAAATGTCTTATGTCTTGTTGTGGTTCGTTTTGAGATAAGATTTCTAGTCCAAACTGGCCTTAAGCCATATAGCAAAGAATGACCTTGAATCTGTGGTTCCTATTCTGAGACACAGGCATGAACCACTATACCTGTGTTTAAGCTGAGCTCAGGTTCAGACTGGGCCTTCTTGCATACTGGGCCAGCACTCTACTAACTGAGCTACATTCTCAGCCTCTGGGATCTTTTTCTTGGAAAAATTGTACATTACTAAAAGCTGCCACACAGAAAATCTTGAATGTCACCTAGTGCTATGTTGTTAAAACAGGTACTAAGGGTAAATAGTAATGTCTTCTCTCAGAATTAGTTTTAGGAGGCTGTGGGATAACTCATTGGGTAAAACCATTTGCTGTGCAAGTCTGACTACTTGAATTGGAATCCTGGAGCCCACAGAAAATGCCAGATGCAGGAGAGGGGAGAGGTGAGCTTCTAGGTCAGTTATCCTGGAGTGTACGGAAACAGAAAGACCCCTGCCTTGGATAGGTGGACAGCAAGAACTGACATGCACACATGTTGTGGCACATGTACACCCACGTTCACACACGTCATACATGCACACATACTCATAAGAAAGGGAAAAAAGGTGGTGGTAGGAGCCTTATTGTTGTTGTTGTTGTTGTTGTTGTTGTTGTTGAAGATAAAATTGCTACTGGGAAGCGGAAGCATGAAGATGATGAGCCGGTATTTGAGCAAGTTGAGAACACAGCCAACCCTTCCAGATGTCCTGTGAAAATGTTTGAATGCTACTTGTCTAAAAGGTGAGTGAACATTGATGGCATTTGACTAAAACTTTGTAGTACTGGGGAGTTTAACTTGGGGTTGCCTGCCTACTAGATATACCGAACTACATCCTTCGCCCAGTAGTTTTTAAAGATGTTTAAGATGCTTTAAAGGTAATTATTAAGAAATGAAGGTATTTAATTAATTTTAAAGATTTTTTTTCTCCTTACTTAAATGGAGTTTTTTGTTCCAAAGTTATATTTAGCTCTAACTTTAGAGTCCCCTTGTGGAATACCTAGCACATGTACTTTATATGATTCTAGTCCATGTTGAGAAATCACTCTTTACTAAAAACTATCACTCTTGCTGTCCTCCTTAGTTAGAACATTAAAGTAGGTCTGTTGATTGCCAAGCAAAGATGCAAACTTTCTGTACAGAAGTAATCATGTTAGGCTGTTGGGGTGTTTAGTCTCTTTACACAAACAGGCTGTTGGCCATTGTCTGCCAGCTTCTAGTGCAAAGGTAGGTGTGTTTAAAAGTAGGTAGAATGAGCAGAGATGAAGGGAAAATAGATGTGAATGGAAACAGTCTTGGAAGACACTTTTTGGAAGGCCCTTACTCTTCAGTCGCATGACTGCCTTTTTCCCCTGTCTAAAAGCAGCACACTGGAACTATTGAGGAGCCGAGGGCCCATGGCCTGTCTCATTTTGAGTGCTGGTTTAAATAAGCACTCTGATTTCCAGAAAGAGAAAGTACGGAACTGTGTTGTACATTGTAAATAGCTGTCCAAATCCTAGTGCGACTTCCAAGGTGGCTCTCGTGAGCTAGTGAAAACATGAGCATCACCCAGCATGACCATATCTGTCTGTGGGTTCTTCAGCTCTGTTTTGGACCATCAGTTTAGTTTCGTGCATTTCCAGTGCTGGTAACAATTTGCCAGGTGGGAATTCGTTTTTTGGAATTTAATGTTTTTCTATTGTATAGTGCAGTGAGACTTTTTTTATGTGTTACGTATTTTCATCATTTTAGGTCACATTTTTCACATTTCCTTTTTCCTGAGGAGGACATGCACACTTAATGTCATTGAGATTGTAATTGGCATCATACCGTGATGACTAAAATTATAGTTTGTATATTAATGGGGTCTCAGATTTATGAAATAAGAATTTCAATTATTTGGAAACTAATCCTTTATCACAAAAACTTAGAGAACAGTTTACTGATACATTATTATTGCAGTTAATGAGTCCGAGGCTCTGAGTACATCTATTGTTTGGTGCTGAGTTACTCTTGAAAGATTTTAATTTGCAGGGGGTTTTGTTATGTTTTATGAAATTGACCTTTTCCCCCCTTTTTTCTCCAAAGTCCACAGAATCTTAATCAGAGAATGGATGTATTTTATTTGCAACCAGAATGTTCTAGTTCTACAGATAGCCCTGTCTGGTACACATCTGCTTCCCTGGACCGGAACACCTTGGAAAATATGCTTGTACGGGTTCTTCTAGTAAAAGATATTTATGATAAAGACAATTATGAACTGGATGAAGACACAGACTAAAAAGGACCATTTCAGAAGCAATGGGATAACACAGCATTAGATAGTCATGCTGCTAGATCTTTACAGGAAAACATTTCAAGTTTACTCCTTCTGTTCTGAGTTTTGTAGCAATGTGCCCACACTGGGTATCACCATGTAAATAATCTGTGAGTGGAAGTTGCCATTCTTCTATGTAGTGGTTTTAGGATACTTAACGAATACATCAAATTCTTTTTTATTATTATTTATTTGATTAGGTATGTTTGTAACTTTTTACATTACAAATATGAAGAGAATGTGCCATGTATAAGTTTTCTTGTTGCACTGCTCTACTGTTGCAAAGCTCCCTCCGAAAGGTGTGCTCTTACTGCGTTCTTGACCAGATGGTTGTGTATGGGTAGCACTACTCAAGTTTAGAACTTGCGGTGTCTTTCAGAATTTTTAAAATAAACTGTAAACTAATAGGCTGGGTTTTTTGTTTTGTTTGGGTTTTTTGTTTGTTTGTTTTATGGTTTTATGTTTTAGTTACTGAAGCCTTACCAGGTTATGTAGAGAGGTAACATCTTCTGTACCAAAAATAGACAAGAGAATGCTGTGGATACTGGTGTTCTGTAATGTGAACTTATGCTGGTGAAAACAACTTTATGTTCCCCTTATTAAAACTTAGTGTCCTTTTCTCACTTGTGACTTTCTGCATCACCCCATCAATTTAAGGGAAAAAAATATGTATATATGTGTAAGTAGAGAGAGAGAGTGAGAGAGAGAGAATGACTATAACTTGAAAACAAGATTAAGACATTGTTCTTTGTAAATGCCCGGTGACAGTATGACTTTGCTTTTCTTTTTCCATGCCAACCATCAGTATATGAAACCCTTCCCCCATTAAGGGTACAGATCATGCTGCATTACGACTCGCATAGCACTCTCAAGTTTTACTGCTCTTACTAGAATTCTTGTGCCTGCTTCTAGAAATGACATGCATTTGTGGGGCAGAATTATTTTTAGAAATGCCACTCCTGAAATAGTCATTTTAGAAAGTCAAGCTACTTGAGGGGAGATAGTGTCACATTGTCCTACAGATATTGCCAGTGGAGAACGCTGATTAATCCAGGTGATTGAAGAAACAAAAGCTGGTGGATGAAGTCAGTTTCAGAGGAAATTGTACTTGGAATTAGGTTGTTTGGCTTTGAAATTTAAATTACTTCTTATAGAAGATACATTTAAAATACCTTTGTGCTTCTGCATAGCAGTTTATCTGTTCATAACTTTTAGATTAAGGAAATCTACTTCAAATTATACTTTCTAAAGATTGAGTAAAGTGGTATCTGAAAATTATCAGTTATTTAGCTGACTTTGTGTAGCATGTGTGATGTTGCTTTCTTAATTCTGAATCCTGAAATCACCACGGTGATACTAGTTTTCAAATAGCTCTGAGGGAACTGGCCTGCTCTCCATAGTGACTAGGTAGTAGTACCTACAGCCCGTCTGTTTCTCTCTCCTTCAGCGCAGTAAAGACGTTGTCTCAATCATGGTTTTGGAAATTTCAGAGGTATAGCCACTGCTCGCTTAAGCAATAACTATCTGAAATGTTTTCGGCATGAAAATTTATAGTGTTCTAAGTTTTTGTAAGTATGAATAGTTTCAGTCCCTTGAATCATCAGACTGACAGTAGCAACCCCTTCCTTTACAAGGTAGACCTGCCCCTCACCTGTTAAAGGAATCTGGAAACACAACAATGCAGACGTTTTTTGGCTTTTCAGTGCTCCTTTTGAAGCACGTTTACTAGAAATGCATATTGTGATTAAAGCCTGGTTAATCCTAACCGTCTTCTATTCTTCAGAGTGGTGCTATAGCCCATCAAAAAAGCAATAAACTTACCCACAAATGTCACATGTATATTTTACCAAATACCATAAATTCTGCCGTGGTACTACTAAGCACCGTGTCTCGCTATTTAGTTTTTATTGTTTGTACATTTTAGCTTTTCTAAGCAGAAATGCTGCAGAATTTTGATCATACATGATAGAGGATTTAGAACTTGTCTTTGTCTCATGCAATCCAATGACTGATCTATTTGATTCTCAGGGGGAAAGAGAAACAAACTATTTTATGAGAATTGTTCTGGGAAATGTATTCACCTGGAACACATTTCCTTGGTTCTTGGCTGGCCTTACAGAGCGGCCATAACTGACTGCTGAGAGACAGGACATTGAAATGATAGTTTATTTTTACTTCTCGGTGGTTTCTGATTACAGACAGCATCCTGTAAATATAACTTTATTGTCTTGAGATGTCTATTGAAGATTACTATATTTTTCTGTTTTGAACGATTTTGCCACTTAAAATCGTTCAGTGCAAAAGATGACTAGCTATTCTGAGGCAGGTGGATTTCCCATGCAAACTGAATCCTCAACGCATTTCAGAAGGCTTTTACTGTATTAGGTAACATGAGATATTAAAGGATTTTTCTAGGCAAGATGCTCAGCCTTTTTTTTTCCCCCCATAAAAGTACTTTTACTCAAATTGTAACTCATGTTTTTCTTTCATGAAATGGAGTGGTTATTGAAGTGTTCACACTGAAGTAGGAGAAGGGTGCATATACACCGCTTTTTCTGGCTTCCCCTTGTCTTAGCCAATTGTGATTTGCACACCGGGGTAACTCAGGACAGAAAATAGCAAGTTTGAGTTTGCATTTCTCTACCATAGGTACCACTTAGTCTATCTAAATGTCTTAAATATCCCAAATACAGTCTTAAATTACTAAACATTAATGTTTTTATCTGGCCAGCTATTTTCAAGGGGTTTCATTACATGACTTTGCTTTTGTTCTGAGCTACCATTAACTGTAAGTTACTTGAGTTTCTGTCAAAAAAAGGAAAAAAGTCATGACTTTCATGTCTGTGTGGAAGCATTTTCAAGAATAAATTTTACTAACTTAATTACAGAATTATCAGCTTTACCCCTGACAAGACATTGTGTATGTTTAGAGTAGATTAAAAGTTTGCTAATTCTATTCTGCTGTGTCCTTGGGATTACACCAATTTCAGAGTATTACCAGCTTGGAAGCTTATGTCTATAACAGGTCATTGTAATCTTCATTTGGAAGATGCATATTTGGAAGGATAATCAATAAACTGCTCTGTTTACACATGAGATGAACTGGATAGGAAAAATGTTCCTATAATAAAAGGCAGGGACTATCCTGACTACTGAACTATACAGGCTCATGAATCTAGACCAAAACACAAGCTAAGATTTACCTTACAGACAGTAGTGACAAACAGAGCGTTCCTAGTTTGAAAATCTGCAATGGTCTTAGAAATCCAGAGCTGATGGG
The DNA here is from genome assembly GCF_021556685.1 of Rattus norvegicus. Taxonomy (NCBI): domain Eukaryota; kingdom Metazoa; phylum Chordata; class Mammalia; order Rodentia; family Muridae; genus Rattus; species Rattus norvegicus. The sequence goes on from NC_141548.1 coordinate 34,844,132, forward strand.
GGGCCATCATGGCAACGCTTTGTGTGTTAGAATCGTTACAGACTCCAGATTGATCGTGCTGCCAAGTATCTCTGCTTGTGTGGGACTGGATAGCCACAGGCAGTGCTGTCACAGCTGAGCTCCAAACTGACCTTAAGAATGGTAGGGTTCGAGGTTTCTAAAGCCCAGTACTGCTTGCATCTCTGATTCACAAATTGAGCTTGGTTATAATGCACCTCACAGGTTGACGGTCAATCCGTGTGATTCATTTAGCATTTTTTCTTGGAAATGGGGAAGGTCTAAAACAGCTTTAGCACAGAAACCATATCATTTTTTTAAAGTCCAACTCAAAACTATACACCAATGTTAACACCTGACTGTTTACTACACAACTTTCTTTTTTCTCTTGGTTTACCCAGACAGGGTTTCTTTGTGTAGCGCTGGCTGTCCTAGAACTTTCTCTATAGACCAGGCTGCTAGCCTGCCTCTGCTTCTGCCTCTGCCTTTGATCCAGTAGGATCAAAGCTGTGTACCACCACACCTGGCTTTTTACACACTTCTTTTTTTAAAGTATGTGTGTGTGCCACGGAGCTGCTGCTCTCCAGGGTAGGTAGAGAAAAAGTGTGTCAAAGTACTTCTAAACAAGGTAAGATACACACAACAGCTAGGGATGTACTCTCCATCTTCAGAAGGCTATGAGTACAAGTTCTCCAGAGGCTACTGCTGCGCCCTAGGCTTGTTTATGAGACCATCACCTCCTGTGAATGTGGAGTAGATTGCCCTGTGACTGCAGGTGTACCAGTGGAGATGGTCTCAGCCCAACACAGTGTATGAGCAAGAAGTAGTTCCCAACCACCACAGACCTGTACTGTTCATCATGCGTTAGCCATGTCTACAAGGACCTTGGCTACAGTGAATCAAGAGCAATCCAGTTTCTAGGTTTTGTACAGTAAGTGGAGCACATAATTTCCAACATGTTGCAAGTTATTCTTCTACATTGGGTTTCTACAGCAATTGCTTTTGGAATAAACTCAGCTAGCTAAATCATAGTGTATTCTTAGCTCTACACAATATAAAACGTTCCCACTTTGATCACATAGTAGTTTTGTTGTTGCTTGTTTGAGATAGCCTCTTACCTATCAGAACTACTTGAAACCCGATCCTTCCTCCCTCAAACGCACAGTGTTGTAGTTCTGAGTAGCTGTCAGGAGGTGGCAGTACTGCACAGCATGGTATGGCTTTCCTGTGTGGCATTCACACTAAAAGTCCTTGGGAACCTTGTAATTCAGAATTTCTAAAGGTGAATTACATGCTGTTGAATGATGTTAGTGAGGTCGGGGCAGCACCTGGTTACGATACTGCAGCTGAGAACCAAGTATGTGGCGTAAGCTATGCTGTACACATTGTAAGTCCATTTCTGTCACAGATTTGGGGGGGGGAGTTTTTCAGAACTTTTAAGTATTATTAATAAGGGATCAGTGATAAGAAACATAATTGGTATTTTAGTAAAATATTTAGGCTTTTTGTGGGGAGGGGAATAGAGATAAATCTGTAAGATTTGCATTTGGATTTTGTTTCATTCTAAGATGGTTTATTATGTACCTTGGAACTCACAATGTAGATAGACCAGACTGGCTTCTAAGTCATAGATATTCACCTACCTCAGCCTCCCAAATGCTGGGACTAAAGGAGTATGCCACTATGCCTGGCCCCTTTTGGATTTTAAGAGTGCATAAAATAGGGGGCTGGAGAGATGGCTCAGCGATTAAGAGCACTGACTGCTCTTCCAGAGGTCCTGAGTTCAATTCCCAGCAACCACATGGTGACTCACAACCATCTGTAATGGGATCTGATGCCCTCTTCTGGAGTGTCCAAAGATAGTGACAGTGTCATATACATTAAATAAATAAATCTTTTAAGAAAAAAGAATGCATAAAATAGGAACAATACACAAGTGATAATTTTAGATTCACCATTGAATTCTGGCTCACTAAAATGTGATGATCACTTTCAACTCTTGGACATTTGTAGCCTAAATATGTAAACAGGACACCTTTGTGGAGAACTATTCTTTCTACAGGAGCCAATCATTTATTCAACAAACTGACCATCCTTCAGGGACCTAGTCACCTGCTAAGAATGGAATAGGTCAAAGAGCCAGGCTTCTCCTCTGTGAGATATGGTCTGTAGCTGGGGAGACGATCAGCTAAGACTTGGGCCTGGCTCTGTGAGACCAGCTCGGTCTTTCTGAATGAATGAAATTCTCCATTAACATGTTTCCAGTTCTGTCCAGAGGGAGAGAGGCAAGGTGAAAATAGAAAACATCTCCCAGACTTGAGATTTCTGTCTTCAGAAATTTTATTTGCTCATGTTTGTCCCATTCTGTTTTTAATATCTCCTTGCTACAAGAGCAGAATATACATCATATTTTGTGAGAATGAGTGGGTCATCCCCCACTCCCCATTGCAAGTACTATGTAGTAATAAATATTGCAGGGGTGACTCAGTGGTTGAGAGCTCTGACTGCTCTTCCAGAGGCTCCTGGTTCAATTCCCAGAACCCACATGGCAGCTCAAACCTGTCTGTAAAAACAGTTCCAGGGAATCGGCCAACCTTTCAGACACACAGGTATGCAAAACACCAGTGCACATAAAAATAATTATAAAAATGTTTGTTCAATGAATCAATGATTTTAAGTAGACTGAAATGATGCGTAAGAATGCGCCTGTTTGGGGATGTGCCTCTGAGCATGTGTTTTACCTGGATCTCTGCTGACTCATCCAGGATCCTGCTGCCTCCTGAATTCCTAGGCCTTCCATTTCAATACAGGGGAGTTAGGGTGTAGGGCAGGATGTAGTCTGCATGAGCTTTAGAGGAGTAGCTGTTTCTGTAACATTGGTTAGAAACGTAGTCAAAATCAGCCACAAATCCTTAAAGGAACAGGCCGTGTAGGTAGAGTGCAATAAAGTCCATCTAACCCTTACTGTTCGGGGTGACACATTTTTATGATCTCCAAGTCTGAAGGCCCTACCCTCTGGTTTTGGAGGCAATGATCTGTGCCTACATTCCTGTTTTAGATTCCACTTAAATTTCTATACTGAGCTCCACCTGGGCCATATTTATGCTGTAACAACTGTTCTTTTCACCAAAGCTAGAGTGGAGTGTTTTACCCAAAGTTCAAGGCTCCCTGACACCAGCAAAACTTCCTGTGAGATTAAGAGCAATCATTATTCCAGTGTCTTCTATGTAATACCACCTGCAATTTAAAGGCCTTAATTTAAAGGCCTGTGTCACACAAGCCAATGGCAAAAATGCCATTTGGGGCTTTGGAGTCACTGTACAGTTCTGCCAGGTGTGAAACAGGAAGTCCAAATGACCTACCTAGTCACAGGAGAGCCAGTGATAGCCACACAGGGAGGACTCGTCACCGCCACAGCTGCTAGCAGCAAGGCACAGTGCTCTCATCTATTAGCATCTATAAAGGACCAGAGACTATGCTAGGCCTAGGGGCAAAAAGACAACAGGAAAACAATTGATGATGTGAGATACTTAAAGGAATTCTCACAAGGTTTCTACTCCAAGATGACAATTTACAGGGAAATCAGTATTTTCTAATAAAGCTCCAGTAAGATTGGCATACCCTTTATTTAAGAGGGCTACCCATTTTGTTTAAGTGGGGTTCAAAGGCAGTGATTTGTTGTCAGAAGTGGTTGGTTGCAAATGCTCATCTGTTGGGTCTCATCTTTAAAAATGTCTTCTTAAATGGGTAGGTATTACTGGTAGGCAAGTCTTGAGTCAAGTGCATTCCTCTCTTGGAAGGCAATAGTACAATTTCCTTCCTTCCTTCCTTCCTTCCTTCCTTCCTTCCTTCCTTCCTTCCTTCCTCCCTTCCTTCCTTCCTCCCTCCCTTCCTTCCTACCTTTTCTTTGCTCACTTATTTACTTATACTCTTGTTTTACTTCTTAGTATATCATTATCTTGCAGATTAATCGCTTTCCATTCAGAGTCCATGGATGTGGTTGCACCATCAGCTGGCAGGTTAATGTCAGTTGTTGGAAGTCCCTCTCCTGCACTATGTTTTATATTGCAGCATTGTTTGTCTTGTGATTTTTGGCTTGCTCCTTAAGAAACATCACTACCCCTGTAACAAAAGCTAGTTTCTAATATGGGGAACACACACACACACACACACACACACACACGGGGGGGGGGTGTCAGGGGAAGGAGAAAAAGAAATTTTAGCTTGGCCCTGAGTGTAAAAACACAATAAACTTTACACTGTTAAGCCCCCCAGCTTAATAGTGTGGTAAGACCAGAAGGGGCTATTAAATTGACTTGACAAAAGTCTATGGGTCCAGCATCCAAGAGAGTGCGTGGTGCTGGCCCTTGCCACTGTGGGTTTAGTCATGGGTAGATTCAGGCATGCTACAGTAGGACCAGCTGAGGGCCACTAGCTACCATCAGCTTCAAGATTTTCAATCTCTGCTGAGTCTTGCTCCAGATACTTACACACCCATCTCAGCATCATCTTTTAGGTTTTAGTGGATTTTTTTTCCATATAGATCTATTGATAGGTATTTAGTTCGAGGGGCTGGTGGAGCTCTGGTAAGATGCTAGCACATATACTAGGCTTGAGTTCTACCTTGACTTAGCACTGTGAGAAAGAGAAGGAAGGAAAAGGCTGAGTCTTCAGTCACTTCAGTCTGGGGTGACTCATTACAAGCAACTGTGGTCTATGGTGTAATCACAGCTCATGAGGAATGAAAAGAACGACAGGTGTGACAATTGGACACCTGTCCCTGCATTTGGGAATCTGAGGCAGAAGGAGAGGTTGAGGCTAGCCTAGGTTATAAACTGAGATCTTTGTCTTACACATATGTCCCCCCCAACTCCCCTCAAGAAAGAAAAGTAAAAGGGGGAGGGTAAGGGAAGAGGTTAGTCAGTGATGTGGGGGTTTGATGATCCCTTAACCAGAAGCCTGTAACTCACAGCTACCGACCAAAGATGCACGGTTGAATGCGTGAGGAAGAAGTGTTTAGTCGCTTCCAGTGGCCTTAGCCTCTTCCAGGTCCAGGGGCAGAAAGAGCCCTGGATGGAGCCAAGCCGAGCCTCTAATAGTCAGGCAAGATGTGTAGGAGCATTGCTACCTGTTAAGTACAGCACACTGCCAGTCCTGTAGAAGGAAAGGAGCTCCCTGGAATGCCCTGGGCTTGGTGTTCTGTCTTCCTCGTTCTGATCCAGACCCCCAGGGACAGGAGGCAGCAGGTATCTTTAAAGAGTGAGCCTCAGAGGGCTGGCCATGACTTTTTCTTGGCCTGTATCTCACTGGCGGAGTTTGTAGGATTAAAACATTTAGTAATTTAGGATTTTTTTTTTTTTTAGCATGGCATCTATTGAGGACAACAGATTTAATTGCAGGCTGCCACAGGAGTTTTTCCTGCCAAAACTCAGCAGCAACCAGCAGTGGAGAGGCAGCACCACTCCTGCAGAAGTTCAGTGAGCAGAGCTGGTCATGAGTATAGATGACTAAGCGACTGCAGTAGTTGGTACCTCTTGAGATCACTTTCCTGGGCAGGCAGGAAGGCTGATCGAATAAAGGTGCTGGATCATATGACTTAGTTCCCGTGGACCCACGGGGTAAAAAAGAGAGAATCAATGCCTGTAAGTTATCCTCTGACCTCCACACGTTCACATGTGACCCCATTTTGTTCCCCACACGAAAGATAAATAATTGTAAAACCACGTTTCTCAGCACATGTTCAGGTTTTACTAAACAGGCTAATTTGGATTGGTGGATGTGGAAAAGGAGACCGGGAAGGACAAGCTCAGCTTCAGATGGTCTTTAGGGAGGTGGCTCAGGACCCCAGCCCACTCAACAAATAAAGGCCCAGAACTTGCCTTCTGCCGAAGATAGAGTTTAGGACATCCGTCTGTGTTAGCTAACACTGAGGTTCCCCCCGCCCCCTACTTTGACCCGAAGACCAGTAATAGCGTTTTATCCCTGCCAGCTTGGCACTCATGCCCTCGGGCTCGGTGAAGGCAGGCTATAGCTCTGTACGGGGTGCGGCAGCAGAGGGCCATACCCGTCAGCAGGGGCAGGGCAAGGCTGTAGCTGTTACTATTATGGAGACAGGATTCTCTAGTCACTGGAGAATCCAGCGGCTGAACCGTTGCAAGAACACTGTTCTTTCTATTAAATTTGAATTGTTCTATAATTTGAGATCATTATTCTCTGCTGTCTCCTGAGCCCTCTGGATCAACTCGAGCTGGCTCTTTGGGCTAAGAAAACGGTTACACAAAGGTGAACCAGAGGTTTAGCAACTCATGCCTTCATGTGGATGCCTGTGTCTGGTACACATTCTTTAGTGATATTCTCCATACTCCGACATGGTCATAATGGATTCCTCTGAGTGATGTTATCAGAAGGGGGCACAGAAGAAAAGAGAAGTGGTTTTATTTTGTTACTAAAATCCCAGCTCTGGGATACATTCTAGAAGCCCTCAAAATGGAGGTAAATTTAACTCACACACATTTCTACTGGGAGCCAAACCTTCTGAGCTCAAATGTAGTTGCTTAAAAATCTCTGTCTTGTTTCTTCTTTCCCTGGAGTCTGATGATTTGGCCCAGAAGCTTCCCCATCCTGTTGAATGAAACGTCTGAGACCATCATGTGGCCAAGCTTTCAATGAAACACAATAAAGAGGCTGCAGTCAGACATGGGCACAGTCATGAAAGGCTGACAGAAACACATTCTGGTGAACTACAATACGTCAGGGAAGTGAGGCAAAAAGGAGGGCACAGAGATTGGTGTTGAGGAAAGCAAGAATGATTCCACACAGTCCTCATTCAGATTATCAGTAAAATATTCCACTTTATTTTTTAATTTTACTTTTCTTTGATATTTTATGTATTTACACTTCAAATGTTATCCCCTTTCCTCCCTCTCCCATACCCCATCTCCCCTCCCCCTGCCTCCATGAGGACGCTCCCATCCCCACCCACCCACTCCCACCCCAATGCCCTGGCATTCCCCTACACTGGGGAAATGAGCCTTCACAGGACCAAGGGCTTTTCCTCCTACTGATGCTGGACAATGCCGTCCTCCACTGCATATGTGGCTGGAGTCATGGGTCCCTCTATGTGTACTCTTTGGTTGGTGGTTTAGTCCCTGAGAGTTCTGGTGGGGTCTGGTTGGTTGATTGATACCTTTGTTCTTCCTATGGTGTTGCAAACCCCTTCAGCTCCTTCAGATTTTTTCTCTAACTCCTCCATTGGGGTCCCCACCTGAGGACCCAGCTATACCACTTTAGATCTTAAGTTTTCTGAGTCAGTACTTTGTTAAAGCAGGAAAGAATCTGTACTTGGAACCACAACAAAATCTTTTCCCTCTGCATTCCCTTTCTCATCTCCCCTGTCCCACTTGATCCCCTCATTCCTGTTCCCCACCCCATCCATAACTATCCATTATATTCCCTTCCACCCATCTACCTGGCCCAGTTCCTTACTCTATAACTAACCTCTGTGGTTCTACGAACACTTATCGTTGACTTAACAGTTAATATCCACTTATAAGTAAGTATAACCCTGTTTGTGTTTCTGGGTCTGGGTTACCTCACTCAAGATAGTTTTTTTCTTGTTCCATCCATGCACCTGCAAATTTTAAGATTTTGTTTTCTTAAACATCTGAGTAATACTCTATAATGTATATCACATTTTCTTTATCCATTCTTCTGTTGATGGATGGCTGTTTCCATTTTCTGGCTGTTATGAATAGAGCAGCAGTGAACATGGTTGAGCAAGTGTCTCTGTGGTAGGATGAAGTTTCCTTTGTGTCTGTGCCCAAGAGTAATACAACTGGGTCTTGAAGTACATCGAGATCCATCTTCCTGAGGAACTGGAGGAGTGTCTCCCTTACTCCACATTTTCTCCAACAGGAGCTGTCACTCGTTTTATTGATCTTAGTCGTTCTGACGGGTATAAGGTAAAATCTCCAAGTAGTTTTGATTTGCATTTCCTTGACGGCTAAGGAGGCTGAGCATTTCTTTAAGTGCTTCTTGGCTGTTTGAGATTCCTCTTTTGAGAATTCTCTCTTTAGATCTGTACCCCATTTTCTTTTTTCTTTTTTTTTCCCTTTTTCTTTCCTTTTTTTTTCTTGAGCTGGGGGACCGAACTCAGGGCCTTGCGCTTGCTAGGCAAGCGCTCTACCACTGAGCCAAATCCCCAACCCCCCATTTTCTAATTGTATTATTTCCTTGATATCTCTTTCTTGGGTTCTTTATATATTTTCAGTATTAGCCCTCTATCAGATGTGTAGCTGGCAAGATTCTTTTCCCATTCTGTAGGCTGCTGCTTTGTCCAAATGATGGTGTCCTTTGCTGTGCAGAAGCTTTGCAGTTTCATGAGGTCTCATTTATAATGGTTGGTCTCTGTACCTGTGCTAACGATGTTCTGTTCAGAAAGTCTTTTCCTATGCACATGAGATCAAGACTAGTCCCCATTTTCTCTTCTATCAGGTTCATCATATTTGGTTTTATTGTCGAGGCCTTTGATGTACTTGGCGTTGTGTTTTGGTACATGAGTAGTGTGGAGCCACTGAGCTTTTCTACAAGTTTGACCATTTGTAGAAGATGCTGTAAAAAGAGGACAGTGATATTTCTGACTTCTTTATCAAAAGGCAATGATCGTTGGCATGTGGATTTATGTCTGGGTCTTCAATTCAATTCCATTGATCAACATGTCTGTTTTTGTGCTAATAAAATGCTTTATTAAAAAGTTTTGTAGGGCTGGAGAGATAGCTTAGTGGTTAAGATCCCTGACTGCTCTTCTAGAGGTCCTGAGTTCAAATCCCAGCAACCACATGGTGGCTCACAACTGTAATGAGTTCTGATGCCCTCTTCTGGTGTGTCTGAAGACAGCTACAGTGTGGTATATGTAATAAATAAATAAATCTTTTAAAAAAAGTTTTGTAGTACAACTTGAAATTGCGACTTGTTATACTTCCAGCAGCTTTTTTTAAGTATTCAGAATTGTTTCAGCTAATGTGTGTCCGTGTGTCCATATGAATTGTTTCAACTAGTGTGTGTCCGTGTGTCCATATGAAGCTGAGAATTGTCCTTTCAAGATACGTGAAGAATTGTGTTGGAATTTTGATGGGGATTGCATTAATTCTGTAAATTTCTTTTGGTGGGAGGCCATTTTTTATTGTATTAGTTCTACTGATCCCATGAGTGTGGGAAATCTGTCCATCTTCTGATACTTTCTTCAATTTCTTTTTTTCCTCCCAGTGCCTTTCTGTTTGCTCCTTTTGGGTTTGATTCCTTCTCCTCTTCTTCCTCCTCCTCCTTCTTTAGATCTTTCAGGTGTACTATTTTGTTACTAGTTTGAGATCACTCCACTTTTTTCTTTTCTGTGTAGACATTCAGTGCTATGAACTTGCCTCTTAGAACTACCTTTATTATGTCCCATAAGTTTGGGTATGTTACATATTCATTTTCATTCAATTATAGAAAATATTTAATTTTTGCCTTGATCCATTTTTATTCAGTAATGAATTACTCAGTTTCTGTGAGTTTGTCAGTTTTCTATTGTTTCCCATATCAGCTTCAAGCCGTGGTTGTCAGATAGGATGCAGGGTGTTAATTCAGTTTCCTAATATCTGTTAAGACTTGCCTTGTGTCCAGGTATGTGGTCAATTTTGGAGAAAATTACATGAAATTCTTTGTATTTGGGTGAAATGTTCTGTAATATCTTTTAGGTCCATTTTGTTTATAACATTTATTAGCTCGACCATTTCTCTGTCTTTTTATTTTTTTGGTGGCTTGTCTATTGGTGAGGGTCAACTATTGAAGTCTCCTATTATCAGTGTGTGGGGGTCAATATGTAATTTAAGATATAATGGTGCTTCTTTTACAAACTTGGGTGCCCCGTGTTTGGTGCATAGATGTTATGAATTTTAAGTCCTCTTGGTGGTTTTTTTCTTTTGATGCATATGTAGTGTCCTTCCCTATTTCTTCAGATTAGTTTTGATTTGAAGCCTATTAAAATGTCTACACCAGCTTGCGTCTTAGATTTAGTATCTTCTTCCATCCTTTAACCCTGAGGTGATGTCCACTCTTTATGTTAAGGTGTTTGGGGTGAATCCTCAAAGCCCAGCACCTACTGACACACTTCCTTCACCTCCTAATAGTGCCACTCCCTATGGTCCAAGCTCTCAAGCACTTGAGTCTATGGGGGACATTCCTATTCAAACCACCATATTTCATTTCCTAGTCCTATAGGCTTGTAGCCAAACCATAATGCATGCATTATGGTATGCATTCAGACCATCTTCAAAAGTCCTTATGGTCTGTAACAGTTTCAACCTTGTTTAAACGTCCAAAGTCTATTCTGAGACTCATGCAAATCTCTTAACAAATTAAACTGAAGAAGCAGATCACACACTCCCAACATATAAGAGCACAGGATATACATTACTGTTCCAGATAGGAGGAGAATAGTGAGGAAATACTGGACCAAAGCAAGGCTGAAAACCAGCTGCGTAACCCCCAAACTCTGCATCTCCATGAGTGGGGTGAGAGCACTCTTTAGGTCTCCAGCTCTTTCCAGCTTTCTTGACTGCAGCACAGTACTTTCTCTCGAGCTGGTTAGCCCCATTAGCAGCATTTCTCAGCAAGCATCCCGTGACTTTGGCATCTCTAATATCGTGGGGTCTCCAAGCCAATCTAGGCTTTACTTCGACAGCTTCACACAATGGCCTCTCTAAGCCTCCATGCAGCGACTCCCCGACACATGCCTGACCTCAGTGACTTTTCTTAGAGGGAGACTCCATAACTCCATTCTTGACTCTAAAGCCAAAACCACGTGGCTGAAGCTGCTAAGTCTGCTGCTTGCTGGGGTTGGAACATGGAGTCGTCATTCAATTACATCTTCACCGGCTTCCTGTTTTTTATGGACTCCTTTACTGCCTAAGCACGGCTGTCCTAGAACTTGCTCTGTAGACCAGGCTGGCCTTGAACACAGAGATCCACTGGCCTTCTTCTCCTGAGTGCTGGGATTAAAGGCATGGATCAAAGTTTTTCTTTAATTCCTTTTGACAATTAGCTGGGTGGTCTTACCTTGAGGTCTTACCCTTTATTTCTTTTAATAGCAGGCTTTTTAGTTAATGTTTTAAAAACTTCCTTGAATATTGACTTAGCTCCATTCCACTGCCTGGTGTCCCCTTTCTCCTCAAATTGTACATTTTGTATTTTTCCTTGTTAAGCTTGCACCTTCTCCTTATAGATCTGCATAAGGGTGAACACTAAGAACTACATAACAGAGTCAATACTAGGCTGTTTTGAGATTTCCTCTGCCAAGGAGATTAACCCAAAACTCTTCATTTTAACCTCAGGCAGACTTTTCAGACAAGGAAAAAAAAACAGCCATTCTTAGGCAAAATATTACAAGAATAGTCTCTAGGCCACATACAAATATTCTTTTCCTCTGAAACCTCTGAGTCAGGCCCCCACAGTGCAAATCACCCTCAGCACCACCGTCTTCCACACACTTACAAGTATGGCCCGTTACTCCCCACTTAAAGGGTTCAACTGCTTTTCTAACCCAAAGTCCAAAAGTTCACATTCCTTTAAATTATAGCATGGTCAGGAATATCACAGCAATACCCAGTTCCTGATACCAACTTCAGTTTTAGTTGGGGGTTTCTTTTGATGTGAAAAGATACCTTGACCATGGCAACTTTTATAAAGGAAAAAATATTTAATTGGGGATGGCTTACAGTTTCAGAGATTTATCCATTATCACTATAGAGATAAGCTTGGTAGTGTACAGTTAGACATGGCGCCAGAGAAGGAGCTGAGAGTTCTACATCTTGTTCTGCAGGCAGTAGGAAACTGCCACACTAGGTCCGCTTGAGCATATGAGACCTTAAAACCAACCTCCACAGTGACACACTTCCTCCAACAAGACTACATCTACTCCAATTAAGGCCACACCTTCTAATCATATCACTCTCTATAGGCCAAGCATTCAAACACATAAGTCTATGCAGGCCACTCCTATCAAACCACCACAGTCTGTGTCTTTTTATTGGGAAATTGAGACAATTGGCGTTGACAGATATCAATGAACAGTGTTTGTTGATTCCTGAGTTTTCCTTCTCATAGCCTTCTCTAGGGCTAGATTTGTAGACAGATGTTACGTAAAAATGGCTTAATTGTGGAATGTCTTGTTTTCTCCATCTACTGTGAGCAAATGTTTTACTGGGTATAATAGTTTGTGTAGTCTATGGTCTCTTAGAGTCTGTGGAACATCTGTTTAGGCACTTCTGGCTTCTAGAGTTTCCCTTGGGAATTCAGTGTTATTGGTATTCTTTTGTATGTTGTTACTTGGTCTTTTCCCCTTATCATTCATAATTTTCTTTCTTTATCCTATACATTTAGAATTTTGATTACTATGTATATGGAGAATCTCTTTTCTGGTTCAGTCTATTTGGTGTTTTGTATGCTTCATATACCTTAAGATATAGATTGTAGAAATTTTCTTCTATGATTTCATTGAAAGTGTTTTCTGTGCCTTTGACCTGGGTTTCTTCTCCTTCCTTCTCTACCTATTATTCTTAGATTTGGTCTTTTCATGGTGTCCCAGATTTCTTGGATGTTTTGTGCCAGGAGGTTTTAGATTTAACATGTTTTTTTTGACTGAGATTATTTATTCCTTCTACAGTGTCTTCAATGCCCAATATTCTCTCTTCCATCTCTTGTATTCTGTTCGTGAGGTTTGTCTCTGTTCAAGTTCCTAAATTTTTCTTTTTCAGACTTCCTTCAGTTTGGGTTTTCTTTATTGATTCTATTTTCAGTTTCAAGTTTGAACTGTTTTATTCATTTTCTTTCACTGTTTGTGTTTTCATAGATTTCTTTAAGGGATTTACTCATTTCCTCTTTGAGGACCTCTATCTTATTCATAAAGGCTATTTTAAAGAATTTTTCCTGTGCTTCGACAATGTTGCAATACTCAAGAGCTTGCTTTGGTAGGATTGCTGGGTTCTGGTGGACTTGTATTATCCCAGCTATTATTGATTTTTGGGAGAAAGTGGACCACTGGGAGTGAACCTTGAAATATTGTAGCCCAGCCCAGTGGATACAATGTGACCAGTGGCTACTGGCCACTGCTACTGTGTCTTGTCCACCTTGATGAGTGTTTCCTCTCTGACTGTGAGTTAGAATAAACTTTCCCAAGCAATGTCACCAGCTGGGGACCAAGAGCCTTTTGGGAACTTTCACATTGAAACCACAGCAGTGAGTAACTTCAAAATGGGGCCTTAAAATATGAACCTGGTTAGTTTGCTCAAGATTATCTGAAGAGAGGACAGTCCACAGACAGAGAGCACAGGTAAGAGACAAAGGAGACAGAAATGGAGAGCTGGATCTCTCGGGAAAAGGTACTGGGTGGCGTGTATATGTGTGATGGAGTTTCAGGCTGTAGGTCTGTGTATTACAGCCTTATGCTAAAGGCTTAGCTTCCCAACTGTGCTGCTATTGCAATGAAGGTGGAGGAACTTTTAGGAGGTAGGACCTAGGCAGGTCATTGAGAGCATACCCTCAAAAGGGAAATGGAGATCCCAGCCCCTCTTACCTCTCTGTTTTTTGGCTGGCAAGTGGGGAACAGGTCTCTGCCACAAGCTCTCACCACAACGTTCTATGCTGCCACAGGACTGTAGTGATATGGTCCAGTGACCATGGACTGAAATCTCTGAGAATATGCACCAAAGCAACCTTTTTTCTCTTTTTAAAACTCTCTTGAAAATGTCACAGTAGTGGAAACTTAACAGTGTCCCTTAAGTTTTTGGTTTTCTATTGAGACAAGGTTTCTCTGTATAGCACTGGCTATTCTTAAACTCTTTCTGTAGACCAGGCTAGTCTCAAACTCAGAGATCCATCCACCTCTGCCTCTGAAGTGCTAGGATTAAAGGTGTGTGCCACCATCACCCAGCATGACTTAAGTTTTGGTACAGTCTTCCACCAACTCCAGAGGGGTCAGGAGGAAGAAGCTGTGGCAGGTGGACCCTCAGTCCGGTTTCTGGGCGTGGAGGGAAGGTGAGAGAAGAGATGAGCTGATTACAAAAACAGGGGTTGAGAAGAAGGTGAGACCAAGAAGGAGCACAGTTACAGAGACAAGATTCAGGGGAATGGTCCTTAGTACCATCCAGGGGAGACCATGGGGAAGCATAGGAGGAAGCAGGAGGTTGATGTCAGAGGCCCTGGGTCAGCATGAACATGGAGTTGAAAATGCTGACCAGAAGCTTGAGAAAGCAATGCTGCTCCTGAGAAAGTTGTTGGTGAAAGGGGGGCTGGGAGCCATTTTGTTTTTAGCCTGTCCTGAGAGCTGTGCCCACTCACCAGTGGGCAGTTCATCCTGACTCTTACCTCTTTCATAGACTGCAACAGTGGGAACCAGGCAGTCTACCTCACATTGGCCACTCTTCAGTCCACTCTGATTCTCATCCCCGTCTCCAGCCAATATGGGACAACCTAATTCTAAAATGCCACTCCTACCCCACAGGGCTGAGCCTGATCATACAGTGAGAGAGGTCAAGAAGGGCTGTGGGTTATAAACAGGGAGTCTCTCAGACTGAATCCTGCTACCAGCCATGCTGGGTGCTGCTGTGTGGGTAACTGCCACACTCATCAGTCGAGTGTGCACGTTCACTTCCTGTGCCCAAGGCAGAACTGAGGGGTTGCATAAGGGATCATTTGGCTCTCACGTGTAAAGTACCCACCATATAGGAAAGGCTTATGGAGCCCTGGATCCCAGGGATGATTGACAGCTGTGTGCTTATGATGACTACATAGGTCTTCCTTTCAACCTAGGCTAATTGTAATGCATTTTCACAAGCACCAGGAACATTTTTTTTGGAAGTCAGAGTTTTCCATCAAGGGATGTTGGCTGGGCTCCAGCTTGGTTCTATTCATGTGAAGGCAGAGCTGGACAGATACATGGTGTGACAATTCTCAGACCTCGCTTTTGTTTCTGCTCAATCCCTGGTCCTTTTAAGCAGCACAATAAAAGTGCTTCGGTCAGCAGGGTCAAACAGGATAACCAGAGAGAAATGTGAGAACGAGATTATGGCCCGTGATTAGAGGCTGGGACCTGTGCTGAATGTCTTTGACCACGTGGTCTGAGCTAAGGCCACCACTTGTCATAAAACAAACTGCCTGGTGCCCAGGCAGAATAGATGACAGATGCACTTTAACATGTTTTGTTCAAGAAAGCGAAGTGACATTGTTTTGGAAAACAGAGCCCAAACAGAGCTGACAAACAGTGAAAAGATTCCCATATTTTCGTATTCGTCTGCTTTTAAGGGGCTTGGGTTCCTTTGGGCATCTAGATAGATACTTGTCTATCTGTGACTGGGGCTTCCAGTTCTGGCATAGGAGCACCCATGAGTGTCAGCTCACATAAGTTGGGACAGTTGTTATTCCACAGCTGAGACATGGTCCTCAGGGGCCAAGGTGGAGGACAGTCTTCCTGGAAAACAATCTGTAATGAACACCTTAGACGTCATCTCCAGCAACCTTAGCAACTCACTTCCACACAGCCATCATGAAGAAATAATCAGTGGGGACTGGGGTGATGGTTCAGCAAGTATCAGGATTGGAGTTTGGATTCCCAGAAAACCATGTAACTATGGTGGGCATAGTGGATTACCCTCAAAGGTAAGCTGCCCAGCAAGGCTGGCCATGGCTGTGAGCTCCTGATTTGATCGAGAGACCATGACTCACTGAATAAAGAGGAAGAAAGGTTGAGGCTGGGTTTCCACATCACCTTTAAGCCTCAGTCTTACAAAATTGGCTTTTGATTAAGCAAATTATCATACAGTGAAATGGTGGAATTTATTTATTTATTTTCTTGTGGCTGGATTTTGAGACAGGGCCTTGCATGGTAGCTTGGGCTATCTTCAAAGTACTCTGTAGCCCAGGCTGGCCAGATCTTGGTGATCCTGCCTCAGCCGGCCAAGTACCAGGATTGAGTATCCGTGACCTAAGTGGTGGGACCTTAGCTGCCTCTACAGATTACACATTTGAAAAAGAAAATATACTAACATAGAGAACATTCATACTATAATAAAAAACATAAGAAGAAATAGGCATGAGTCAGATTCTACGTGAACATATGGGTAGAAGATAACACAAATTGAAAGCAGAGATGACCCCGGAGATAAACCTCTCGTTCATGCCTACATGTTTGTACTTCTACCATAGCAAGTCCTGATGCAGTGTTTGACTTGAGGTGCAGGAGGACTAGGAATTCACTGGGCTTTCAATCCATGGATAGGATCTTTCATTAGACTTGGTCATTTCTCCTTCTAAAATATTGTCCCTGCCCTCAACTGCCTCCTTCCCTTCTAGCATGTTGATTTGTGTTGTTTGTTTGTAGTTTCATTTTTGTTTTCCAAGATGGAGTTTCTCTGTGTACCCATGGCTGTCTTGGAATTCACTCTGTAGACCAGTCTGGCCTCAAACTCAAAGAGATCCCCCTGCTTCTGCCTCCTGAGTCCTGGGTTAAAGGCGTGTGCTATCACCTGGCTAGCTTGTTGGTTAAACAGGAAACTTCTGATCTCTGAACTTTTTCTCACACTGCTGAGTAGAAAAAGTCCATCTCTAGCCTTGGATGGAGACTTAACTTTCCAGTTGAACGGTTCATTCACTTAGCCAAAGGACAACCCCTAGGAAGGCTGCTTACCTTAGGCCGAGCTGAAGAGATAGGAAGAATTATTGGCCCTTTGCTGAGATGTTTCCTATTTCCTTCACAGAATCTCCACCCTTATGGGAATACATGCAGACTACAGACATCCGTATGTCATGAAGATCTGTTGGCTTTAATTTTTCCTTTTCTCCTTTCTTTTTCTTTTTGAGAGAGGGTCTCTTTATGTAGCCTTGGCTATCCTGGAACTTTCTCTGTAGGCCAGGTTGGCCACAAACTCACAGAGATTCACCTGTCTCTACCTCCTGAGTGCTAGGACAGAGATAGGCCACCACTGCCTAGCTCTTCCTATTTTTAAATGCTGGTCTCCCTAACACTTTTGAATCCCCCACATTTTGGGCTTCTTTACTCTTTCTCTAAACTTGTTCCCCTCACCCCTCACCTGTGGGCATGTGTCTGACCTGCTGGCCAGCTTACAAGGCATGGCCAATTTTTTTTCCTCCTCTTCATCCCCTCTTCTGGGCAACTTGATGAGGTTAACAAACTGCCTTCTCTGAAGTTGTTTTATTTATTTATTAATTTTAATTGTTAAATTCTAATAAGGTTGTCTGTGACCTACACTTGAGCCCATTCTTAGATTTCTTTATCACTCAGAACACCCAAAGGAGACATCTATTTATCTTGTATGCCTTCTATCTCTAGTTTGTGGTTCTTTCAGGATAATTCCTTCACTGTATTAACTTGCTTTTTAAAAAACAGACTCTTGATAGGTCATTGTGATGGTTATTCTTGGTTGTCAACTTGACTACATTTAAAATGAACAAAAACCCAAAAGTAAAGGACGTGCCTGTGAGGGATTTCTGTTTAAGAGAAGATCTGCTTCTAATCCAGATATCTGCGGAAAGAAGATATTTATTGCAGATCTAATCTGTGTCATGCCTTCTGCTGGAAGCCTATATAAGGACATGGAAGAAGGAAGCTTTAGCTGCTTTGCCTGCTTGCCTTTACCTTGATAACAAGTCCATTGCCTCACTGGAATTAGAGCCTACACTTTCTGGATTTAAGTGTCTACTGAGGACCAGCCGAAATATCCAGCAATAAAGAACTACTGGGGCTGGAGAGATGGCTCAGTGGTTAAGAGCACCCGACTACTCTTCCAGAGGTCCTGAGTTCAATTCCCAGCAACCACATGGTGGCTCACAACCATCTGTAAAGAGATCCAATGCCCTCTTCTGGTGTATCTGAAGACAGCTACAGTGTACATATATATAATAAATGAATAAATCTTAAAAAAAAAAGAACTACTGGTTTGAGCCTGGGACAGGATCCCTCCCATTTCCATCTGTGTCTGGAGCTGACCCTGTGCCGCAGTTCTCCATACCCAGATCCTGCTGGGAGAGAGCTGGTCTCTCAGGAGTGCTGACACATTTGAAAGCGCAGGTAAGACCACCACTTCTGCTCAAATACCTGGGGGACCCACCCAGAGCCCTTAGGACACAGGAACCAAGGAACAGCCTGGGTCAGGATCCTTCTGGTTTCCATTTTCCAGAGCCACCCCTGTGCCACAGCTCTCCATACCCGAATTCTACCTGGAGAAAGCTGGTCTCCCAGAAGTGCTGAAACACAGGCTTACAGGAGGGACAAGCCACAGTCCGAGACAGCAAGACCAGCTAACACCAGAGATAGCCAGATATCGAGAGGCAAGTGCAAGAACATAAGCAACAGAGACCAAGGCTACCTGGCATCATCAGAACCCAGTTCTCCCACCACAGGACACCCTGGATACCTCAACACACTGGAAAAGTAAGATTCTGATTTACAATCACATCTCATGATGATGATAGAGGACTTTAAGAAGGACATAAATAACTCCCTTAAAGAAATACAGAAGAATGCAGGTAAACAGGTAGAAGCTCTTAAAGAGGAAACACAGAAATCCCTTAAAAATTATAGGAAAACACAAACAAGCAGGTGAGGGAGTTGAACAAAACAATCCAGGATCTAAAAAGGGAAATAGAATCAATAAAGAAATCACAAAAGGGAGAAAACCCTGCAGATAGAAAACCTAGGAAAGAGATCAGGAGTCATAGATATGAATATCACCAACAGAATAAAAAGACATGGGGCTGGAGAGATGGCTCAGCAGTTAAGAGCACCCGACCTGCTCTTCCAGAGGTCCTGAGTTCAATTCCCAGCAACCACATGGTGGCTCACAACCATCTGTAAAGAGATCCGATGCCCTCTTCTGGTGTGTCTGAAGACAACTACAGTGTACTTATATATAATAAATGAATAAATCTTTAAAAAAAAAGACATAAAAGAGAGAATCTCAGGGGCAGAAGATACCATAGAAAACATTAACACAACAGTCAAAGAAAATGCAAAATGAAAAAGCTCCTAACCCTAACATCTAGGAAATCCAGGATACAATGAGAAGAACAAAACAATGTACAATACATATAGAAGAAAGCTAAGATTCCCAACTTAAAGGGCCAGTAAATATATCTTCAACAAAATTATAGAAGAAAACTTCCCTCACTTCAAGAAAGAGATGCCCATAAACATACAAGAAGCCTACAGAACTCCAAATAGATTGGACCAGAAAAAAATTCTCCCATCACATAATAGTCAAAACACCAAACACATTAAACAAAGAATATTAAAAGCAGTAAGGGAAAAAGGTCAAGTGATGTATAAAGGCAGACTTATCAGAATTACAGACATCTCACCAGAGTCTATGAAAGGCAGAAGATCCCAGGCAGATGTTCTGGATCCTAAGAGAACACAAATGGCAGCCCAGGCTATTATATCCAGCAAAACTCTCAATTAACATAGATGGAGAAACCAATATCTTCCATGACAAAACCAAATTTACACGATATCTTTCCACAAATCCAGCCCTACAAAGGATAATAGATGGAAAACTCCAAACAAGGAGGGAAACTACACCCTAGAAAAAGCAAGAAAGTAATCTTTCAACTAACCCAAAAGAAGATAGCCACACAAACATAATACCACCTCTAATAACGAAAATAACAGGAAGCAACAATCACTATTCCTCAGTATCTCTTAAGATCAATGGACTCAATTCCCCAATAAAAAGACTTATACTAACAGACTGGATAACTAAAGAGAACCCAGCATTTTGCTGTATACAGGAAACACACCTCAGTGACAAAGACAGACAATATTTAAGAGTAAAAGGCAGGAAAAAAGTTTCCAAAAGAATGGTCCCAAAACACAAGCTGGAGTAGCCATTCTAATATCAAATAAAATCAACTTTCAGCTAAAAGTTATCAAAAAAAGATAAAAAAAAGGACACTTCATATTAAAAAAATCTACTCTCAATTCATCTATGCTCCAAATATAAAGGGCACCCACATACATAAAGTAACTTTATTAAAGCTTGAAGCACACATTGCACCTCAACAATAGTAGTGGGAGACTTCAACACTCCACTCTCATCAATGGACAGATCATGGAAACAGAAACTAAACAGAGACACAGACAAACTAACAGAAGTTATGAATCAAATGGATTTAACAGATATCTATAGAACATTTCATCCTTAAAAAAAAAGAATATACCTTTTCAGCACCTCATCGTACTTTCTCCAAAACTGACCATATAATCAGTCACAAAACAGGCCTCAACAGATACAAGAAGATTGAAATAATACCATGCATACTATCAGATCACCACGGACTAAGGCTGGTCTTCAATAACAACAATAATGACAGAAAGCCCACATACACATGGAGGTTGAACTATGCTCTACTCAATGATAACTTGATCAAGCAAGAAATAAAGAAAGAAATGAAAGATTTTTTAGAACTTAATGAAAATGAAGGTACAACATACCCAAACTTAAGGGACACAATGAAAGCAGTGCTAAGAGCAAAACTCATAGCTCTGAGTGTCTACAGAAAGAAACAGGAGAGAGAATATATCAGCAGCTTGAAGGCACACCTAAAAGCTCTTGAATAAAAAGGAGCAAATACACCCTAGAGGAGCAGATGGCAGGAAATAACCAAACTCAGAGCTGAAATCAGCCAAGTAGAAACAAAAAGGACTATACAAAGGATCAACAAAACCAGGAGCTGGTTCTTTGAGAAAAGAAACAAGATAGATAAATCTTTAGCCAGACTAACCAGAGGACACAGAGAGGGTGTCCAAATTAACAAAATCAGAAGTAAAAAGGGAGACATAACAACAGAATCTGAGGAAATTAAAAAAAATAATCAGATCCTACTACAAAAGCCTATACTCAACAAAACTAGAAAATCTGGAGTAAATGAACAATTTTCTAGACAGATACCAGGTACTAAAGTTAAATCAGAATCAGATAAACCATCTAAAGAACCCCATAACTCCTAAAGAAATAGAAGCAGTCATTAAAAGTCTCCCAACAAAAAAAGCCTAGAATCAGTTGGGTTTACTGGAGAATTCCATCAGACCTTCACAGAAGACCTCATAACAATACTCTCCAAACTATTCCAAAAATAGAAACAGATGGAGCACTACCCAACTCCTATGAAGCCACATTTATGCTTATACCTAAACTACACAAAGACCCAACAAAGAAAGAGAACTCAGACAATTTTCCCTTATTAATATTGTCTCAAAAAAATACTCAATAAAATTCTCGCAAACCGAATCCAAGAACACATCAAAACGATCATCCATCATGATCAAGTAGGCCTCATTCCAGGGATGCAGGGATGGTTCAATATATGGAGATCAACATAATCCACTATATAAATGAACTCAAAGAGAAAACCAAATGATCATCTCATTAGATGCTGAGAAAGCACTTGACAAAATTCGACACCCATTCATGTTAAAAGTCTTGGAAAGATCAAGAACTCAAGGCCCATACCTAAACATAGTAAAAGCAATATACAGCAAACCAGTAGCCAACATCAAACTAAATGAAGAGAAACTTGAAGCAATTCCGCTAACATCAGGGACTAGACAAGGCTGCCCACTCTCTCCCTACTTATTCAATATAGTTCTCAAAGTCCTAGCCAGAGCAATCAGACAACAAAAGGAGGTCAAAGGGATACAAATTGGAAGGGAAGAAATCAAACTATCAATAATTGCAGATGATATGATAGTAACTTAAGTGACCCAAAAAGTTCCACTACAGAACTACTAAGCCTGATAAACAACTTCAGCAAAATGAATGGATAGAAAATTAACTCAAAGAAATCAGTAGCATTCCTCTACTCAAAGGATAAACAGGCTGAGAAAGAAATTAGGAAAACAACACCCTTCACAATAGTCACAAATAACATAACATACCTCGGTGTGACTCTAACCAAGCAAGTGAAAGATCTGTATGACAAGAACTTCAAGACTCTGAAGAAAGAAATTGAAGAAGACCTCAGAAGATGGAAAGACTGTCCATGCTCATGGATTGGCAGGATTAATACAGTAAAAATGGGCATTTTGCCAAAAGCAATCTACAGATTCAATGCAATCCCCACCAAAATTCCAACTCAACTCTACATAGAGGCAGAAAAGAACAATTTGCAAATTCATTTGGAATAAATAACAAAAAACCCAGGATAGTGAAAACTATCCTCCACAATAAAAGAACTTCTGGGGGAATCACCATCCCTGACCTCAAGCTGTATTACAGAGAAATAGTGATAAAAACTGTATGGTATTAGTACAGAAACAGGCAGGTAGATCAATGGAATAGAGTTGAAGACCCAGAAATGAACCCACACATCTATGGTCACTTGATCTTTGAAAAAGGAGCTAAAACCATTCAGTGGAAAAGATAGCATTTTCAACAAATGGTTCTGGTTCAATTGGAAGTCAGCATGTAGAAGAATTCAAATTGATCCATTCTTATTGTCCTGTACAAAGCTTAAGTTCAAGTGCATCAAGGACCTCCACATAAAACCAAATACACTGAAACTAATAGAAGAAAAAGTGGGGAAGAGCCTCAAACACATGGGGAAAATTTCCTGAACAAAACACTAATGGCTTATGCTCTAAGATCAAGAATAGACAAAGGGGACCTCATAAAACTGCAAAGCTTCTGTAAGGCAAAGGACACTGTCATTAGGACAAAACAGCAACCAACAGATTGGGAAAAGATCTTTACCAATCCTACATCTGATAGAGGGCTAATATCCAATATATACAAAGAACTCAAGAAGTTAGACTCCAGAGAATCAAATAACCCTATTTTACAAAAATGGAGTATAGAGCTTTTCCTCAGAAAATTGGACATTGCACTCCCTGAGGACCCAGCTATACCTCTCCTGGGCTTATACCCAAAAGATGCTCCAACATATAACAAGGACACATGCTCCACTATGTTCATAGTAGCCTTATTTATAATTTCTAGAACCTGGAAAGAACCCAGATGTCCTTCAGTGGAGGAATGGATACAGAAAATATGGTACATCTACACAATGGAGTACTACTCAGCTATCAAAAACAATGACTTCATGAAATTCATAGGCAAATGGATGGAACTAGAAAATATCATCCTGAGTGAGGAAACCCAATCCCAACCCACAAACCCAGACAATATTGATGAAGTCAAGAAGTGCATGCTGACAGGAGCCTAATATAGCTGTCTCCTGAGAGGCTCAGCCAGAGCATAATAAATACAGAGGCAAATGCTCACAGCCAACCATTGAACTGAGATTGGGGTCCCCATTGAAGGAGTTAGAGAAAGGACTGAAGGAGCTGAAGGGGTTTGCAACCCAATTAGAACAAGACTACCAACCAACCAGAGCTCCCAGGGGCTAAACCACCACCCAAACAGAACACCTGGAGAGACCCATGGCACCAGCTGCAAATGTAGCAGAGGATGGCCTTGTTGGGCACCAATGGAAAGAGAAGTACTTGGTTCTGCCAAGGCTGTAGGATGATGTCACTATACAGGTGAAGGCAGGTATAGGATAGAAGGAGGCCTATCATTGGACAAGAAGGAAGAATGGATGGGAGAGAAGTTTTAGAGAGGGGAGGAGACTGGAAAAAGAGAAGCAGCCAAGTGAACATGTTAAGATTCCTCTCTACACATTTAGAGGTTCTCTATGAATATTCTTAAGGGCTGTGTACAGGGCTTTGTATGTCTAGATGAGCAAATTATATATTATCAATTGAATCAGAGGTTATTGTGTTGTGTTCTTTCATGTGGTGATTTAAGCTCAAGAGAGGGTGTGGTGGCTAGAAACCCTAGCCAGCCATGGAATTGGGATGTGTATGTCTCGTATGGTGGCAGCCTGCCTTGGGAACTAGACAGATAGAGAGATTGTTGTCAGGCTAAAAGAGTAGCCATCGGCAGTGTGATGTGGGGTGGAGCAAAGCAGGAGAGACGCTTTGCTGACTGAGATGAAGACGTCTACCAGACATCCTGGGGCGTTACAGTGCCAGACCTACAGCGGGATAAAAGACAGCATTTTTTTTTTTTTATAATTTTACAGCAACAGTACCCCCTAGTGTAGGGGAAGATCAGGGTGGGGAGGTGGGAAGGGGTGGGTGTTTGGGTGGCTAAACACCCTCATAGAAGTGGGAGGGTGTATGGGATAGTGGGTTTATGGTCAGGCCACTGGGAAAGGGGATAACATTTGGAATGTAAATAAAAAAATGTACAAAAAAAAGAAAGATTGGAGAAAGGTGTATTTTCCCAACTCAGAGTTCTGGACCAGAAGTAGAACTTTCCCCTTTAAGTGATTAAGATAAACTCCTCAGAAGGGTGCCTAGACATTTGAGACTTCAGTTAATTCTAGATGTAGTCAAGTTGAATGCAGTCACAATGTCAACCTGACTGACAATCATATCACCTCAGGTCAGGATTGATTTTCAAAATAAACAATAACTGGTTCCTTATTAAACCTAAAGTGATGTAACTGTTCCAGGTGGAATGGCAAATATATATTTGCTCTTGATATTATCTTAGTATCTGACACTTAAATGTTAAGTTTTCTTATTCTCTCAATTGATATTATATCCCCCAATCATAGACAACTCAATTTTGAACCCTTTTCTGAGAATTTGGAAGACTTGAGAGTCTGTGAAACGCTGACCACGAGTTCTCTAACCTGAGGGAGAGAGAACGAAAGAGCTGCTGAGCTGGTGTGGGGAAGTAGAGGCTCCCCTTGTGGAGTAGGAGTCTCAGTGTCAGGAGTCTGGTGAACACAGAGGGTACGTACACAGGAGGTGCCAGGACCCCCCAAAAGCAACCTCCACCATTAAGTACCACATCCCCTGCCACACTACACTTAAGGCCTCCACTGAAGTGACAAAATAAAACATAAGAGAGTTATGCCATGGAAATTTATTTAATTTCCTATTTTCCTCTAAGGAGATGGAGAAATTGAGTATCCATAGAGTGCTTATGAGGTTGAGGGTTTTAGAGAAGAAAAAAGTCTCCACATGTCCTCACTAAGGACGTGGACTTCCATCACAAGTAGAACACAATGGATAGGTGTCATTTCAGGCATACCATCGGTAACCTAGTGAATTCTGACTGTACATCATCAGTGATGGGTTCCCAGGAAGCTGTCCAGAGGGTATAGATGTGGCGGAAACCCAAGGCTGTTGAACTGGAAGTAGCATCATCATTGGAGGCTGAGGGTACATGGACACCATGGGGTTACCAGACCAATCATACAGAGCACCTGAGAGAAGAAAAACAAAGAGAGACCTTGAAAATGTCACCCTCACTCTCCATGACTCACTGTAAGGAATTGCCTGGCCTCTGGGTCAGAGTCACCTATGAATAGGTCCAAATTCCATTGACTTTGGGTGACAGAGAAGGGTAGACACACAGAGCAGGGTGCTGTGTGAAGCAAAGGGATTTTGGGAAAAGGACTTCCCTCAACTGTGTGCTCTGCCCTATGTCCAGCTGATGCTATTCTCTGGGACCTGAAGAGTCCTCTCTACACAGGAGACTCACCTGGGATGTGGTCTCTCTGGGATCTGTAACCCAAGATCCTGTACAGTTCCGATGCATAAGGAGAAAACAAGGGTTCAGACCTTGGCCTCTCAGTACAAAGAATTCTGTGCAGGTCCATCATGGATAACATCTGTTGAAGGCAGCTATTCCAGCTCTTCCTCACACCGCTTGTATTGAGGCGCCTGGAAAGGGACTGGGCCTTATTTTTGATATTGGCTTGGTGCCCCATTTCATATTCAACCACTTCCCACTCTTGTAGGAAGATCCAGATTTCATCCTCAATCCACGGGCTCTCAAAAGGACCTGGTAGGGACAGAGGGAGGTGATGAGTATATCATAGGTCACACACATGTACAGGCCACCTTGTCTCAGAAAGTCTGGCTGCACATTGATTAGCTAGAAATGGTTTCATTCAGTTATTGAGTGTTTATGGATGCTGTCTTGCTAGACTTGTTACAGCATGTACCCAACTCTTAAATGGATGAAGTACACTCACTGGGAAAGCATAGGTGTCTCCCAGATTGAGGGAAGACATCTCAGAATTCAGCCATATCCACAGCATTAGCGCTCCCAGGGAATGTTAAACCTGCCTAGACTCATGAGCAACTGCACTACAGGGAGACACTCAGAACCTTTGGCTCTTCTGGGTGAAGGGCAGACATCAGATAACCCTGAGTATCAGTCTAACCTTGCCACAGATGTCCACATCTGGGCTCTTATCTCTACTCTCTATCACAGAACAAAGAAACACAATAACAGAGTTTAGGGTTAAGCACAGATTGGACTCTACATACTTGAGGACCTCTGGTCTTCCTGCCTCGGCCACCTTGTCCTATTGGTTTCTTCAGTGTTTCTCACACTTTGGACTTCGTTTGTATCTCTCTGTGAAGAAATGAATAAGTCAAATATTAAAACAGGTTCCATGATACTGGAATCCATCTCCAAGCTGTGAATGGACTCAGGAACCAGCCTTCTGTGGTATTACCTAAGCAATGGGCCCTTACTTCCTCATCCAAAGCTGCTGGTCCATTCTCACCTAATCAGAACTTGGCTGTGAAGTAAAGCAAGGAAAGTGTCTAGAGTGACCTGGGCAGTTGCCCTTGAGCAAGTGGAAGCTAAGGAACAACAGAAGCACCTTTCTTTTGAGAAGACCTCAGTCACTCTCTCCAGCTCACTTTCTCCCCATTATCTGCAGAAAAAAATCCCTTTCAAAATCTCCTAATAAACTCCAGCAGTGTTTCAAACATTACAAAACTGTATGAAACTATACTTTTCTGTTTCATATGACAACACATAGGTGTCTGGAAGGTGTCCATAAGGCCATTCATTCCTAAGAGGTATGGGTGTTCTCAGAAATTCAGCATAATTATTGGCTCAATCGTTGGTTATGGGTAGCCTTGGATAATTACGATAGAGACTCAAGAAACCCAAGTAAAACTACATCTGATTCTTGTAACTCTGCAAATTATAGATATGGGCTCAAATTCAAGGTAGTTAACTACATTTAGCCATATGTTGAGACACAAATATTCCAACTATCCAACAGACAATACGAGTGGATTCCCCCCATCTCACCTGCATGTTCTTTCCTGGGCTTCCTTGGCTGAACACAGTGAGGAAGCTAGGGTCTGCTCTGCTCTGGTGTTCACGAGAGCCTGGAGTTGGAGTTGGAGTTGGAAGTCGGCTTACTCCTCTGGATTACTGAGATTCTGAGAATCCTGTGTAAATGTAGTCCTTTATAAAGCTCTTCCGTTTGGTTGACTCTGTCCCACCCAACCTGTATGTGAAGGGTGGGTCAGCAACCTTAACCTGGGACCTTTAATCCCACTTTGCTGAGGAATCTCGTAGGCTACTTAGCAAGGCTCCACAGTCTCTATTGAAAACTATTAAAGACACTAAGCAACACCAAGGGCAATTAATTAATTTAATTCCTTTTATGAGGCAGAGTTTATACACATAGTCCTGGGAATTCTTCAATTCACTAAAACTGAGACCAAAATCTGGAGCATAATACACTGATCTGCCTGCTTTTGGCTCTCCCTCTGATACCTGGGATTAAAGGTGTGGCTCAGAGATTAACCCATTTGCTACATACGTTCATTTCACATAAACATAACCAGAAACTGAGGGGAACCGAATTTGATTCTAAGTCATTATTTGTAAATGAAGATCATCTCTTAAAACTCTCCCTAAGTCATAGTAAATGGGAATGTAGATCTTGGAAATATCTTCCCCAAGGAGTAGGAAAGGGGAAGTAGAAAGGAGATGGGGGAAGCAGGAAGGCATGGCCTTTGGACAGACAGGAGTGCTGGGACATGGGGCTTTGTGATGGAGGCCACACTAGACATGGAACTTCGGGCCCAGGCCATAAACCTGCTCTTCATCTCTTCTCATGAGTCTTCAAGCCAGGAGGCCTGGGTCCTGGAGGCTTCTCTGATCTCCAGAAGGTCACAGTTACCTGGTCTAGCACAGCAGTCCTCAGACTGTGTGTCCTACCTCCTTCATGGCTCAAATGACCCTTTCACAGTAGTTACCTCAGAGCATGAATAAGACATATGTTTACATGATAACTCAGAACAGAGTAAAAAACCAGTTATACAGGACCAAGGAAAAGAGTTTCCTGGCTGTCAGTCGCCACTCTATGAGGAACCGTATAAACGGTGGAAATATTAAGGTTAGAACCCCAGGTCCAGCAGATATGACGGAACGTGATGTTACTGTGTTTACAGTACTGCAAAGGGAATGAGAGACTATGCAGAGGGCCACCTGCATCAGGAGCCCTTATAATTGTCAAGGCCTGTCCCCCTGCATTCAGTAAACCATCCCCCTCTGACTGAAATTCATTTTGGTGTCCTTTGTGGGGCAGCTCCTAGACCCCAGCAGTAATTAACTTTCAAGGGCAGGGAAAACTTGATGCTCTTTGCTTTTACGTTTTCTTCACTGAGTTTGCAGCCTAGCTTTCTAGGTATCCCAGGCTACCTCTACCCCATTCTGAAAGCCAAGGATTAGCACCTGTATATCTCTGACTTCCTTTGTTATCTACACATTAATGCCATGCCCTAGTGGATGGAAAATCCTTGGCTGATAGAACACAGCAGAGATGAAGTGTTCTGAGACATTTTTCTGTGGATTTAAGCACCAGGATAGAGAAAATCAACTGGAGGTCATGCTTGGGAAACTTTGGTGCACCCATTTCTTTTCTTCTTCCTTTAGAGACAGGCTTTTGATTCCCGGGGCTGGCCTCAATCTCCCTGAATAGCACAGGATGACCTTGAACTCTGGATGTATCCAAACTAGTTTGGGATCTTTGTGTATCCATAGGCCCAGACTGTGCCAAGTCCAATCGGAAGGAGTTAAGATTTGAGCCCTAAATCAGCACAGCTTTCCTAGGTAGCCAATATCTCACGAAAGCCCTGTATTTTCTGAGAATGAATACCGTAGTTTTCTACTAAGGCCTAATTAGGCTTTGGATTGAAGGACATAGATATGCCTAGTGCATTATATTCCCAGCCTATGGAATGGATATGTGGGTATGTAGCTGCATATATATGTATATGTGCAGATGTAGAGGCTCTAAAACACAGGCTTTTGGTCTGGATCTTGAGGGTCAGTGGTCATGAAAAGCTTAGGCCCAGGCATGAGGGTACACACCTTTAATCCCATGAGACAAAGCCAATTACATGTCTTAGTAAATGTCTAGCCTGGGACAGAGCAAGTTCAAGGGGAAGAAAAGCTTAAGTCCAGCTGTGGAGTACATACACACCTTTAATCCCTTTCTTCAGGAGAGAGAGACAAACAGATCTCTGACTTTAAGGACAGACTATAGAGCAAGGTCCAGGACAGCCAAGTTGAGGCAGTGAATGAAAGAATTGAAAACAGAAAACAGAAGGTGATGTAATAACACCTGGGGGCCGTGGTCCAGCCCCAGCAAGCAGCAGAGCTCAGCTGAATGAGCCTTGAGATCCTCGCTTTAGAGTCAAGAATAGAAGGGGTTACCAGAACAATGGGTCCTGGTTAGAGCAGCTAAGAAATTAACGGTGATTAACAGGAGACCAG
This sequence comes from Rattus norvegicus, assembly GCF_021556685.1. NCBI lineage: Eukaryota > Metazoa > Chordata > Mammalia > Rodentia > Muridae > Rattus > Rattus norvegicus. The sequence goes on from NC_141548.1 coordinate 34,873,789, forward strand.
CATCACTGAGGTGAAGTCTTCTGGGAAGTAATTTCTGAGAGTACAAAGAAGCTGCATTCCAGGAATAGTCAAAGTTGTACCTCCTGCTGCAGCTGGACTTGATAATGTGTAAGAATCACTCAGGAATTACTGGGTTTTAAGATATAAATGGGTCATGGAGAGCAGCTGAGCCTTGGCCCTGGAAGAGCCCAGGAAAATCTTTCTTGTGGTTGACATGTTTGTTCTTCTTTGCTGTTGGTTTGTTGTTTGTTTGTTTGTTCATTTGTTTTAAAGTCTTGCTTTCCAGTGTCCATGAATTCGTGGTGCTATTGACCTGCTCAGGTCTTACTGGATGTGGAATTTACTGTCACCTCTCCTGCAATAATGGCAGGGTTCCTTTGTCCTCTTTTCTCAAATAAAATGAGTTAATTTCAGTGGATCTGTATGTTGCCACCTACTTTCCCATGAGAATGGCGGGGTTCAGGTGTCCTCTTTCTTCAACTGTTTTAACTTCAAAAAGCATTCTTTAATTTATTTACATCACAAAGGTTTCTGATCCCGTCTCAGTGGGTTCCTCCATTCATCCCGTTCTCCTTTCCCTCTGAGAGGGTGGTTTCCCTGACTGTTACCTCTATCCTGGAACAAAAAGTCAATGCAGGATTGAGGTGATCTTCTTGCCATGTGGCTAGACAAGGAAGCCCTCTGGTACACATGTGCTTGGGACCTCAGAGCATCCCTTGTAATGCACTTTGGTAGGTCAGACTCTAGGCGCTCCCAGGTTATCAGTTTAGATGAGACTTTTGGTCTTCCTGTGAGGTTGCCATGGCCTTCAGGGCCTATAGAAGGCCATTTGTGAAGGTGCAGCCTGAGTTGCAGGTGATCCTCCAGGACTTAAAGGGTCATGCAAGAATTGGGGCCTAGGCTGAATGAAGGTAGCCTATGGGAGGCTACGGGTAAAGTCCTGCTGCAGCAAAAGGACCCAGTGCATGATGCCCACCAAGAACAGAAGCAGCAGTGGAGTGGGTCAACCTGAGCATAGAGTGCTATGGAGGGCTGAGCCAAAAAAGTAACCCAAGTTCTTGGGAGGAGCCCAGAAGATCATGTGTAGATCCCAGACATTCCAAGAAGAAGCTGGAAACTTTAAGTTGCCTTGGAGACCCCAAGATGTTGGAGAGGCCAGAGGCATAGATAGCCTGCCCAGGAATGATGTTAAAAAGGAGCAGAACTATTAAAGAGAAAGAACTGGGTTTCAGTTGAGAAGGGTGAAAGGAGTTGGAGATCTGAAGATTGCTGTGACACATGGAGATGCAGGGTTTGGAGTTTGCAGATTGGATTTTGGTCTTGCTTTGGTCCACTATTTCCTCACTAGAACATTTTGGAATAGAAATGTATATCCTGTCATGTTGGAGGTATGTGATGTGCGTTTGGATTTTGATTTTTTATAGCAGTACAGTTACGTCATTGGATGAAAACCAAAACAGATGTTGAACTTTCATAGACTTTTAACATTTGTTAGAGTTTTATATGGTTTAGGGACCTAAAATATGGACCGCTTTCCGGATTTGCATGTCATCCTTGGGCAGGGGCCACGTTAATTTTCTCTCTATCGTATGTGCTGCCAAAGCGAGCACAGACCAAAACTCTTTTTTTTTTTTTTTGGTTCTTTTTTTTCGGAGCTGGGGACCGAACCCAGGGCCTTGAGCTTCCTAGGCAAGCGCTCTACCACTGAGCTAAATCCCCAACCCAAGACCAAAACTCTTAATTGGTAATCCAGCCCCAATTAATTGTTGTCCTTTACAAGACTACGTGGTCATGGTGTCTCTTCACAACAATGGAAACCCTAACCAAGACAAGAGGTTTGTTCTGTTATCATCACCATAAGAAGCATAGAATTCCAGCAGTGATGATGTTGGAGAAGGAGCTCAGACTTCTACAACTGCATCCCCAGGAGGAAGGAGACTGTGTGCTCAACTGGACAGGTGTTGAGCATACCCACAGTGACATACTGCCTCCAATAACCCCACATATTATCTAATTAACAGTAACCTCCTAAGAGTGCTACTTCCTCTAAGACAATGAGTCAAACACACGAGTGGCTGGGGTCTCTTTGAATTCCTACGATCGCAGGTTATTCACAGCCCCCATAGGCTTGTAGCAGTTCCGTTATGCAGAAATGCATTCCTTCCGACTTCTAAACGCCTCTTATGTTAAAACAGTGTCCATCCTGATTAAAAGTCCAAGGTCTATCCTAAGACTCAGGCCATCTCATAAGAATTATCCCCGTTGAATCAAAATCAAATTGCACACCACATACTTCCAGCATATAATGACCTTGGATACGCGTCACTATTCAAATGTGAGGAGGGGCATTTTGGGGAAATAATGAAGCAAAACAAGATTGAAAACCAGTGGGGCAAATGGCAGAACCTGCATCTCCCTTTGTGCTGTCAATGCACTGCTCAGATCTCCCTCTCCCTCAGACTGCAGTGCACTTCTCTCGGGGTCAGGTTGAGCTCCCAGGTTTAAGCTTGCCTTGACACTTAGCCCAAGGCTCTGCGTCTCTAATGTCATAGTGTCCCCAGAGCAATCCATGCTTTATCTTCACAGCTTCATACTACAGCTTTTCTAGGCCTCTGGGCACTGACACCCCTGCCTTACATCTGACCTCAGTGGGTTTCTTTAGGAGCAGAGGGAGATTCTGTAACCCCTTCCTTCTATTCTTGATTCTAAATCCAGATCCCAAACTCTGAAGCATCCAGGTTCTCCTGTATGCTGGGGCTGGAACCATGGCATACTTGGGCAATTACATCTTCACCAGCTTTCGATTTACCATGGTTTCCTTCACAACCTACGTTTGCCTCTCCTGGAATTGACCAGGCTGATCTTGTACTCAGAGCTGGGCTTGCTTCTGTCTCCTGAGTGATAGAATTTTCTTCTTCAAAGATCTCTAGCCTCACAAAACTGATAAAATGCTGTAGGCATTAAGAGAACTTACTGAAATGATTTACAGCCTGGAGTTGACCTAACTCAACAATCAGCATATGTCAGAGGGACTATCAAGAATTTAGTTGTTGCTCAGTCCCAGGAAGTTAGGTGTTTCAGACGGTCTTGTGGATAAGATGGAATCCTGAAGAAGTCGGATCCAAGAGATGGACTGTTCAGAGCAAGTAAGTAGAGAAGAAAGGACGGCTCCTCTTCCCAGGGGAATTATGTGGTCCTCCAATGGATGGTAGAATCTGGATCAAAGCGGTATGCAATGACACAATTGGAAACAAGTTGTTCTTAGAATTTATCCATTCCCAGCCTGACTGCCTTGAAGGCGGTGATCTCTTTACCTCTGTGCTCTGGGATGAAAAGTGTGAATCTTTCATGGTCCTAAGACTTTCATGGTCATCATGCCTCATGGCCATGATCAGAGCTTGTGTCTTTCAGTTTCAAGATCTTGAACACAAGTGTGTCCTCCAAATTTGCAATGTTGTTCCATTCATTCCAGATACAGTCACTTTGACAACTGAGAATAGCCATCACAGGAATAAAGGCCAGAACTACCATACTTAAACCTAAACGGCTCAATAATTCCTTTTCATGAACTGGAAGTGTAGCTGGGTGGGGTCTACCTAGACATCATCACAGCTTTTATCCCACTTATTAATCTGTTTATCTCCATAAACATAGGGCTTTCCCCACATTCTCCTGCTTCTTGTCCCATCCCTCGTCAATCTCTCCTCTTTGTCTTTTTCCTTACTCAGTTTGCTTCTTTTTATCAAAACAATTTCATAAGAATGAAAAGTGGCAACCACATAACACAGTCTAGACTGCTGTTGTAAGATTTCCTCTGAAAATGCAGTTAATGTAAACCTCTTCAATTTAGCCTCAGGCAATTCTCACAACAGTTCCAAAACCAATCACATTCCTTGCCAAAATATTACATGAATGACCTCTAGGCAACATACTCATATTCTACTCCTCGGCAGACTCTTGTGCCAGGGTCCTACAGTTCAGTCACTCTCAGCAACACAGTCTTCTATGGTCTTATACTATGATTCATTAAGCAGCTTTTAATTCATGCTAATTCTTTCCTAATACAATGTCCCAAAGTCCAAGGGCCTCCAAAAAATCAAGGCCGGGTCTATCACAACAATACCTAGTCCCTGGTAGCAATTTGTATCTAAAGAAGGCTTTCTACGTCTGTGAGCAGATACTATGGCTAAGGCGACTGTGATAAAGGAAAACATTTCACTGGGACTGGCTTACAGCTATTCCACTATCACCATGGTGGAAATCAAGGTACAATACAGAGACACTTTACTGAAGAAGGGGCTGAGAGATCTACATCTTGAACTCCAGGCAGCAGAAAGGCACTGTGGACAACATGTGACAGAGCTTGAACATAGGATAGTTCAAAGCCCGCCCTGCCTCTCAGGGACACATTTCGTCCAACATGAACACATATTATCCAGATAGACCACTGCTTCGAATAGTACAAGTTCTGTGGGCCAAGCAGGCAAATTTGAGTCTGTGGAGGCCTTCCCTACTCCCATCACCTCAATTCCTGTTCAAGACCATCATTTATGTTGTCCCTCGGTTTCCTTCCCATTAAAGTCAAAGCAGGAGCAATGACTTCCATCATATCTTCAAGATGAGTGGTTTCTAACCTCCATATCTGGAAGTGTTTCATGCAATTCCTCAGGGTTTTGTAAGCCCCAACCATAAAATTGCTATCCTCGAGACTTCATAAAAGTTTTCTTCCTAATACAAAAAACCAGAAGGCAGATATCTGATATTTTTGATAGACTTAGGTGATTCCTATGTCATGTTAGCTCCATTAACTCCAACCACATCACAGCCAATAATGAACAATCTCTCCTCTACCCACAGTAAGTGGATGCACTTTCCAGTGAGTATGACATGTGCAGGCAATAGAGAATTTTCTTTTTCTGTGTCCTTCATATAGACTTGTAGCAGGGAATGTGACCCTGACGAGAGGCTACTTTTACCACCTCTAAAGATCAGGGAAAAGTATATTTTCCCATCTCAGAGATCTGTACCAGAAGTAGAACATCTGACTTCAAGTGATTAAGCTAAACTCCTCAGAAGGATGCCTAGGACTTTGAGATTTAGTTAATTCTAGATATAATCAAGTTGAAGGAAATCACAATATCTTTTGGGAGCTGTGTCCTTAAACCCTCCATTATTGATGTTAATATTATAGTTAGAGTTAGGTATGCCTGGGTTCATTAAGAGGTCAGGACGATGGAATATCCCCAGCCAGCTGCAGAAGACTAATACAAATCTGTTGGTCAGGATGCCTAATGATATGACAAACTTGTGGCTTTTCTGAGAAACCAACATCTTCTTCATGTCAACCAATTGCCTGAGGTGTTGAAGTCAGATGATTTCCTGAGCACAAGAGCACAGTGTCTTTGGCCTGTGTAAATGTTTCCCGATTCCCCTCTCCCTCTGTTATCTCTGATATGGTATAAATTCCACCTTGGGAAAAAATAAAAATTTTCTCCTTGATCAGACCCTTCTCTAGGCCTCCTTCTTTGTGTCTCTTGTCCCCATTCTCTCCTAGGTGGTCCCCAACCTCGGCTGACTGACCTTTAGGACCGGGAACACTGGTGCCCAATGTGGAGCCCTGGAAAATTTTTGGAGGGGAAGGAGGAACAAAAATAGGATTAGGGGCCGTGAGGTCTGGGGAGGAGGAAGGTACAGGCTCTTTTAACAATTTTATGCTAAATATAATCCCTGTATCAGAACCTGATTGAAGAATTCTAAGGCCCCAAGTATATCCATGTGTCCAATCCTGGTTTTGACCCTCATAGGTAAAGTTAATATTTAGGGGAATGCACCAACACCTTGTTTTAGAATTAGAACCGTCACAACGGGAATCTGGGACACGCATAGTAGTAGGACGGGAGGTATTATATATCAAACAACACAGTGCATTAGGTGATAAAATTCTTAAGAGCAGGGGAAAGTGGCCAGGCAAGAAAGCTAGGGGGTGGCCCAGTGAGAGCTGGAGGAACAAGCAGATCAGGTGACAAATAGCGTTCAGTCACACAGCTACACTAGGACGCTTTCTTGGGATGAAAAGGGCAGTGCAAATAAGGAGCACAAGCTTTGTGCCTGTGAAACAAGAAGGCGAGAGGAGGGGCAGCTGGAAATATCAATCTGACTGACAATCATATCACCTCAGGTTGAAAGACCCTCACTCAAGTCTCAGGATAGCGCACTCCAGGAAACTCGAGAGACTTTCTTGATGCAAAAGCAAGAGGCAGTTTAATGACGGAGCTCCGGGCCAACATGTGTCTCACGCAGGAGATAGAGGAGTCGACCCCGAAGCTCAGAAATCAGGGGTTTATATAGGAAAAGTTAGGGAGTTTGGCGCGATTACACATAATTGACTGATTCAAGCAGTGGCGGGCTAATTTTGGCCCTCGATTACATCAGCGAGTAGTACCTGTAAGTTAACATTCCAGCGACGTGGTAGGGCAGTTTATTTTGGTTAGTAGGCAGTCAACTTAACCTCAGAGAGGTAGGGAGGAAGGGGAGAGTGGGCGATTCCAGATGGTCCACGGCCTTGTGGAGATTGTTTATCCCTTATGGTCAGCTATTTTTTCTGATGACTTGGCAGCCTTATATCAGGCATGTCCAGGCATGTTCAGGCCTACCTCTTTCTGTTTCTTTCCATTTCCTGCTTGAGTATAGATTTTGTGCTTTTTAACTACAGGTACTTAAATTTTAACTCCTTCAAGGTCAGGATTGATTTTCAAAATAAACAATAACTGGTTCCTTATTAAATCTAAAGTGATGTAACTGTTCAAGGTGCAATGGCAAATGCACTATGTATATAAAACCAGGCCACGATTAAACCTACCGTGATATAACAATCCCTCTTCCTTCTGTAAATGAGTTACAAATTTAGGATTGTGGCAAAGTCCCTTGACAGACATTCTTTGGGTATCGAACACTTAAATTTTTCATATTCTCTCAATGGTTATTATATATACAGTGTTAGATATAATAGACAACTCAATTTTGTATCTGTTTTCCTTGTATTCTGAAGAATTTGAGTCTGAGAACAATGGACCCTAGTTCTACAGCAAGAGAGAATGAATCGCTGAGCTGATGTCTGGGAAGTAGAGGTTCCCCTTGAGGAGCAGGAGCCAAAGTGTTGAGTGTCTGATAAACAGAGGGAACATTAGAGGTGCCAGACCCCATAAAAAGGAACCTCCAGGGGCTGGAGAGATGGCTCAGCGGTTAAGAGCACCCGACTGCTCTTCCAGAGGTCATGAGTTCAATTCCCAGCAACCACATGGTGGCTCACAACCATCTGTAAAGAGATCTGATGCCCTCTTCTGGTGTATCTGAAGACAGCTACAGTGTACTTATATATAATAAATAAATAAATCTTTAAAAAAAAAAAAAAGGAACCTCCAACATTAAGTACCACATCCTTTGCCTCTCTACACTTATGGCTTCCACTGAAGTGACAAAATAAAACGTAAGACAGTTATGCCATAGAAATTTATTTAATGTCCTATTTTCCTCTAAGGACATAGAGAAATTGAGTATCCATAGAGTGCTTAACTATGAATAGCATCCATAGAATGCTTTTTTAGAAAAGAAAAAGTCTCCACATGTCCTCACTAAGGTCTTGGGCTGCCATCACAAGTAGAACACGGCAGCTGAAGGTTGGTGTCTCCAGGAACAGAGGCAGGAAGTACAGGCGGAACTGACAATGGATAGGTGTCCTTCCAGGCATACCATCTGCAATCTAGTGAATTCTGACTGTATATCATCAGTGATGGCTTCCCATGGAGCTGTCCAGATGGTATAGATGCGGCAGAAGCCCATGGCTGTTGAACTTGAGATGACATCACTATTGGAGGTTGAGGGTACATGGACACCATGGGGTTACCAGACCAATCATACAGAGCACCTGAGAGAAAAAAAAAAAACAAAAAGAGAGACCTTGAAAATGTCACCCTCACTCTCCATGACTCACTGTAAGGAATTGCCTGGCCTCTGGTTCATAGTCACCTGTGAATAGGTCCAAATTCCATTGACTTTGGGTGACAGAGAAGGGTAGACACACAGAGCAGGGTGCTGTGTGAAGCAAAGGGATTTTGGGAAAAGGACTTCCCTCAACTGTGTGCTCTGCCCTATGTCCAGCTGATGCTATTCTCTGGGACCTGAAGAGTCCTCTCTACACAGGAGACTCACCTGGGATGTGGTCTCTCTGGGATCTGTAACCCAAGATCCTGTACAGTTCCGATGCATAAGGAGAAAACAAGGGTTCAGTCCTTGGCCTCTCAGTACAAAGAATTCTGTGCAGGTCCATCATGGATAACATCTGTTGAAGGCAGCTATTCCAGCTCTTCCACACACCCCATGTATTGAGGCGCCTGGAAAGGGACTTGGCCTTATTTTTGATATTGGCTTGGTGCCCCATTTCATATTCAACCACTTCCCATTCTTGTAGGAAGATCCAGATTTCATGCTCAATCCACGGGCTCTCAAAAGGACCTGGTAGGGACAGAGGGAGGTGATGAGTATGTCAAAGGTCACACACGTGTACATGCCACCTTGTCTCAGAAAGTCTGGCTGCACATTGATTAGCCAGAAATGGTTTCATTCAGTTATCGAGTGTTTATGGATGCTGTCTTGCTAGACTTGTTACAGCATGTACCCAACTCTTAAATGGATGAAGTACACTCACTGGGAAAGCATAGGTGTCTCCCAGATTGAGGGAAGACATCTCAGAATTCAACCATATCCACAGCATTAGTGTTGCCAGGGAATGTTGTACCTGCCTAGACTCATGAGCAACTGCACTACAGGGAGACACTCAGAACCTTTATCTCTTCTGTGAGAAGGGAAGATGTCAGATAACCCTGAGTGCCTGTCTAACCTTGCCACAGATAACCAAATATGGTCTCCTACATCTACTTGCTATCACAGAACAAGAAACATAACAAAAGAGTTTAGGATTAAGAGTGAACTAACTGATACCGTCCCACAGTTCCCTGTACCCAAATCCCATGGTAAAGAGAGCTGAACACCCAGGAGTGCAGACATCCTGAGGCAGCAGGACAGACTGCCACCTCTGCATACCTCGGCCCACATCCCTGGTCCAAGGGTAAACTGCACAGTGCCTCTGGACACAGGGATATAGGAACAGAGAGCCGGGGGACCAATGGTTCTGTTCTGCGCCCAGGACTGAACTGAACCATCCAAACAGCTGCCTGCACCCAAATCCCATGGGGGAGAGAGAGAGCTAGACCCTCAGAAGTATAGATACTCCTGAGAAGTCAGAGGAGACTACCCTCTGCCCACAGTCCAGACCCAAGAGGGAATCACCTAGTGACAACTGTGCCCCCTGGGTTCAAGGACCTAGGAGCAATCAGGGGCAGGACCCTTTGTTTCCTGCCCACACCTAGAGCTGAAAGACAGTCTCCACCAGTGCCATCACACCTGTAATCAGAGCACCTGTTCTCAGGAAAGGCTGAAAGAAAACAGGAAAACAGTTCTATAGGAGTGCTGACACAGAGGCCTACAGCAGGGTCAAGTCACTCTCAGAAACAGCAAGACAAGCAAACACCAGAGACAACCCAATGGCTAGAGGCAAGCGCAGGAACCTAAGCAACAGAAACCGAGACTACTTGGCATCATCAGAGCCCAGTTCTCCCACCAAAGAAAATACTGGATATCCAAACACATCAGAAAAGCAAGAGTTGGATTGAAAATCACATTTTTTTTATAATGATGGAGGACTTTAAGAAAGACATAAAGAATTCCCTTAAAGAAATGCAGGAAACACAAGTAAACAAGTAGAAGCCCTTAGAGAGGCAACACAAAAATCCCTGAAAGAATTACAGGAAAATACAACCAACAGGTGAACGAATTGAAAATGGAAATAGAAACAGTAAAGAAAGCACAAAAGGAGACAACCCTGTATATAGAAAACCTAAGGAAGAGACAAGGAGCCATAGATACAAACATCACCAACAGAATACAAGAGATAGAAGAGAGAATCTCAAGGGCAGAAGATATCATAGAAAAACATCCACACAACTGTCAAAGATAATGTAGAACACAAAAAGCTGCTAGCCCAAAATATCCAGGAAATCCAGGACACAATGAGAAGATCAAACCGAAGGATAATAGGTATAGAAGAGAGTGAAGACTCCCAGCTCAAAGGACCAGTAAATATCTTCAACAAAATCATAGAAGAAAACTTCCCTAACCTAAAGAAAGAGATGCCCACAAACATACAAGAAGCCTAAAGAACTCCAAATAGATTGGACCAGAAGAGAAATTCCTCCTGTCACATAATAGTTAAGACACCAAATGCACAAAACAAAGAAAGAATATTAAAAGCAGTGAGGGAAAAAGGTCAACTGACATATAAAGGCAGACCTATAAGAATTACACCAGACTTCTCACCAGAGACTATGAGAGCCAGAAGATCCTGGACAGATGTCATACAGACCCTAAGAGAACACAAATGCCAGCCCAAGTTACTGTATCCAGCAAAACTCTCAATTAACATAGATGGAGAAACCAAGATATTTCATGACAAAACAAAATTTACATAATATCTTTCTACAAATCCAGCCCTACAAATGACAATAGATGGAAAACTCCAACATACGGAGAGAAACTACACCGGTACAGAAAGCAAGAATATAATTTCCTTGCAATGAAACCAAAAGAGAGACAAACAAACATAATTCCACCTTTAACAATGAAAATAAGAGGAAGTGACAATCACTATTTCTTAATATCTCTCAACATCAACAGACTCAAGTCCCCAGAGGACCCAGCATTTTGCTGCATGCAGGAAACACACCTCAGAGACAAAGACAGTCTCTTCCTCCGAGTAAATGGTTGGAAAACAACTTTCCAAGCAAATGACCTGAGAAACAAGCTGGAATTGCCATTCTAATATCAAACAAAATTGACTTTCAACCAAAAGTCATTAAAAAAGATAAGGAAGGACACTTCATATTCAAAGGAAAAATCCACCAAGATTAACTCTCAATCCTAAATATCTATGCTCCAAATGCAAGGGCACCTACATTCATAAAAGAAACCTTACTAAAGCACACATTGCACCTCACAAGATAATAGTACGAGATTTCAACACCCCACTCTCATCAACGGACAGGTCATGGAAACAGAAATTAAACAGAGACAAAGAGAAACTAACAGAAGTTATGAACCAAATGGATTTAACAGATATTTATAGAACATTCCATTCTAAATCAAAAAGATATACCTTCTTCTCAGCACATCATGGAACCTTCTCCAAAATTGACCATATACTCAGTCACAAAACAGGTCTCAACAGACACAGGAAGATAGAAATAATCCCATGCATCCTATCAGATCACCACACACTAAGATATGTCTTCATAACAACAATAATGATGAAGCATACATATACATGTTCTACAGCTTTTAGGTGTGCTGTCAAGCTGCTGACATATGCTCTCTCCTGTTTCTTTCTACAGGCACTCAGAGCTATGAGTTTTCCTCTTAGTACCACTTTCATTGTGTCCCATAAGTTTGGGAATGTTGTATCTTCATTTTCATTAAATTCTAAGAAGTCTTTAATTTCTTTCTTTATTTCTTCCTTGACCAAGTTGTCATTGAGTAGACCAAGTAGAAACGAAAGGGACTATACAAAGAATCAACAAAACCAGGAGCTGGTTCTTTGAGAGAATCAACAAGAGTGATAAACCCTTAGCCAGACTAAGCAGAGGACACAGAGAGAGCATCCAAATTAACAAAATCAGAAATGAAAGGGAGACATAACAACAGAACCTGAAGAAATTTTTAAAAAATCAGATTCTACTACAAAAGCCTATATTCAACAAAACTGGGAAATCTGGAGGAAATGGACAATTTTCTAGACAGATACCAGGTACCAAAGTTAAATCAGGAAGAGATAAACCATCTAAACAACTCCATAACTCCTAAAGAAATAGAAACAATCAGTAAAAGTCTCCCAACCAAAATGAAAAGCCCAGGACCACATGTGTTTAGTGCAGAATTCTATCAGACCTTCATGGAAGACCTCATACCAATGCTGTCCAAACTATTCCACAAAATAGAAACAGATGGAGCGCTACCAAATTCCTTCTATGAAGCCACAATTACTCTTACACCTAAACCACACAAAGACCCAACAAAGAGAGAGAACTTCAGACCAATATCCCTTATGAATATTGTCGCAAAAATACTCAATAAAATTCTTGCAAACCAAATCCAAGAACACATCAAAATGATCATCCATGATGATCAAGTAGGCTTCATCCCAGGGATGCAGGGATGGTTTAATATATGGAAATCCATCAATGTAATACACTATATAAACAAACTTAAAGATAAGAACCACATGATCATTTCATTAGATGCTGAGAAAGCATTTGACAAAATTCAACACCCCTTCATGATAAAAGTCCTGGAAAGATCAGGAATTCAAGGCCCATATCTAAACATAGTAAAAGCAATGTACAGAAAACCAGTAGCTAACATCAAACTAAATGGAGAGAACCTTGAAGCAATCCCACTAAAATCAGGGACTAGACAAGGCTGCCCACTCTCTCCCTACTTATTCAATATAGTACTCAAAGTCCTAGCCAGCAATCAGACAGCAAAAGGAGGTCAAAGGGATACAAATTGGAAGGGAAGAAATCAAAACATCACTATTTGCAGATGATATGTAGTATATTTAAGTGTCCCCAAAAGTTCCACCAGAGAACTAATTAACCTGATAAACAACTTCAGCAAAGTGGCTGGGTATAAAATTAACTCAAACAAATCAGTAGCCTTCCTCTACTCAAAGGATAAACAGGCTGAGAAAAAAATTAGGGAAATGACACCCTTCACAATAGTCCTAAATGATATAAAATATCTTGGTGTGACTTTAGCCAAGCAAGTGAAAGATCTGTATAACAAGAACTTCAAGTCTCTGAAGAAAGAAATTGAGGAAGATCTCAGAAGATGGAAAGATCTTCCATGCTCGTGGATTGGCAGGACTAATATAGTAATGATGGACATTTTGCCAAAATCAATCTACAGATTCTATGCAATCCCCATCAAAATTCCTACTCAATTCTTTATAGAGATAGAAAAAGCAATTTGCAAATTCATTTGGAATAACAAAACACCCAGGTTAGTGAAAACTATTCTCAACAATAAAAGAACATCTGGGAGAATCACCATCCCTGCCTTCAAGCAATATTACAGAGCAGTGGTCATAAAAACTGTATGGTATTGGTACAGAGACAGGCAGATAAATCAGTGGAACAGAATTGAAGACAAAGAAATAAATCCACACACCTATAGTCACTTGATCTTTGAAAAAGGAGCTAAAACTATCCAATGGAAGAAAGATAGCATTTTCAACACAGGTGCTGGTTCAACCGGAGGTCAGCATGTAGAAGAATGCAAAGAGATCTGTTCTTATCACCCTGTACAAAGCTTAAGTCCAAGTGGATCAAGGACCTCCACATCAAACCAGATACACTCAAACTAATAGAAGAAAAAGTGGGGAAGCATCTCAAACACATGGGCACTGGGGAAAATTTCCTGAACAAAACACCAATGGCTTATGCTCTTAAGATCAACAGTAGACAAATGGGACCTCATAAAACTGCAAAGCTTCTGTAAGGCAAAAGACACTGTCATTAGGACAAAACGGCAACCAACAGATTGGGAAAAAATCTTTACCAATCCTACATCTGATAGAGGGCAAATATCCAAAAATATACAAAGAACTCAAGAAGTTAGACCACAGGGAGACAAATAGCCCTATTAAAAAATGGGGTACAGAGCCTAAATAAAACATTGTCAGCTGAGGAATATCGAATGGCCAAAAAGCACCTAAAGAAATGTTCAACACTCTTAGTCATCAGGGAAATGCAAACCAAAACAATCCTGAGATTCCACCTCACACCAGTCAGAATGGCTAAGATAAAAAAACTCAGGTAACAGCAGATGCTGGTGAGGATATGGAGAAAGAGGAACACTCCTCCATTGTTGGTGGAATTGCAAACTGGTACAACCACTCTGGAAATCAGTCTGGAGGTTCCTCAGAAAACTGGACATTCCACTACCTGAGGACCCAGCTATACCTCTCTTAGGCATATACCCAAAAGATGCTCCAACATATAACAAGGACACATACTCCACTGTATTCATAATAGCCAGAAGCTAGAAAGAACCCAGATGCCCTTCAACAGAGGAATGGATTCAAAAAATATGGTACATCTACACAATGGAGTACTACTCAGCTATCAAAACAATGACTTCATGAAATTCATAGGCAAATGGAATGAACTAGAAAATGTCATCCTGAGTGAGGTAACTCAATCACAGAAAAACACACTTGGTATGCACTCATTGATAAGTGGATATTAGCCAAAAAGCTCGAATTACCCAAGATGCAATCCACAGACCACAGAGACCAAAATGCGGATGCTTCCACTCCTTCTTAAAAGGGAAAAAAATATTCATATGAGGGGATATGGAAGCAACGTTTAGAGCAGCAACTGAAGGGACGGCCATTCAGAGCCTGCCCCACATGTGGCCCATATACAGCCACAAAAAGTAGATAAGATTGATGAAGCTAAAAAATGCATGCTGAAAGGGACCGGATATAGATCTCTCTTGAGAGACACCTCCAGAGTATGTCCAGTACAATGGTCAATGCTAGCAGTAAACCACTGAACTGAGAACAGGGCCCTCTTAGGGGTATTAGAGGAAGTATTGAAAGACTTGAAGGAGCTTGTAATCCCAGAGCTTCCAGGAATATACTGAAATACTAACGAAAGAATATACATGGACTGACCCAGGGGTCCAATTGCATATGTAGCAGAAAATAGCCTTGTTGGGGCACCAGTGGAAGGGGAAGCCCTTGGTCCCACCAAGGTTGGAACCCCTTGCAGGGGAATATGGGGGGGCAGTAAGGTGGATGTATGGGGGAATACCCATATGGCGGGGGGGGGGGGGGGATGGTGGCTTAAGGACAGGAAACTGGGAAGGGGAACAACATTTGAAATGTAAGTTAAGAAATAGATCTAATGAAAATTTAAAAAAAAGAATTTATGATTAAGCAAAGATTTGATTTTAAATACCTAAAGAGTTTTGGCCATCATGTGTCAGGCTCCATGTCCTATTTGTTTCTTCAGTGTCACTCACACTTTGGACTTTGTTTGCTTCTCTCTGTGCAGAAATGAATAAATCAAATCTTAACAGTTTTCATGCTACAGGAATCCCTGTCTCCCAGCTGTGAATGGACTCAGGAACCAGCTAAGCAAAGGACTCTTCTTTCTTCAAACACAGCTGCTGGTCCATTCTCACCTAATTGCAACTTGAGTGTGAATTTAAACCAAGGACAGTCTAGGGTGAACTGGGCATGTGGTCAAGTGGAAGCTAAGGAACAGAAGCACGTCTCCTTTCAGAGGACCTCAGCCACTCTCTCAAGCTCACTCTCTTCCCATTATCTGCAGGGGGAAATCCCTTTCAAAATCTCCTAATAAACTCTCCCTGTGCTTTAAACATAAGGCATCAGGAACCTTTTTGAAACTATACTTTTCCATTCTATATCACAGGACATGGGTGTCTGCAAGGTGGCCCTGATGCCGTTCACTCTCAAGAAGTATCGGGATCCCAGAAGTTCAGCATCATTCTTGGCTACATAGTTGGTAGTGGGAATGCACTGGATAAGTAAGAGGCTGATTCAATAAACTAAAACCAAGAAACCTAAAAACAAAATAAATCTGGTTCTTGTACCTCTGCAAGAACAGTCACTGAACAGCTGACTTCCAAAGCTTCCTGTCTGAGAGCCAGAGGATCCTGACTGGACAGCATCGATGATGAGTTCCCATGAAGGTCTCCAGAAGATGCAGGTATGCCAGAGTCCCAAGGTTGTGGTATTGGAGGTGGCATCGATATTGGAGGTTGAGAGTACACAGAAAGCAGGGGGTTACCAGACCAATCATACAGAGCACCTGGGAGGAGAAGAAACAGAGAGAGAGAGAGTGTGTGTGAGCATCAAAACAACACCTTCAGTCTCCCTGACTCACTGTAAGTAATCGCCAGGCCTTTTGCTCAGAGTCACCCATGAGTAAGTCCAAATTCCATTGGCTGGAGGTGACAGAGACAGATAGACACACAGAGCAGGCTGCTAAGAGAAGTAACGGACTTCGGGAAAAGGACGTCCCTCAATTGTGAGCTCGAATCTATGTCCATGGGATGCTACTCTCTGGGACCTGAAGAGTCCTCTCTGCACAGCAGACTCACCTGGGACTTGGTTTTCCTGGGGTCTGTGTCCCAAGATCCTGTACAGGTCCCATGCATAAGGAGAAAACAAGGCCTCAGTCCCTGGATGCTCATTACAAAGAGTTCTGTGTAGGTCTCTCATGGAGAGCATTAGTTGAAGGCAGCTATTCCAGGTCTTCCTCAGACCCCGTTTATACAGGCGCCCACAAAGGGCCTTGACCTTCTTTTGGATCTTGACTTCATGCCCCATTTCATACTCAACCACTTCCCACTCCTGCAGGAAGATCCAGATCTCATGCTCAATCCACGCCCTCTCACAGGAACCTGCTAGGGACAGAGAGAAGAGATGAGTATATCAAAGGTCACACACATGTACATGTCACCTTTTTTCTTGGACTCTTTTGGCACACATTGAATGGCCCAAAATGACATCACCCATTTATCAAGTCGAATGAACACTGTCTTTGCCAGCCCTGTTACAGCACCTACCCAGCTCTTACATGGATGAAGTACACTCACTGGGAAAGCATAGTTGTGTACAGATATAGGGAAGCCATCTCAGAATTCAACCATATCCACAGCATTAGCTCTCCCAGGGAACGTTATACCTGCATAGACTTATGAGCAACTGCACTACAGGGAGACACTCAGACCCTTTGGCTCCTCTGGGTGAAGGGCAGACATCAGATAACCCTGAGTACCAGTCTAACCTTTCCACAGATGTCCACATCTGGGCTCTTGCGTTTACTCACTGTCACAGAATAAAGAAGTATAGTAGCAGAGTTTCGGGTTAGCACAGGTTGGACTCTACATACCTGAGGGCCTTCGGCCTTGCTGCCTCGACCTCCTTCTCCTACTGGTTTCATCAGTGGTTCTCACACTTTGGACTTGGTTTCCTTCGCTCTGTGAAGATATGAATACATTAAATATTAAAATAGGTTTCAAGCTGCAGGAATCGGGTCTCCTAGCTGTGAACAGAGTCAGGAACCAGCCTCCTGTGGTGTTAGCTAAGCAATTGACCGTTACTTCCTCATCCACAGCTGCTGTCCATTCTCACCTAATGGGAACCTGGCTCTGAAGTAAAGGGTGACCTGGACAGTTGCCCTTAATTAAGTGGAAGCTAAGGAACAGAAGCACCTCTCTTTGAGAAGACCTCAGCCACTTTCTCCTGCTCACTTTCTCCCCACAATCTGCATTGAAATAAATGTCTTTAAAACCTAATAAACTGCAGCCATGCTTCAAACATCACAAGGTTCAGACAAAGTCTGTGAAATGATCCTTTTCATTTCATATGACAACACTTGGGTGTCTGGAAGTTGTCCTTTGCCATTCACTTCTGAGGGGTGTGGAGAATCTCAGAAATTCAGCATCACTCTTGGCTAGTTGGTTGTGAGTAGCCTTGGATAATCAAGATACTGACTCAATAAACTAAAATCAAGAAACCAAGGAAAAATACTTCTGGTTCTTGTAACGCTGCAAATTACAGACAAATACAAGGTAGTTACCTATATTTCTCTATATGAGGAGACCCAAGTATCCCAACTATTCTACAGACAATTGGAGTGGAATCCCCCCATCTCACCTGCATATTCTTTCCTGGACTTCCCTGGCTGGTGACAGTGAGGAAGCTAGGGTCTGCTCTGTTCTGGTGTTGAATAGAGCCTGAAGTTGGAGTTGGAAGTTGGCTTACTTCCCTGGACTACTGATAGTCTGACAATCCTGTGCAAATGTGGTCTTTATAAAGGTCTTCTGTTTGATTGAATCTGTCCCACCCAACCTGTATGTGAAGGGTGTGTCAGCAACCTTAACCTGGGACCTTTAATCCCACTTTACATGCTGAGGAATGAACCAGGGTGATGATCAGGATCTTGTAGGCTACTTAGCAAGGCTCCACAGTCTTCATTGAAAACAATTATAGAGACTGAGGAACACCAAAGGCAATTAATTTAAGTTCCTTTTATGAGGCAGAGTTTATACACATAGTCCTGGGAATTGTTCAACTCACTAAAACTGAGACCAAAGTCTGGAGCACAATACACTGATCTCCCTACCTCTGGCTCTCCCTCTGATACCTGAGATTAAAGGTGTGGCTCAGACATTAACCCATTTGCTAAATACTTTCATTTCATGTAAACTTAACCAGAAACTGAAGGGAACCGAATTTGATTCTATGTCGTTATTTGTAAATGAAGATCATCTCTTAAAAGTGTCCCTAAGCCATAATCATTGGGAATGTAGATCCTGGAAATATTTTCCCCAAGGAGCAGGAAAAGAAAAAGGGAAGCAGAAAGGAGATGGGGGAAGCAGGAAGGCATGGCCTTTGGACAAACAGGAGTGCTGGGACATGGGGCTTTGTGATGGAGGCCACACTAGACATGGAACTTCGGGCCCAGGCCATAAACCTGCTCTTCTTCATCTCTTCTCATGAGTCTTCAAGCCAGGAGGCCTGGGTCCTGGAGGCTTCTCTGATCTCCAGAAGGTCACAGTTACCTGGTCTAGCACAGCAGTCTTCAGACTCTGTGTCCTACCTCCTTCATGTCTCAAATGACCCTTTCACAGTAGTTACCTCAGAGCATGAATAAGACACATGTTTACATGATAACTCAGAACAGAGTAAAAAACCAGTTATACAGGACCAAGGAAAAGAGTTTCCTGGCTGTCAGTCGCCACTCTATGAGGAACCGTATACATCATGGAAACATTAGGAACCCCAGGTCCAGCAGATAAGGTGGAATGGGATGTTACTGTGTTTACAGTACTGCAAAGGGAATGAGAGACTGTGCAGAGGGCTACCTGCATCAGGAGCCCTTATAATTGTCAAGGCCTGTCCCCCTGCATTCAGTAAACCATTCCCTTCTGACTGAGATTCGTGTTGGTGTCATTTATGGGGTGGCTACTGGACTCTAACAGTAATTAATTTTCAAGGGCAGGGAAATCTTCATGCTCTTTGCCTTTACGTTTTCTTCACTGAGTTTGCAGACAAGCTTTCTAGGTATCCCAGGCTACCTCTACCCCATTCTGAAAGCCAAGGATTAGCACCTGTATATCACTGATTCCCTTTGTTATCTCCAAAATAATGCCATGCCCTAGTGGATGGAAAACCCTTGGCTGATAGAACACAGCAGAGAGAAAGTGTACTGAGACATTTCCCTGTGAATTTTAAGCACTGACATAGGGAAAATCAAGTGGAAGTCATGGGTGGGAAACTTTGGTCAGCTGTTTCTTTTCTTCTCCCTTTAGAGACAGGCTTTTGATTGCATATGGTGGGTCTCAATTTCCCTGAAAATCACAGGATGCCCTTGAACTCCTGATGTCCCCAAACTTGTTTGGGATCTTTGTTGACCCATAGGCCTAGTAGCTTTGCCAAGTCCAATAGGAAGGAGTTAAGGTGTGAGTCCTAAATCAGCACAGCCTTCCTAGGTAGCCAATATCTCATGAAAGCCCTGTCTGTTCTGAAGGTGAATACCATGGGTTGTTACTAAGGTTTAATTAGGCTTTGGATTGAAGGACATAGATATGCCCTAGTGCATTATGTTCAGAGAGCTTATGGAATGGATATGTGGGTATGTATGTGCACATACATATAGTTATAGTTATATATAATTATATATAGTTATATTGAGATGTATACAAAAGTCCTAATATAGTTATACCAAGAACAAAGCAACTATTCTAAGGAAAACTTTAAATTGGCGCTGATTTAGTTTCAGAGGTCTCATGGTTTTCCTTTCTTGTCCCAGGGAGTGGCAATTTTAGGAGAGGTGGTGTTTAAATACATCTGTCCAGGAACCTGAACTTGTTTTTTGTGTTTTCAGTTGAACAAGGAATAGTTTGTCCTTTAAATCTGGAATGGATTGAAGTCCTGAAATGGAGGGCACACATGTGATCCAGATCTAGAGGCTCTAAAACACAGGTGGATCTTGAGGGTCAGTGGCCATGAAAAGCTTAGGCCCAGGCATGATGGTACACACCTTTAATCCCATGAGCCAAAGCCAATTACAAGTCTTAGTAAATGTCTAGCCTAGGACAGAGCAAGTTCAAGGGGAAGAAAAGCTTAAGTCCAGCTGTGGTGTACATACACACCTTTAATCCCTTCCTTCAGGAGAGAGAGACAAACAGATCTCTGAGTTTAAGGACAGTGTATAGAGCAAGGTCCAGGACAGCCAGGTTGAGGCAGTGAGTGAAAGAATTGAAAACAGAAAACAGGAGGTAATGTAATAACACCTGGGGGCCGTGGTCCAGCCCCAGCAAGCAGCAGAGCTCAGCTGAATGAGCCCAAGATCCTCGCTTTAGAGTCAAGAATAGAACGGGTTACCAGAACAATGGGTCCTGGTTAGAGGAGCTAAGAAATTAATGGTGATTAAGAGAGCAGCATCACTGAGGTGAAGTCTTCTGGGAAGTAATTTCTGAGAGTACAAAGAAGCTGTGTTCCAGGGATAGTCAAAGTTGTACCTCCTGATGCAGCTGGACTTGATAATGTATAAGATCCCGCAGGAGTTACTGGGTTTTAAGATATAACTGGGTCATGGAAAGCAGTTGAGCCTTGGCCCTGGGAGAGGCCAGGAAAAGCCCTTTGTTGTTGTTGTTCTTTGTTTTTTCTTTCTTTCTTTTTTAAATTACAGTTCTTGCTTCCTTGGGTTCATGAATTTGTGGTACTCTTCTCTTACTTAGGTTTCACTGAATGTGGTAGCTTGGGATACATAGAAAGCTTGTCTGCAAACTCAGTGAAGAAAACTTGAAAGCAAAGAGAGGGAAGAGTTCCCTGCCCTTGAAAGTTAATTACTGTTGGGGCCCAAGAGCCGCCTCACAAATGATGCCAACACCAAACTCAGTTAATTGGGAATGATTTAATAAATGCACTTCCTGATAGTGATCAGTCATGGCTGTACCTTAGAATTTGGGGGCTGAGACTAAGTCCCCCTTGAACATTTCTCAGGGCCAGCTCATAAAGGAGAAAACCACAGTGAGCTCCCATTTAGGTGCAGGAAGTGCTGCCCCATGTCAGCTTTGACTCAAGCTATTAAGGGTAGTTTGACAGATCAGTTCTAATTGACCTTTGTTCTGTAAGAAGAGCTTATGGTTGTCTTCTCTCTTATGACTAACAAACCTCAAAACAGAGAATATATGTGAACATCAAGACCCTGCCCTGAGTCAGGTTATGTTCTGCATCAATGATTGGCAGGCATGAAACAAAATGGCTACAGATATGGTAGAGGGGCAGGGCCCGATAATTACAAAGACTCCTGATGCAGGCAGCCCTCTGCATAGTCTCTCATTCCCTTTGCAGTACTGTAAACACAGTAACATCCCATTCCACCTTATCTGCTGGACCTGGGGTTCCTAATGTTTCCATGATGTATACGGTTCCTCATGGAGTGGCGACTGACAGCCAGGAAACTCTTTTCCTTGGTCCTGTATAACTGGTTTTTTATTCTGTTCTGAGTTATCATGTAAACATGTGTCTTATTCATGCTCTGAGGTAACTACTGTGAAAGGGTCATTTGAGACATGAAGGAGGTAGGACACAGAGTCTGAGGACTGCTGTGCTAGACCAGGTAACTGTGACCTTCTGGAGATCAGAGAAGCCTCCAGGACCCAGGCCTCCTGGCTTGAAGACTCATGAGAAGAGATGAAGAAGAGCAGGTTTATGGCCTGGGCCCGAAGTTCCATGTCTAGTGTGGCCTCCATCACAAAGCCCCATGTCCCAGCACTCCTGTTTGTCCAAAGGCCATGCCTTCCTGCTTCCCCCATCTCCTTTCTGCTTCCCTTTTTCTTTTCCTGCTCCTTGGGGAAAATATTTCCAGGATCTACATTCCCAATGATTATGGCTTAGGGACACTTTTAAGAGATGATCTTCATTTACAAATAACGACATAGAATCAAATTCGGTTCCCTTCAGTTTCTGGTTAAGTTTACATGAAATGAAAGTATTTAGCAAATGGGTTAATGTCTGAGCCACACCTTTAATCTCAGGTATCAGAGGGAGAGCCAGAGGTAGGGAGATCAGTGTATTGTGCTCCAGACTTTGGTCTCAGTTTTAGTGAGTTGAACAATTCCCAGGACTATGTGTATAAACTCTGCCTCATAAAAGGAACTTAAATTAATTGCCTTTGGTGTTCCTCAGTCTCTATAATTGTTTTCAATGAAGACTGTGGAGCCTTGCTAAGTAGCCTACAAGATCCTGATCATCACCCTGGTTCATTCCTCAGCATGTAAAGTGGGATTAAAGGTCCCAGGTTAAGGTTGCTGACACACCCTTCACATACAGGTTGGGTGGGACAGATTCAATCAAACAGAAGACCTTTATAAAGACCACATTTGCACAGGATTGTCAGACTATCAGTAGTCCAGGGAAGTAAGCCAACTTCCAACTCCAACTTCAGGCTCTATTCAACACCAGAACAGAGCAGACCCTAGCTTCCTCACTGTCACCAGCCAGGGAAGTCCAGGAAAGAATATGCAGGTGAGATGGGGGGATTCCACTCCAATTGTCTGTAGAATAGTTGGGATACTTGGGTCTCCTCATATAGAGAAATATAGGTAACTACCTTGTATTTGTCTGTAATTTGCAGCGTTACAAGAACCAGAAGTATTTTTCCTTGGTTTCTTGATTTTAGTTTATTGAGTCAGTATCTTGATTATCCAAGGCTACTCACAACCAACTAGCCAAGAGTGATGCTGAATTTCTGAGATTCTCCACACCCCTCAGAAGTGAATGGCAAAGGACAACTTCCAGACACCCAAG
Source organism: Rattus norvegicus (assembly GCF_021556685.1). Classification (NCBI taxonomy): domain Eukaryota; kingdom Metazoa; phylum Chordata; class Mammalia; order Rodentia; family Muridae; genus Rattus; species Rattus norvegicus. The sequence goes on from NC_141548.1 coordinate 34,896,812, forward strand.
TGTTGTCATATGAAATGAAAAGGATCATTTCACAGACTTTGTCTGAACCTTGTGATGTTTGAAGCATGGCTGCAGTTTATTAGGTTTTAAAGACATTTATTTCAATGCAGATTGTGGGGAGAAAGTGAGCAGGAGAAAGTGGCTGAGGTCTTCTCAAAGAGAGGTGCTTCTGTTCCTTAGCTTCCACTTAATTAAGGGCAACTGTCCAGGTCACCCTTTACTTCAGAGCCAGGTTCCCATTAGGTGAGAATGGACAGCAGCTGTGGATGAGGAAGTAACGGTCAATTGCTTAGCTAACACCACAGGAGGCTGGTTCCTGACTCTGTTCACAGCTAGGAGACCCGATTCCTGCAGCTTGAAACCTATTTTAATATTTAATGTATTCATATCTTCACAGAGCGAAGGAAACCAAGTCCAAAGTGTGAGAACCACTGATGAAACCAGTAGGAGAAGGAGGTCGAGGCAGCAAGGCCGAAGGCCCTCAGGTATGTAGAGTCCAACCTGTGCTAACCCGAAACTCTGCTACTATACTTCTTTATTCTGTGACAGTGAGTAAACGCAAGAGCCCAGATGTGGACATCTGTGGAAAGGTTAGACTGGTACTCAGGGTTATCTGATGTCTGCCCTTCACCCAGAGGAGCCAAAGGGTCTGAGTGTCTCCCTGTAGTGCAGTTGCTCATAAGTCTATGCAGGTATAACGTTCCCTGGGAGAGCTAATGCTGTGGATATGGTTGAATTCTGAGATGGCTTCCCTATATCTGTACACAACTATGCTTTCCCAGTGAGTGTACTTCATCCATGTAAGAGCTGGGTAGGTGCTGTAACAGGGCTGGCAAAGACAGTGTTCATTCGACTTGATAAATGGGTGATGTCATTTTGGGCCATTCAATGTGTGCCAAAAGAGTCCAAGAAAAAAGGTGACATGTACATGTGTGTGACCTTTGATATACTCATCTCTTCTCTCTGTCCCTAGCAGGTTCCTGTGAGAGGGCGTGGATTGAGCATGAGATCTGGATCTTCCTGCAGGAGTGGGAAGTGGTTGAGTATGAAATGGGGCATGAAGTCAAGATCCAAAAGAAGGTCAAGGCCCTTTGTGGGCGCCTGTATAAACGGGGTCTGAGGAAGACCTGGAATAGCTGCCTTCAACTAATGCTCTCCATGAGAGACCTACACAGAACTCTTTGTAATGAGCATCCAGGGACTGAGGCCTTGTTTTCTCCTTATGCATGGGACCTGTACAGGATCTTGGGACACAGACCCCAGGAAAACCAAGTCCCAGGTGAGTCTGCTGTGCAGAGAGGACTCTTCAGGTCCCAGAGAGTAGCATCCCATGGACATAGATTCGAGCTCACAATTGAGGGACGTCCTTTTCCCGAAGTCCGTTACTTCTCTTAGCAGCCTGCTCTGTGTGTCTATCTGTCTCTGTCACCTCCAGCCAATGGAATTTGGACTTACTCATGGGTGACTCTGAGCAAAAGGCCTGGCGATTACTTACAGTGAGTCAGGGAGACTGAAGGTGTTGTTTTGATGCTCACACACACTCTCTCTCTCTCTGTTTCTTCTCCTCCCAGGTGCTCTGTATGATTGGTCTGGTAACCCCCTGCTTTCTGTGTACTCTCAACCTCCAATATCGATGCCACCTCCAATACCACAACCTTGGGACTCTGGCATACCTGCATCTTCTGGAGACCTTCATGGGAACTCATCATCGATGCTGTCCAGTCAGGATCCTCTGGCTCTCAGACAGGAAGCTTTGGAAGTCAGCTGTTCAGTGACTGTTCTTGCAGAGGTACAAGAACCAGATTTATTTTGTTTTTAGGTTTCTTGGTTTTAGTTTATTGAATCAGCCTCTTACTTATCCAGTGCATTCCCACTACCAACTATGTAGCCAAGAATGATGCTGAACTTCTGGGATCCCGATACTTCTTGAGAGTGAACGGCATCAGGGCCACCTTGCAGACACCCATGTCCTGTGATATAGAATGGAAAAGTATAGTTTCAAAAAGGTTCCTGATGCCTTATGTTTAAAGCACAGGGAGAGTTTATTAGGAGATTTTGAAAGGGATTTCCCCCTGCAGATAATGGGGAGAGAGTGAGCTTGAGAGAGTGGCTGAGGTCCTCTGAAAGGAGACGTGCTTCTGTTCCTTAGCTTCCACTTGACCACATGCCCAGTTCACCCTAGACTGTCCTTGGTTTAAATTCACACTCAAGTTGCAATTAGGTGAGAATGGACCAGCAGCTGTGTTTGAAGAAAGAAGAGTCCTTTGCTTAGCTGGTTCCTGAGTCCATTCACAGCTGGGAGACAGGGATTCCTGTAGCATGAAAACTGTTAAGATTTGATTTATTCATTTCTGCACAGAGAGAAGCAAACAAAGTCCAAAGTGTGAGTGACACTGAAGAAACAAATAGGACATGGAGCCTGACACATGATGGCCAAAACTCTTTAGGTATTTAAAATCAAATCTTTGCTTAATCATAAATTCTTTTTTTAAAATTTTCATTAGATCTATTTCTTAACTTACATTTCAAATGTTGTTCCCCTTCCCAGTTTCCTGTCCTTAAGCCACCATCCCCCCCCCCCCCCCGCCATATGGGTATTCCCCCATACATCCACCTTACTGCCCCCCCATATTCCCCTGCAAGGGGTTCCAACCTTGGTGGGACCAAGGGCTTCCCCTTCCACTGGTGCCCCAACAAGGCTATTTTCTGCTACATATGCAATTGGACCCCTGGGTCAGCCCATGTATATTCTTTCGTTAGTATTTCAGTATATTCCTGGAAGCTCTGGGATTACAAGCTCCTTCAAGTCTTTCAATACTTCCTCTAATACCCCTAAGAGGGCCCTGTTCTCAGTTCAGTGGTTTACTGCTAGCATTGACCATTGTACTGGACATACTCTGGAGGTGTCTCTCAAGAGAGATCTATATCCGGTCCCTTTCAGCATGCATTTTTTAGCTTCATCAATCTTATCTACTTTTTGTGGCTGTATATGGGCCACATGTGGGGCAGGCTCTGAATGGCCGTCCCTTCAGTTGCTGCTCTAAACGTTGCTTCCATATCCCCTCATATGAATATTTTTTTCCCTTTTAAGAAGGAGTGGAAGCATCCGCATTTTGGTCTCTGTGGTCTGTGGATTGCATCTTGGGTAATTCGAGCTTTTTGGCTAATATCCACTTATCAATGAGTGCATACCAAGTGTGTTTTTCTGTGATTGAGTTACCTCACTCAGGATGACATTTTCTAGTTCATTCCATTTGCCTATGAATTTCATGAAGTCATTGTTTTGATAGCTGAGTAGTACTCCATTGTGTAGATGTACCATATTTTTTGAATCCATTCCTCTGTTGAAGGGCATCTGGGTTCTTTCTAGCTTCTGGCTATTATGAATACAGTGGAGTATGTGTCCTTGTTATATGTTGGAGCATCTTTTGGGTATATGCCTAAGAGAGGTATAGCTGGGTCCTCAGGTAGTGGAATGTCCAGTTTTCTGAGGAACCTCCAGACTGATTTCCAGAGTGGTTGTACCAGTTTGCAATTCCACCAACAATGGAGGAGTGTTCCTCTTTCTCCATATCCTCACCAGCATCTGCTGTTACCTGAGTTTTTTTATCTTAGCCATTCTGACTGGTGTGAGGTGGAATCTCAGGATTGTTTTGGTTTGCATTTCCCTGATGACTAAGAGTGTTGAACATTTCTTTAGGTGCTTTTTGGCCATTCGATATTCCTCAGCTGACAATGTTTTATTTAGGCTCTGTACCCCATTTTTTAATAGGGCTATTTGTCTCCCTGTGGTCTAACTTCTTGAGTTCTTTGTATATTTTTGGATATTCGCCCTCTATCAGATGTAGGATTGGTAAAGATTTTTTCCCAATCTGTTGGTTGCCGTTTTGTCCTAATGACAGTGTCTTTTGCCTTACAGAAGCTTTGCAGTTTTATGAGGTCCCATTTGTCTACTGTTGATCTTAAGAGCATAAGCCATTGGTGTTTTGTTCAGGAAATTTTCCCCAGTGCCCATGTGTTTGAGATGCTTCCCCACTTTTTCTTCTATTAGTTTGAGTGTATCTGGTTTGATGTGGAGGTCCTTGATCCACTTGGACTTAAGCTTTGTACAGGGTGATAAGAACAGATCTCTTTGCATTCTTCTACATGCTGACCTCCGGTTGAACCAGCACCTGTGTTGAAAATGCTATCTTTCTTCCATTGGATAGTTTTAGCTCCTTTTTCAAAGATCAAGTGACTATAGGTGTGTGGATTTATTTCTTTGTCTTCAATTCTGTTCCACTGATTTATCTGCCTGTCTCTGTACCAATACCATACAGTTTTTATGACCACTGCTCTGTAATATTGCTTGAAGGCAGGGATGGTGATTCTCCCAGATGTTCTTTTATTGTTGAGAATAGTTTTCACTAACCTGGGTGTTTTGTTATTCCAAATGAATTTGCAAATTGCTTTTTCTATCTCTATAAAGAATTGAGTAGGAATTTTGATGGGGATTGCATAGAATCTGTAGATTGATTTTGGCAAAATGTCCATCATTACTATATTAGTCCTGCCAATCCACGAGCATGGAAGATCTTTCCATCTTCTGAGATCTTCCTCAATTTCTTTCTTCAGAGACTTGAAGTTCTTGTTATACAGATCTTTCATTTGCTTGGCTAAAGTCACACCAAGATATTTTATATCATTTAGGACTATTGTGAAGGGTGTCATTTCCCTAATTTTTTTCTCAGCCTGTTTATCCTTTGAGTAGAGGAAGGCTACTGATTTGTTTGAGTTAATTTTATACCCAGCCACTTTGCTGAAGTTGTTTATCAGGTTAATTAGTTCTCTGGTGGAACTTTTGGGGACACTTAAATATACTACATATCATCTGCAAATAGTGATGTTTTGATTTCTTCCCTTCCAATTTGTATCCCTTTGACCTCCTTTTGCTGTCTGATTGCTGGCTAGGACTTTGAGTACTATATTGAATAAGTAGGGAGAGAGTGGGCAGCCTTGTCTAGTCCCTGATTTTAGTGGGATTGCTTCAAGGTTCTCTCCATTTAGTTTGATGTTAGCTACTGGTTTTCTGTACATTGCTTTTACTATGTTTAGATATGGGCCTTGAATTCCTGATCTTTCCAGGACTTTTATCATGAAGGGGTGTTGAATTTTGTCAAATGCTTTCTCAGCATCTAATGAAATGATCATGTGGTTCTTATCTTTAAGTTTGTTTATATAGTGTATTACATTGATGGATTTCCATATATTAAACCATCCCTGCATCCCTGGGATGAAGCCTACTTGATCATCATGGATGATCATTTTGATGTGTTCTTGGATTTGGTTTGCAAGAATTTTATTGAGTATTTTTGCGACAATATTCATAAGGGATATTGGTCTGAAGTTCTCTCTCTTTGTTGGGTCTTTGTGTGGTTTAGGTGTAAGAGTAATTGTGGCTTCATAGAAGGAATTTGGTAGTGCTCCATCTGTTTCTATTTTGTGGAATAGTTTGGACAGCATTGGTATGAGGTCTTCCATGAAGGTCTGATAGAATTCTGCACTAAACACATGTGGTCCTGGGCTTTTCATTTTGGTTGGGAGACTTTTACTGATTGTTTCTATTTCTTTAGGAGTTATGGAGTTGTTTAGATGGTTTATCTCTTCCTGATTTAACTTTGGTACCTGGTATCTGTCTAGAAAATTGTCCATTTCCTCCAGATTTCCCAGTTTTGTTGAATATAGGCTTTTGTAGTAGAATCTGATTTTTTTAAAATTTCTTCAGGTTCTGTTGTTATGTCTCCCTTTCATTTCTGATTTTGTTAATTTGGATGCTCTCTCTGTGTCCTCTGCTTAGTCTGGCTAAGGGTTTATCACTCTTGTTGATTCTCTCAAAGAACCAGCTCCTGGTTTTGTTGATTCTTTGTATAGTCCCTTTCGTTTCTACTTGGTCTACTCAATGACAACTTGGTCAAGGAAGAAATAAAGAAAGAAATTAAAGACTTCTTAGAATTTAATGAAAATGAAGATACAACATTCCCAAACTTATGGGACACAATGAAAGTGGTACTAAGAGGAAAACTCATAGCTCTGAGTGCCTGTAGAAAGAAACAGGAGAGAGCATATGTCAGCAGCTTGACAGCACACCTAAAAGCTGTAGAACATGTATATGTATGCTTCATCATTATTGTTGTTATGAAGACATATCTTAGTGTGTGGTGATCTGATAGGATGCATGGGATTATTTCTATCTTCCTGTGTCTGTTGAGACCTGTTTTGTGACTGAGTATATGGTCAATTTTGGAGAAGGTTCCATGATGTGCTGAGAAGAAGGTATATCTTTTTGATTTAGAATGGAATGTTCTATAAATATCTGTTAAATCCATTTGGTTCATAACTTCTGTTAGTTTCTCTTTGTCTCTGTTTAATTTCTGTTTCCATGACCTGTCCGTTGATGAGAGTGGGGTGTTGAAATCTCGTACTATTATCTTGTGAGGTGCAATGTGTGCTTTAGTAAGGTTTCTTTTATGAATGTAGGTGCCCTTGCATTTGGAGCATAGATATTTAGGATTGAGAGTTAATCTTGGTGGATTTTTCCTTTGAATATGAAGTGTCCTTCCTTATCTTTTTTAATGACTTTTGGTTGAAAGTCAATTTTGTTTGATATTAGAATGGCAATTCCAGCTTGTTTCTCAGGTCATTTGCTTGGAAAGTTGTTTTCCAACCATTTACTCGGAGGAAGAGACTGTCTTTGTCTCTGAGGTGTGTTTCCTGCATGCAGCAAAATGCTGGGTCCTCTGGGGACTTGAGTCTGTTGATGTTGAGAGATATTAAGAAATAGTGATTGTCACTTCCTCTTATTTTCATTGTTAAAGGTGGAATTATGTTTGTTTGTCTCTCTTTTGGTTTCATTGCAAGGAAATTATATTCTTGCTTTCTGTACCGGTGTAGTTTCTCTCCGTATGTTGGAGTTTTCCATCTATTGTCATTTGTAGGGCTGGATTTGTAGAAAGATATTATGTAAATTTTGTTTTGTCATGAAATATCTTGGTTTCTCCATCTATGTTAATTGAGAGTTTTGCTGGATACAGTAACTTGGGCTGGCATTTGTGTTCTCTTAGGGTCTGTATGACATCTGTCCAGGATCTTCTGGCTCTCATAGTCTCTGGTGAGAAGTCTGGTGTAATTCTTATAGGTCTGCCTTTATATGTCAGTTGACCTTTTTCCCTCACTGCTTTTAATATTCTTTCTTTGTTTTGTGCATTTGGTGTCTTAACTATTATGTGACAGGAGGAATTTCTCTTCTGGTCCAATCTATTTGGAGTTCTTTAGGCTTCTTGTATGTTTGTGGGCATCTCTTTCTTTAGGTTAGGGAAGTTTTCTTCTATGATTTTGTTGAAGATATTTACTGGTCCTTTGAGCTGGGAGTCTTCACTCTCTTCTATACCTATTATCCTTCGGTTTGATCTTCTCATTGTGTCCTGGATTTCCTGGATATTTTGGACTAGCAGCTTTTTGTGTTCTACATTATCTTTGACAGTTGTGTGGATGTTTTTCTATGATATCTTCTGCCCTTGAGATTCTCTCTTCTATCTCTTGTATTCTGTTGGTGATGTTTGTATCTATGGCTCCTTGTCTCTTCCTTAGGTTTTCTATATACAGGGTTGTCTCCTTTTGTGCTTTCTTTACTGTTTCTATTTCCATTTTCAATTCGTTCACCTGTTGGTTGTATTTTCCTGTAATTCTTTCAGGGATTTTTGTGTTGCCTCTCTAAGGGCTTCTACTTGTTTACTTGTGTTTCCTGCATTTCTTTAAGGGAATTCTTTATGTCTTTCTTAAAGTCCTCCATCATTATAAAAAAAATGTGATTTTTCAATCCAACTCTTGCTTTTCTGATGTGTTTGGATATCCAGTATTTTCTTTGGTGGGAGAACTGGGCTCTGATGATGCCAAGTAGTCTCGGTTTCTGTTGCTTAGGTTCCTGCGCTTGCCTCTAGCCATTGGGTTGTCTCTGGTGTTTGCTTGTCTTGCTGTTTCTGAGAGTGACTTGACCCTGCTGTAGGCCTCTGTGTCAGCACTCCTATAGAACTGTTTTCCTGTTTTCTTTCAGCCTTTCCTGAGAACAGGTGCTCTGATTACAGGTGTGATGGCACTGGTGGAGACTGTCTTTCAGCTCTAGGTGTGGGCAGGAAACAAAGGGTCCTGCCCCTGATTGCTCCTAGGTCCTTGAACCCAGGGGGCACAGTTGTCACTAGGTGATTCCCTCTTGGGTCTGGACTGTGGGCAGAGGGTAGTCTCCTCTGACTTCTCAGGAGTATCTATACTTCTGAGGGTCTAGCTCTCTCTCTCCCCCATGGGATTTGGGTGCAGGCAGCTGTTTGGATGGTTCAGTTCAGTCCTGGGCGCAGAACAGAACCATTGGTCCCCCGGCTCTCTGTTCCTATATCCCTGTGTCCAGAGGCACTGTGCAGTTTACCCTTGGACCAGGGATGTGGGCCGAGGTATGCAGAGGTGGCAGTCTGTCCTGCTGCCTCAGGATGTCTGCACTCCTGGGTGTTCAGCTCTCTTTACCATGGGATTTGGGTACAGGGAACTGTGGGACGGTATCAGTTAGTTCACTCTTAATCCTAAACTCTTTTGTTATGTTTCTTGTTCTGTGATAGCAAGTAGATGTAGGAGACCATATTTGGTTATCTGTGGCAAGGTTAGACAGGCACTCAGGGTTATCTGACATCTTCCCTTCTCACAGAAGAGATAAAGGTTCTGAGTGTCTCCCTGTAGTGCAGTTGCTCATGAGTCTAGGCAGGTACAACATTCCCTGGCAACACTAATGCTGTGGATATGGTTGAATTCTGAGATGTCTTCCCTCAATCTGGGAGACACCTATGCTTTCCCAGTGAGTGTACTTCATCCATTTAAGAGTTGGGTACATGCTGTAACAAGTCTAGCAAGACAGCATCCATAAACACTCGATAACTGAATGAAACCATTTCTGGCTAATCAATGTGCAGCCAGACTTTCTGAGACAAGGTGGCATGTACACGTGTGTGACCTTTGACATACTCATCACCTCCCTCTGTCCCTACCAGGTCCTTTTGAGAGCCCGTGGATTGAGCATGAAATCTGGATCTTCCTACAAGAATGGGAAGTGGTTGAATATGAAATGGGGCACCAAGCCAATATCAAAAATAAGGCCAAGTCCCTTTCCAGGCGCCTCAATACATGGGGTGTGTGGAAGAGCTGGAATAGCTGCCTTCAACAGATGTTATCCATGATGGACCTGCACAGAATTCTTTGTACTGAGAGGCCAAGGACTGAACCCTTGTTTTCTCCTTATGCATCGGAACTGTACAGGATCTTGGGTTACAGATCCCAGAGAGACCACATCCCAGGTGAGTCTCCTGTGTAGAGAGGACTCTTCAGGTCCCAGAGAATAGCATCAGCTGGACATAGGGCAGAGCACACAGTTGAGGGAAGTCCTTTTCCCAAAATCCCTTTGCTTCACACAGCACCCTGCTCTGTGTGTCTACCCTTCTCTGTCACCCAAAGTCAATGGAATTTGGACCTATTCACAGGTGACTATGAACCAGAGGCCAGGCAATTCCTTACAGTGAGTCATGGAGAGTGAGGGTGACATTTTCAAGGTCTCTCTTTTTGTTTTTTTTTTTTTTTCTCTCAGGTGCTCTGTATGATTGGTCTGGTAACCCCATGGTGTCCATGTACCCTCAACCTCCAATAGTGATGTCATCTCAAGTTCAACAGCCATGGGCTTCTGCCGCATCTATACCATCTGGACAGCTCCATGGGAAGCCATCACTGATGATATACAGTCAGAATTCACTAGATTGCAGATGGTATGCCTGGAAGGACACCTATCCATTGTCAGTTCCGCCTGTACTTCCTGCCTCTGTTCCTGGAGACACCAACCTTCAGCTGCCGTGTTCTACTTGTGATGGCAGCCCAAGACCTTAGTGAGGACATGTGGAGACTTTTTTTCTTTTCTAAAAAAGCATTCTTTGGATGCTATTCATAGTAAGCACTCTATGGATACTCAATTTCTCTATGTCCTTAGAGGAAAATAGGAATTAAATAAATTTCTATGGCATAACTGTCTCACGTTTTATTTTGTCACTTCAGTGGAGGCCATAAGGATAGGGAGGCAAAGGATGTGGTACTTAATGTTAGAGGTTCCTTTTTATGGGGTTGGCACCTCTAATGTTCCCTCTGTTTATCAGACTCTCAACACTTTGGCTCCTGCTCCTCAAGGGGAACCTCTACTTCCCAGACATCAGCTCAGCGATTCATTCTCTCTTGCTGTAGAACTAGGGTCCATTGTTCTCAGACTCAAATTCTTCAGAATACAGGGAAAACAGATAGGAAATTCAGTTGTCTATGGGTGATGTATATAATACCCATTGAGAGAATATGAAAAATGTCAGTGTTGGATACCCAAAGAATGTGTCTTTGCTACAATTCTAAATTTGTCACTCATTTACAGGAGGAAGAGGGATTGTTATATCATGGTAGGTCTAATCGTGGCCTGGTTTTATATACAAAGTGCATTTGCCATTCCACCTGGAACAGTTACATCACTTTAGATTTAATAAGGAACCAGTTATTGTTTATTTTGAAAATCAATCCTGACCGGAGGTGATATGATTGTCAGTCAAGTTAATATTGTGATTGACTTCAACTCGATTACATCTAGAAATAAGGAATGTCCCAAATTCCTAGGCATCCTTCTGAGGAGTTTAGCTTAATCACTTGAAGTCACACGTTCTACTTCTCATCCAGATCTCTGAGGTGGGAAAATATACCTTTCCCCAATCTTTAGAGATGAAAAACCAGCCTCTTGTCAGGAACACGTTTCTGCTATAAGTCTATATGAAGGCCACAAAAGAAGGAAATTCTCCATTACCTGCACACGTCATACTCACTGAAAAGTGCAACCATTGACTGTGGTTAGAGGAGAGATTGTTCATTTTTGGCAGTGATGCCTTTGGAGTTAATGAAGCTAACACGGTAGTCACCTAAGGCTATGAAAAATACCCGATATGTGCCTTCTGATTTTTAATATTAGGAGCAAAAGTTTTATGAAGTCTCAAGGACAGCAATTTCATGGTTGGGGCTTACAAAAACCTGAGGAATTTCATGAAAAGTTTCCAGATATGGAGGTTAGAAACCACTTTTCTTGAAGATATGATGGAAGTCATTGCTCCTGCTTTGACTTTAATGAGAAGGAAACCAAGGGACAACATAAATGAATGTCTTGAACAGGAATTGAGGTGGTGGGAGTAGGGAAGGCCTCCACAGACTCATATTTGCATGCTTGGCCCACAGAACTGGTACTATTCGAAGCAGTGGTCTTTCTGGACAATATGTGGCTCTGTTGGCGAAAGTGTGTCACCCAGGGACAGAGCAGGCTTTGAGCTCTCCCATGCTTAAACTATGACACATGCTGCACACAGCGCCTTTCTGGTGCCTGGGGATCAAGATGTAGATCTCTCGGCTCCTTCTTCAGTAACGTGTCTCTGTATTGTACCTTGATTTCCACCATGGTGATAGTGGAATAGCTGTAAGCCAACCCCAGTGAAATGTTTTCCTTTATCACATTCACCTTAGCCATAGTATCTGCTAACAGACATAGAAAGCCTTCTTTAGATACAAATTGCTACCAGGGACTAGGTATTTGTTGTGATGGGCCCAGCCTTGATTCTTTTGGAGGCCTTTGAACTTTGGGACATTGTATTAAGAAAGAATTAGCATATTTTAAAAGCTGCTTAATGGACCATAGTAATAAGACCTTGGAAGACTGTGTTCCTGTGAGTGATATGAATTGTAGGGCCTAACCCAAGTGTCTTCTGGGGAATAGAATATGAGCATGTTGCCTAGACATCATTCAAGTAATAGTTTGATGAGGAATGTGTTTGTTTTTGGTCCTGTTGTGAGAATATCCTGAGGCTAAATTGAAGAGGTTTACATTAACTGCATTATCAGAGGAAATCTTACAACAGCAGACTCTAGACTGTGTTGTATGGTTGCCACTATTCATTGAGAGATTGAGGAGGAATGGGACAAGAAGCAGGAGAATGTGGGGAAAGTCCTATGTTTAAGGAGATAAACAGATTAATAAATAGAATAAAAGTTGTAATGACTTCTAACCCAGCTACACTTCCAGTTCATGAAAAGGAATTATTGAGCCGTTTAGGTTTAAGTATGGTAGTTCTGACTTTTATTCCTGTGATGGCTATTCTCAGTTGTCAAAGTGACTGTATCTGGAATGAATGGAACAACATTGCAAATTTGGAGGACACACTTGTGTTCAAGATCTTGAAACTGAAAGACACAAGCTATGATCATGGCCATGAGGCATGATGACCATGAAAATCTTAGGACCATGAAAGATTCACACTTTTCATCCCAGAGCACAAAGGCAAAGAGATCACCGCCTTCAAGGCTGTCAGACTGGGAATGGATAAATTCTAAGAACAACTTGTTTCCAATTGTGTCATTGCATACCGCTTTGATCCAGATTCTACCATCCAATGCAGGACCACATAATTCCCCTGGGAAGAGGAGCCGTCCTTTCTTCTCTACTTACTTGCTCTGAACAGTCCATCTCTTGGATCCGACTTCTTCAGGATTCCATCTTATCCACAAGACCGTCTGAAACACCTAACTTCCTGGGACTGAGCAACAACTAAATTCTTGATAGTCCCTCTGACATATGCTGATTGTTGAGTTAGGTCAACTCCAGGCTCTAAATCATTCCAATAAGTTCTCTTAATACCTACAGCATTTTATCAGTTCTGTGAGTCTAGAGAGTCTTGAGCAAGAAAATCCTATCACTTTGCAGACAGAAGCAAGCTGAGCTCTGAGTCCACAGTCAGCCTGGTCAATTCCAGGATAGGAAAACTTAGACTTGAAGGAAACCATTGCTTTCTACAATGGTAATAATGGACTAAACCTCTTGTCTTGGTTAGGGTTTCCATTGCTGTGAAGAGACACCATGACTAAAAAATCTTACAAAGAACAACAATTAATAGGGGATGACTTACAGTTTCAGAGTTTTGTTCCATTATAATCAAGGAAGGAGCCAAGTCAGCATCTAGGGTGGCATGATGCTGGACTAGCTGAGAGTGCTACATCTGGGTCCAAAGGAAGCCAAGAACAAACTGATTTTAGGCAGCTGAAAGGAGGGCCTCAAATCCTACACTGACCATGACACACTCCCTCCAACAAGGTCACAGCTATTGCACAAGACCATACCTCCTAATAGTATCACTCCTTGAGCCAAGCATATTCAAACCACCACATTCCATCCCTGGCCCCTTGGTTAAACACATGATTCTATGGGGGCCATACCTAGCCATAGCAAAATGCTTAAAATTTAGTCCAACTCCAAAAGTCCCCACAGTCTATAGCACTCTCAAAAATCAATGTTTGATGTTCATCCAACGACTTAACTGTAGTGCTGTATAAAATCAAAATAAAAAAGCAGATCACATTCCTCCAGTGTCACAGGTGATATACCTCTATCTCTATCTCTATCTATCTATCTATCTATCTATCTATCTATCTATCTATCTATCTATCTATCTATCTATCTCTATTCCAAAATGTCACAGTGAGGAAATAGTGAACCAAAGCAAGACCACAATCCAACTCAACTTGGCAAACTCCAATCTCTGCATCTCCATGTCTCTTGTCAAAGCTGTCTTCAGATCTCCAACTCCTTTCACCATTCTTGACTGAAACCCAATTCTTTCTCTGTAATGGTTCCACTCCTTTTTAACATCTTTCCTATGCCTCTGGCCTCTCCAACACCTTGGGTCTCCAAGGCAACTTAAACTTTACAACTTCTTGTTCCAATGTCTGGGATCTACACATGATCTTCTGGACTCCTCCAAAGGGCTTGGGTCACTTTTCCGGCTCTGTCCTCTGTAGCACTCTATGCTCAGGTTGATCCACTCCACTGCTGCTGCTGTTCTTGGTGGGCATCCCTTGATATTGGCCCCTCTAATATGTGGGTCCTTTTGCTGCAACTAGACTTTACCCATAGCTTTTCATAGGCTCTCCCACCCCCGTTTTTTTAATTAGATACTTTTTACTTATATTTCAAATATTATCCCCTTTCCCCATTTCCTGGCCATAAACCCCTATCCCATCCCCCTCCCCTTCTTCTATAAGGGATTTCCCCCTCCCCAACCACCCTCTAACTCTTGCCCTTCCCTCCTCCCCCGACATTCCCCTGCACAGGGCGTGGGGAGTTCAACCTTGGCAGGACCAAGGGCTTCTCCTCCCATTGGTGGTCAACAAGGCCATCCTCTGCTACTTATGCAGCTGGAGCCATGGGTCTGTCCATGTGTAATCTTTGGGTAGTGGTTTAGTCCCTGGAAGCTCCAGTTGGTTGATGTTGCTTTTATGGGGTTGTAAGCCCCTACAGTTCCTTTAAACCTTTCTCTAATTCCTACAACAGGGACCCCATTCTCAGTTCAGTGGTTTGCTGCTAGCATTCGCGTCTGTATTTGTCTCTGGCAGAGCCTCTCAGGAGACATCTATATCAGGCTCTTGTCAGCATGCACTTCTTGGCTTCATAGATAGATGTTATCTTGTTTTGGTGGCTGTGTATATATGGGCTGGATCCCCAGGTGGGGCAGGCTCTGAGTGGCCGTTCCTTCAGTCTCTGCTTCAAACTTTGTCTCCATATCCTCTCCTATGAATATTTTTATTCCCCCACTAAGAAGGACTGCACTTTCCTCATTCTTCTTCTTGAGCTTCATGTGCTCTTTGGATTGTATCTTGGGTAAATCGAGCTTTCAGGCTAATATACACTTATTAGTGAGTGCATACCAGGTTGGTTTTGTTTTGTTTTTTGTTTGTTTGTTTGTTTTTTGTTTTTTTTTGTGATTGGGTTACTTCACTCAGGATGTTATTTTCCAGTTCTATCCATTTGCCTATGAATTTCATAAAGTCATTGTCTTTGATAGCTGAGTAATATTCCATTGTGTAGATGTACCATATTTTCTGTATCCATTCTTCTGTTGAAGGGCATCTGGGTTCTTTCCAGCTTCTGGCTATTACAAATAGGGATGCTATGAACATAGTGGAGCATGTGTTGTATGTTGGAGCATCTTTTGGGTATATGCCCAGAAGAGGTATAGCTGGGCCCTCAGATAGTGCAATGTCCAATTTTCTGAGGAACCTCCAGACTGATTTCCAGAGTGGTTGTACCAGTCTGCAATCCCACCAACAATGGAGGAGTGTTCCTCTTTCTCCACATCCTCGCCAGCATCTGCTGTCACCTGACTTTTTGATCTTAGCCATTCTGACTGGTGTGAGGTGGAATCTCAGGGTTGTTTTGATTTGCATTTCCCTTATGACTAAGGATGTTAAACATTTCTTTAGGAACTTAGCCATATGGAAATATTCCTCAGCTGAGAATTCTTTGTTTAGCTCTGTACCCTATTTTTTTTGATAGGGTTATTTGATTCTCTGCAGTCTAACTTCTTGAGTTCTTTGTATATATTGGATATTAGTCCTCTATCAGACATAGGATTGTTAAAGATCTTTTTCCAATCTGTTGGTTGCAGTTTTATTCTAAGGACATTGTCTGTTGCCTTGCCGAAGCTTTGCAGTTTTCACATGTTTGGTTTCAGGGTCAGTTGGTGTCTAAGACTCTAAATAAAGAGATATAACAAGAAGTAGCCAGGTGATGCTGGCCCACACCTTTAATCCCAGTGCTCAGGAGGCAGAGGCAGGTGGCTCTCTGAGTTCAAGGCCAACCTGGTTTACAGAGTGAGTTCCAGGACAACCATGGCTTCACAGAGAGACCCTGTCTCAAACAAACAAACCAGGGGCTGGAGAGATGGCTCAGTGGTTAAGAGCACTGATTGCCCTTCCAGAGCTCCTGAGTTCAATTCCCAGCAATCATATGGTGGCTCACAATAATCTGTAATGAGATCTGATGCCCTCTTCTGGAGTGTCTGAAGACAGCTTTAGTGTACTTGTACTTAAACTAAAAAAATAGAAAAAGAAAGAAAGAAAGACCAAAACAAACTAAAACACACACACACACACACACACACACACACACACACACACACACAGAGAGAGAGAGAGAGAGAGAGAGAGAGAGAGAACATAGTGCAGATTAAACATTATATGTAAGTATAATAGTTATATACAAATATATGCATCTTTAATGTTTAGAAAATAATTTTCAATTAAATCAAGAGAAAAATAGTGTTGGTGAAATCTGTTCATTAAAAGGCCAGAAAATATCTTTGTGGCTTCTTGCCCATAGAGGTGATTTATATATTTTTTTTATTTATTCACTTCACATCCCAGATCACTGCCCCAGTCCAGCCACAATCCTTCCTTCCCTCTCCCCTTCTCTTCTCCTCTGAGCACATAGGAACCCCTCTGAGTATCCTCCACCATTCATAATAGCCAGAAACTGGAAACAACCTAGATTTCTGTTTTTAATGCACAAGTACAGAGCGATTCCATGCTACTGAATACCATACTTCAAATAGCAACACCATGCAAGACAAGCTTTTTCTTTTCATGGTTCGCCCACTGTGCCAAGAAAAATGCTGTAGATAATGTCTTACTGCAAGATACTTTTATAAACCAGCGACTTTTAAGACAATATTCCTACCTATTAACTCAATAGGTCAGTTAGATGATGGCTAATCAAATACTGTGCTGTGTTTGTGAGCAGATTGTGGACAGAGCTCACTGTGTATGTGTGCTTGTATGTTAGAGAATGTTGCATGTATCGTGCACATGTGTGGGGTATCTTCCTTAATTGCTCTCCACCATTTTAAGGCAGGGTATCTCACTGAACCTAAAGGTAGCCTATTTGGCTAGGCTGGCCAGCCAACTCCAGAGACCTCCTGTCTCTGTCTCCCCTGCTTCAGACTGCAGGCACATGCCACCACATCCCGTTTAAAATAGTCATGGGTGCTGCTCCCCCAGTTTAGTCCTCATGCTATCCTCCCAGTCCCCATCTTCAAACGTGAAAACTAAATACTCTGCCAGAAATCGACTGTGGGTAAGCACAGGGCTTCCATACCATAAACACTTAGTCCAATTTGCAGAACTCAGAAAAGCATTCACACCCACCCAAGACTGCAAAGAACTCAGGAAGCATCCACAGTCACCAGTGACTGAATAGTGGTTCTTTGGTGACTTTAAGTGCATTTTAAAAACACTTCAAGATGTTTTATCTGAATTCTCTTAGCATGGGTTTCTTCATAACCCTTCTCTCTAAAGACTGACACCCTGCCCCCTAAGCTGTGCCGAGCCAGCATTTATGTATCTAGAATTTTCCAAAGGAGTTAACTGTGGCCCAGGCTCCAAATGGAAAGTCAATGTATTTGAAACATCAGTGATTACTCACTGCACTGTACAGCAAGCAGAATGAACCATGTATGTGTGTACACATGCAAGACTGAGTGTGGAAATTACTTTCTACCCCTTTAACACTGGAGACAGAAAATGTGTGAGGTGTGGCCCCAAATTCACCATCAGATTAACTTATAAAAAGAAATGAAATGAAAATCCGTGATGTCTGCTGAATAAGGGTGAATGCAGAGTGGCAGTGAAGAAGGGAGGCAAACCCTGCATGACCACTACTCATTGGTTTATAAAAAGAAGGAACCCAGCAAAGGCTCCAGTGCGGCGTGTACCGCAGAGGGAATCCAGCCCCTCCCAGATCAGCCCGTGTACATAAATAGCCTCCCTAGAGCACAGTGCTCAAGTGGGTGGAAAACAGAGGAGACACCCACAATCAGCCACGCGTTCTTACACAGGGAGTAAAACCAAGACAATTTTATTTACACTTTAGAAAGCAAAATGGTCACACACAAACACACACACACAAAGAAACCCGGTCCGGAAGCTTGAAGTGTTTTATTTTGTACTCTCTTTGAAGTGTAGGTCCTCAGTGACTGCATAAACATTTCCCTGGTGATAGTAGTGATCCGCCGGCAAAGAAACTTTGAAACTTCAAGTATTTGAAACGCACGTGACTCCCCCCCGAGTTTTCTCTAGCGTGCAGTCTCACAGTGATTAATTCATCATCTAGACATCCTCACAGTGATTAGTTGGCCGACGCGGAAGGTGGATTTGTTTTAAAGGAAAGGAAAATCTTAGCTAATTAAACATCTCTCTGATCAGTAATCATTTTAACAGTACTATTTTTTTTTTTTATGAAAGGCAAAAATGTGTGCACGTGGGGGAGGGGTGTAAATCCTTTCACCATCCAGGTTAAGCACAAAATGTCATCAGAGAAACACCTACGGCTGTACCTGTCATACTACCACCTTCCTTCTCTGTTGAAGGGCTTTCCAGGGTTCCTACGCCTCCACCTACCTCTACCAGGAATGTCTGTGGCCCTGTCCCACGGAACCAGCACTGGAGGACAACTGTTCTCTTCCGCTTTGCCCTGCAGCCTGCAGTTGGATGTCCTCGACTTCACATGCAACTCCAGAAGCTCAGCAACACTAGATAGATCCCCTCTAAGTCTTTTTTTAGTACAGTTTGGCAAATATCCCAAAATGAAATTCAACTCTAAGTTAAAACTATCAAACGGAGATAGACCTTAAGTGCCTCTGTGGCTCTCTGCGCTGCTTGGAGAGCTTAGGAATGGAAGCCCAATTGTCCCCCCACCGAAGGGCTGCTGGCACCTGTTGCTTCATCACCACAGAATAGTAACTGCAGATGGAGGAGGTGCAGCAAGAGCAAACACTGCTCGGAACATCTTTAAAGGCCAACAGCCGGGTCCCCTCCCCCCACCTAGATCTCAGACATGCTGGTGTCACCCCCACTCTATCCCATATAGACAAAAACAGCAAGCATTAAAACCAGACCGATCCAGTTTGTTCAGTGTTTCCCTCAGGGGACTCCAGCACTGTCAGGTTTTTTGTTTTTGTTTTTTCTCTTTCTACCTGTTGATTTGAAATGCTTTTTGGTTCTGTTTTGTTTTGGTTTGGTTTGGTTTTGGTTTCTAAGGGGTAAAGAGAAGGTTTATAAAGGTATCTGGAGAGACTGTGGCTAGATGGCCAAGTCACCTGGTCTGGCTCGTCCGCTGCTGGACTTGCTGGACCTTTCTGGGTCCAGGAGGACCAACGGTGGGGAGTGCATCTCCACTGTGGTCGCCAAAGCCTGCTCTCCCTCTGGTGTCACCACCAAGGCACTCTCCTCTAAGCTGCTGCCACTGCTGTCAGTGAGCCCCTTGCGGCCATGAGGGCTGGAGGCTGCTGAAGAGGGCTTGCTGGCTGGAGTCTGCGGCTCTGCCCCTAGGCTGGCCCAGTTCTGCTCTGTCGTCAGGTGGTGGCCATTGCAGTGCTTGACCGGGTGGCCTCTGCCTTGCGCATCGTTTAGGGTCACCACTGTGAAGTCTGCTGGTAGCAGTGGGGCCCCAGGAAACCCTGTGGCCTTTGCCTGTACTGTGGGACAGGCAGGGTGTGTGTAATAAGGTGGCAACCCAATGGAGACGCTGGGAGGGCCAGAGTTGGCGGCCTCGGATAGGGGGTCCAAGGGCTTGTGCCTGACTTCTGAGGCATCTGGGTTGAAGTGGTTGGTAACTCCCTGCTTGAGCTTCTTCCAGCCCAGGTGGTAAATCTCTAGCATGTTGAGCACCAGTGACGCACAGGCCACAGCCAACATGAAGATAACAAAGATGGTCTTCTCCGTGGGCCTGGAGATGAAGCAGTCCACGGTGTTGGGGCAGGGCCAGCGGTCGCAGCGGTAAAGCGGCTGCAGCTGGAAGCCATATAGAAAGTACTGGCCCGCGATGAACCCCACTTCGAAGAGCGTCTTGAAGATGATGTTGAAGACGTAGGTCCGCAGCAGCGCGCCTGCGATGCGCACCTTGCCACGGTCATCGCGCAGTGGCGGGTCCCGCGGGCTCCCTGTACGCATTGGTTCCCGACCACGGCCGTGCTGAGGGTTGTCTCTCCTCAGCAGCTCCTCCTCCCGCTCTTTCTTCTTCTCCTCCATGCGCACGATGTGCAGCACGTGGCCCAGATAGATGAGGGTGGGCGTGGACACGAAGATGATTTGCAGCGCCCAGAAGCGAATGTGCGAGATGGGGAAGGCACGGTCGTAGCAGACGTTCTCACAGCCTGGCTGCTGTGTGTTGCAGGTGAAGTCCGACTGCTCATCACCCCACACCTCCTCGGCTGCCGCCCCCAGCACCAGAATGCGGAAGATGAACAGGACGGTCAGCCACACCTTGCCGATGACTGTAGAGTGCTCCTGCGCATTCTCCAGCAGCCGCCCCAGGAAGCTCCAGTCGCCCATTGCTCCCGACTGCTAACCTGCAAGGGAAGCATAGCTGTTAAGACTGGGGAGAGCAGGTCAGCGCAGCATTGGGGCAGTGTTGCTTCTGGTCCCACCAACTTCAGATCTGAAGCAAGTGGAGGCCTGGAGTAGACTACATGTAATCCCCAAACCAAGGAGCCTGTCCCTCCCCCACCCCCAGTAATTCCTTGTATTTCTATTACCACCACCACCACCACCCTTCTTTAGTGGTAAAGCTGTGCTAACAACTTGAGTTAGATCCTGGGAATTCACTTGGAAGAACAGAACTGACTGCTGAAAGTTGTCCTTGACCCCTACACACTGGCCATGGCACCACATATATTGTACATATAGATACACAATAACAGTAATTAATTTGAAATGTGGGGTGGTAGCGATTGCTTTGTATCTGCATTTTCTTGTCCTTATCCCTCAGACAATACAGTATGGTAACAATTTCCATAGCATTTCCCTTGTATTCGGTATTTCAATGCATCCAGAGACGATGCACTACAAAGGGATGGGATAGGTTCTCTGCAAATACTTTGCCATTTTATAGGAGGGGCCTGGATACTGGTGATTTTGGAATCTGTGTGGGTCTTAGAGCCAATCCCCACAGACACTGTACATATCCTGTCTCGCCAGGCAGGTGACATTGGCACCAATCTCTGATACTACTCAATAGATGTCACAGTAAGCAAGTGCTGGTGTGAGTGGCTTGACCACCCCCCACCCTTCACTTCAGGGCTGGAGAAAATGGGGGTGAAGGAACGAGGAATGAGTCCCCTGCCTCTAACTCTGGGTTCCTTCTCTCCAGAATGACTCGAATACAGCTAGGGGCTTGGCTAACTCCTGACTTGGGCCTTTCTGTTCCCATGACATTAGAGAACATTTGCAAAGGGCTGCCCTTCTGGGGCACTGTCGAAATTCTCGCCTTGCTAATCAACCACCTCACCTACCATCCACTTTCTTTTTCTTCTTTATAACGCTTAAATTAAGGCTTTCTTCTACTATTATAAAGTAATAGTTCGAGTACTATAAAAGCAGGCATACCAGAAATAAAGGGCAGCTTTAAGAAAAAAATACATTGGCATTATTCAGGAGGTAGGAGGGTTGTCAAAAGTTCAGTTATCTGCTTTATTTAGCCCTTTCCAGGACATCTATGACTACATATCAACACCTGTCTCAACACAAACAAACTAACAAACCACTGATAGCATTCTACTTGATGATATTGTTTGGCAAAACCACTGATTAAACATTCTTTATCCAAAAAAGGATGAAGAGGCTTAGAAGGGGGTGAGGTGAGTGGGCAAACACCTTAACCTTGGCACTAGTGGGCGCAGGTGGGAGAGCGGAAGGCCCAGATCACCCTTGGCTCATACAGTAAGTTTGAGACCAGCTTGGGATACATGGGGCTTACAGACAAAAGAAATACCAAAAACAAGCACATAAAAACTTCCTCGGCAAAGGTGACTGGCTTCCAGCTTCTTCACAGACGATAAATACCACTGTGTGGTGTCGCACAGAACCTGTCACACCCTGCTGTACACTTCAGATCATCTCATAGGTGGTGTGGTGATTAATCTCCAGTGTCAATTTATCCAGATTTAGAATCACCTGGGAGACAGGTGAGACTCACCTCTGGGTGTGACTGAGGGGTATTTCCAGGGGCGATGAACCGAGGAGGGCAAGACCCACCCCTGTGTGTGGACAGCAGCATCCGAATGGGTTGGAGGACTGAACAGAGGGAAAAAGGGGAACGTAGGAAGGCAGCAGGACATAGGTTACAATGTGAGCTACTTTCCTCTTCCATGTCCCATCGCCATACTGGACTGGACCCTCTGAAACCATGAGCTAAATGGGTATTCTTCCTGTAAGCTGTCTTTCTGCTATCTTGCCATGGTGATGAGAAAGATGGCTAACACAGTGATATTGCATTGTTTAGGGAAACCCCACAAAGACAAAACCCTCTCGTTGGGTCAGTCTGCTGGGAGTTAGGGCCACCATGAAGAAGGAAACAACTGATAAAGGGTCAATTGTCTCACTATTGCAGTAATTAACAGACCACCTAAGATCACCTCACCTATCACGTGTGCAATCTCTGTGGCCGCCATAGAAGCCCAAACCAGATACCTGGACAACACTGGATGGGACAGCTCAAGAAGCACCCAGAGTTGGCTGGCCATGGCTACCTCGCTGGGACCAAGGCTCCAGTCCAATAGTCACTCAAAAGCATTAGTGGGCACACAACATGTCCCCACTGAGCTGCTGGTGTTAGGGAGTCTCACACACACACACACACACACACACACACACACACACACACACACACACACGATACCGTATAAGTATTAGCATACTAGCCAAAGACAAGGGGAAGAGGCCCAGGGGCTTTGGAGCACACTCCCAGCAAAGTCTGTGGGCAGGAGGCCTTCTCC
This sequence comes from Rattus norvegicus, assembly GCF_021556685.1. Classification (NCBI taxonomy): domain Eukaryota; kingdom Metazoa; phylum Chordata; class Mammalia; order Rodentia; family Muridae; genus Rattus; species Rattus norvegicus. Next base: position 34,919,545 of record NC_141548.1, read on the forward strand.
CTGTGAGCTTGGTCACTGAAGGCCTAACCACGATGCTCAATCTCGTCAAGTTGGTGAGACGCTGAAGCAGCAGGAAGTAAACCTCCAGGCGTGAGGGAGTTTCTAGGTGAGCTTAACTGGAGTGAGAAGACCCACTGCACATGGAGGCAGCTTCACTGCATGGGCTAGTTTCTTGGGCTGAAGGAAAAGGAGGAAAGGGCTGAGTAGTAGCATCCTCACTGTGGGTGCAAAAGGGCCAGCAGAAGCTCCTGCCAACACAAGTGCATCATGATGGATTGTATATGAACCTTTGAATTAAGAGCCCAAATCAAACCATCCTGTGCTTAAACTGCTTTTGTCAGTATTTTGTTGCAACAATGAGAAAAGGGAAAGCAGGAACAGCCATGTATCCACACACAGGGGTGAGGGAGGAAGATGTGGGCCTTCTGTGAGAAGCATAGGGGACAGAGAGAGGAAGAGTTTCTTCATTGCTGCTGCTCACTGGGACCAGACGCACGTGAGGGAGTTCAGTGAAGAGACAGCTCCCATGTTCTCACAGCCTCTCCGCAGTGAGGAAAACCATCACGGCTGAAAGAGTATGTTCCAGTGAAAGACCCCAGCTTAGCAGCAGTAACGCCATTTTGCAAGGCTGTACTTAAGATGACTGGTTCAGGGAAAGGTTAGAACACTGAGTACACAGCGGCTGCCAAGCAAGATATGTTTGGTTGAAGGCCTGGCAACAGGACGACTTCGGTTGAGCACCTGACAATGAAAAAAAGCCCCAGGAGAGGTCCCACACCCTGGTGGGGGGCCGAGTCAGTCGTTATGTTCCAAGAAGGTAGCTAAGAAACTTGCCCCCGGGCTGAACCCTTGGGGGGCCGAGTCAGCCGTTATGTTTCTGGAAGGTAGCTAGGAAACTTGCCCCCGGGCTAAACCCTTGCCATATTAGCTGCTCCCCAAAATCCTATAAAAGCCCATCCTTGGTTCCATGGGGCGCGCCAGTCCCCCGAGTGACTGAAGCGCCCGCAGGTGCCTGTGCCTGTGTATCCCGACAATAAACCAAATCCTCTTGCTGATTGCATCCTGTGGTGTCTCGGTCTGGTCTTTGGAGTTGGAGGGTCTCCATCCCGAGGGAAAGTTCTCCCTGAGAGCTTTTCACCAGCAGCAAGCAGAACCCAGAAAGTGCTTCACTTGGAATTTTAAGATGTTAAGTGACAATCAGTGAGTACAGTGTCTGCCTCACAAGCATGAGGACCCAAGTTCAAATCCCCAGAACCTATGCAAAAGGGCAGGCTTGGTTGTACATGTCTGGAATTCTAATGCCAGGCTGGGAGGGGAGTGCATAGATCTCTGGAGCTCCTGGCAAGCAAGCCTACCCTATTGGAGAGCTTTGTGTCCAGTAAGAGATCCAGTTTGAAAAATATAAAGTGAACAGCAGCATGGAAGGTACTTGGGAACTTCACACACACACACACACACACACACACACACACACACACACACACACACACATTTGAACTGGAGAATTTGCTCAGTAGTTAAGGACCCACGTCTGATTCCAAGGGCACACATGGCAAGTCCATAACTTCATTCCCAGGAGATCCTATGTACCCACTCTTCTGGCCTTGTGGGCACCAGGAACTCACATGGTACATAGACACACATGTAGATAAAACATTCATGCACAGGAATTTAGAAAATGAATAGGTCTAAGATTTTTAAAAATTATTTATTTCGCCTAGGAAGCACAAGGCCCTGGGTTCGGTCCTCAGCTCCAAAAAAAAGAACCAAAAAAAAAAAAATTATTTATTTCAGTGGAAGCCAGAATGGAATTCTCAGGAGTTGGACCTCTTCTACACTGTAGGTCGTGGGATCCAACTGAGGTAGACCAGCCTGGCAGAAAACTCCTTTATCTTATCCTCTGAGCCTTCTTTTTTATTTTTACTAATTTTCTAAAGATTTATTTTATGTGTATCAAAGTTTAGCCCGCATGTCTGTATACCTCACGCATGCCTGGTACCTGTAGTGGACAGGAAAGAGTGTCAAGTTCCCTGGAACTGGAGTTGCAGATGGCGGTGAACCATTATGTATGTGCTGGGAACTGAGCCCTCTCTCTAGTTCATATTCCAGCCTCGATGCTAATCTTTAAGAATAGGCTTGGAATTAAATAAAACTTCACTTACTAGCAGTCTAAAGAAACAGCTAAATACTAGCTTCAAGAACTCTTCCAGTTTTCTGCTTATCGGGTCAAGATAGAAAACAAAATCTTACTCTTGACAAATCCCACAGCCCCTGTCCCTGTGGTGACACACATTGCTCTGACGTTTTTAGAAGGTAAAGCATTGCTCTTCAAGGACTTAAACTGCTGTATAGGAAGCAGCCACTCCCTGCTGATGATAAGAGAGATGGGAGATGGCAGGGATCCTTTCTAGCTCCCACTGTCTTCTCTTCTAGTCAGCCCTAAATCTACTCATCCTTCAGAACTGTCCCTAAAAAGAAGGGTACTCACCTGCCCGAGTACCCTTAGTATCAGGAAGGTCCCTTACCAAGGTTTCAATAAGGAGCCTAACTCAAGTCCTTAGGTCATGGGAGAAGGGTGGGGCTGATCCCAGCAGAGGGATGTGCATGAAGTTTAAGAATTCTTCTGGGAAACTTCTTGGGATGCTTTGCTTTTCTTTTTTAAACAATTTGCTTTATTTTTAACTATGTATATATGTGTGTGCTGTGTGTGTGCGTGGGGGCGGTGCAGATGCCCATAGAGTTCAGAAGAAGGTATACAGATCCCCTGACAAATCCCACAGTCCTGTCAAGAGGTGGGGCTATAATACAGGCGGCTGTGAGCCACAGGCCCAGTGCCACCAGTGCTGAGACCTGAACTCAGGACCTTGCCTGAACAACACATGTTCTTAACTGCCGAGCGTCATTCCAACCAGGGTTGGCTTTCTAAGAAAAGACTGTTTTTTGTACTCCCAAGTTGAGCTCAGGCATGGTGCCTGGTGTGGTGGTTTGAATAGCAGTGGCCCTCATAGACTTCCGTATTTGAAGGGTTGGCTCATAGGGAGTGGCGCTATTAGGAGGTGTGGCCTTGTTGAAGTAGGCGTGCCTTGTTTGGGGGAAGCGTGTCACTGTATGGGGTGGGCTTTGAGGTCTCTTATACTTAGGCTAAGCCTTCTGTGGGATCCATTCTCCTCCTGCTGCCTGTGAATCCAGATGTAGAGCTCTCAGCTCCTTCTCCAACACCATGTCTGCCCGTATGACTCCATGCTTCCCACCATGATGATAATGGACTGAACCTCTGAACCTGTAAGCCAGCTCCAATGAAATGTGTCCTTTATAAGAGATGACTTGATCATGGTGTCTCTTCACAGCAGTGGAAACCCTAAGATATGTGGAGATGGGCAGCCACCTTGTAAGCATTAGTCAGTAAGACTAAGGGCAGAGTCAAGAAAGTGTCAAGATCATCACTGGCACACTACAAGGCTGCTAAATCAACCTTGCCAACTGCTTCCATATTTTTTATAACCAGAGGAAAACCCACCATTGGTTCAGGCTACATTTTTTTTTCTTACCTGTAGACAAAAGAGTAATAAGGCCAGGAATAAATGAAAAATTATGGTTCATTTATAATTACTGAAAAACGAAATTCACATGATCCCTAACTACTGATATATAATATATATAAATATTAGTATATGTCATATACTAATACTAATGAAGTATAATTTTAAGCATGCCAGTGACACAAAGAAACACTACTGCTGTAATGACAAATGACAGGCACAGCCTGATGCTGTCACTTCACGCACACAGACATGCTCTCAGAGAAGGGAAGGAGCCACACCGAAGGAGTTATGGTTACTGATAATAGGGTGCTTCCTCTCTTTCCTTTCCATAACAGTAAGTCACATGTGTAACCACAAAATTCACAGCCATTGCCAAATGTGATGGAGCAGTTCGGTAATCCTAGGACCCAGTAGACTGAGGCCAGACTGGGTACACCGAGAGACGTGGTCTCACAAAATGAGGAAGACATGGAGCCATAGCTTTAGCTCAGCCTGTAAGGGGCTCGCCTTGTAAGCATGAGGCCCTGAGTTCAATCCCCAGAACCCATGGAGACAGCAGGTGTAATGGCTCCCGTGCTTGCAACCCCAGCACTGGGGAGGCAGAGGACCCCGGGAGCTCACTGGCCAGTCGGTCTTGCTTGACCACTGGGCTATGACACTAACGAGAACCCCTGGCTCAAAGAAAGTACATGTCATTTCTAAGGATGACACCAGGGTTATCCTTTGGCCTCTACACACTACAGATCACCTCAGGCCACATACGCACAAGAGTATGTTCAACCATGTGCACATGAGTAAGCACAACTGTACACACATAAACATGCACAAATGTGTGTGCATGTGTATGGAAAACAAAACCAGGCTCTTGCCTGTAATTCTAGCACTTGGGAGACTGGAGGAGGATTGCCATGAGTCTGAGGCTAGCCTGGGCTACATAGTAAGGTCCAAGCCAGCCAGGAACAGAGTAAGATCCTGTCTCAAAACATCAAGACGCAAACAAGCCAGAGACTTACGGCCCTGCCTCTTGTCTTCTGAAGCTCCAGTTTTGGAAACAAACCAGCCAATCCCTTCTATTGCTCCCTCCCTCCCGCACTTTAACTGCACCTGTGATGAGCAGACAAAACACAAAGGCTGCTGGGAACTGAAGTCCTGAAGGCCCACCACCAGTTCTGAAAATGTGGATAATGAATAAAAGGCCAAGACAAGCCCTGCTGTCCCTGTGCCAAAGGGATAGTTCTCAGATAAATGTGGGCAGGCCCCTGGAGGGGACTGTGGGACCCAGCTTCTCTTGCTTCCCCTCTGTCGCTCAGCTGATGTCAGCACCCCACTCTTGAGACTACCCTGTGAGCAGTGTGCCTCAGGTATATATATGTGGCTGCTTGATATCGAAGGCGACCCGAGTGTATTCTCTTCATAGATGGGAACTGCTTAGCTCTGTGAGGCACGTACAGTTTAATGACAGGATGCTGCACCCAGCGTTATGACAGCACTTTAAACAGTCGCATGCTGCATAGCAACGCCGTGGTGCCTGACAGACCACAGAGCAACAGGGTCTGATAAGATTGCATCACCGGGGACGGCATGCTTTAGTTTGTATTCCTAAGCTCTGTAGTCACACTGTGACAAAAATCAACCTGTGGCAGTCGTCAGAACAGGTGGAACTGATCTATGATGGTGGTAGGTAGGGACTGGGGCTACATCCCGCCTGGAGGTGACATTTATCTCTGTGAAATGGTACCTGGTCTACTTGGTACATCTTAATTGGAAAAACAACAACAACAACAACAACAACAACAACAACAACAACAACAACTGAAGGCCAGACACGGTGACCCAAGTACATAATTCTAGCACCTGCGAACTGGAGGCAGAAATAGCAGAGGTTGAGTGCTAACCTGGGCTACTTGGTGAGTCTGAGGCTAGCCTCAGGAACCTGAGTTGCCTATTGTACTGCTACAAAATGCTGCAAACAACAGCAGCCTTAACCTTATGTCACTGAGCACCAAACAGGCCTTCGGTTCTCAAGTCTCCCGGCTGCTTTCCTGGCGCTTGGCAGCTCTATTTCTTTTCAACAGTTATGTAATTTTCACTGGGGGCCTTTGGGATCTGTTGATTTTCCAGTCAGATCAAATGGTGGCTGTTCTGGGGCAGCCTGGGGTTTATTTCTGATGCACAGGTTTGGTGGACAGTTTAAGATATAACACATCTTTTCAAAATCTGTCTCTGGGGCTGGGGATTTAGCTCAGTGGTAGAGCGCTTACCTAGGAAGCGCAAGGCCCTGGGTTCGGTCTCCAGCTCCGAAAAAAAAAAAGAACCAAAAAAAAAAAAATCTGTCTCTGTAACCTAATGTGTTACCCATCTGAAATGTCTTGAAGCCCTCACATTCAGGACATTGAATTCAGGAGGGTCTGAGTTTAAAAACAAAAGTAGAGAGAGACAAAAAGAAAGAGAGAGATACAAAGAAAAGCAAAAGAAGAAAAGGAAAGAAAATGGATTTTTTTAAAGATTTATTTTATGTGTATGAGTGTGTGAGTGTGTGAGTGTGTGTGTGTGTGTGTGTGTGTGTGTGTGTGTGTGTGTGTGTGTGTCTGTGTCTGTGTCTGTGTCTGTGTCTGTGTGTCCTGGCTTCTTTTATGTCAGCTTGGTACAAGCTAGAGTCATCTGAAAGGAGGGAGCATCAACTGAGAAAATGCCTCCGTAGGATCAGGCTGCAGGCAAACCTGCAGGGCATTTTCTTAATTAGTGCGTGATGGTGGAGGCACTAGCCCATTGTAGGTGGAGCCATCCCTGGTCTGTGGTTTTGGGTTCTTTAAGAAAGCAGGCTGAGCAAACCATGGGGAGCAAGCCAGTAAGCAGCATCCTTCCACGACCTCTGCATCAGCTCCTGCCTCCAGGTTCCTGCCCTCCCCAAGTTGCTTTTGGTCATGACATTTCATCACAACAAGAGAAACCCTGACTTAGTCTGTATGTCTTAGTTACATGCCTGGCATCTGAAGAGGCCAGAAGAGAGCATCTGATCCCCTGGAGCTGGAGTTACAGATGGTTGTGAGACACTAAGTGGCTGCTGGGGACTGAACCCTGGCTTCTCTAAGAGCCACAGAAGCTCTTAACTTCTGGGTCCTCTCTCCTCCTCCTTTGTTTTCACTGTTGTCGGTTTGCATTTTGTTTTGTTTTGCTGTTTTGCTGAAGCCTCAGCTGACAAGCACCCAGCGTCAATCTGCCAACTTCAGCTTCTCTCGGGCTGTGACCACAGAGGCAGGCCACCACACCCAACTATGTGTGGAGAGGGATTTCAGAGAGATGGGTGGTTAATACTCAGATGAGCACCGAGGGAAAGCTGGGGGAGAAGCAGAACTAGAGCTGGGGTTTAGAGTGCTGCCTCTTGATAGAAGACAGCGGAGCCACAGAAGTGGGATGGGTGTGACCTGGTATGACAGTATCAGAGCTGGGGTTAGAAAGCGGTGACTATGTGGCCCCCTAACTCCTCAGTAAAGCCAGATGCTCTACCCATATTGCACCCACATTACTGAGCACATCGCAGGTACAGCCGTGTGCTGTGTAACAGGCAACAGAGACTGAAGACTGGGGACACCGCAGAACTATTGCTGTGTCCAGTGTGTATATGTTGAAGTCAGACCAAGAAAAGACATGGAAGGATGATTCCCTTTGAGGGGCCTGGGACCGTGTGTGGGAAGGTGGTATTGGATTGGGTGAGGTAGGGAAGACACGAAGACTCACTAAGGATGAAACCCAGAAGGGTGTTGTGCCTTGACTGTAGGTCAGATGAGGGTCTCCAGAGAAGTCAGTGCACTTGGATTTTAAGTTCTTGGAGTCTGTGCTCTGAGAAATGATCTTTCTTTCCTCCATACTGTTCCAAGTCTTCATTTCCATTCAATTTTGTAGAAAGTTAGTTCACAAACCCCTCCCCCTTTTCTTCTCTCTATTTCTTTTCTTTTGGCTTAAAGACAAGGCCTTACTCTGTAGCCCACGCTGACCTCAAACTTGTAATTCTCCTGCCTCAGCCTCTTGCGTAGCTGGGGATGTAGTAGCTTAGGAGTGGTCAGGCATCTCCTACAGTGTCTAAAGTCAAAACGGGGCTAGCAGGTGTCACAGGAACCTGGGAGGGACTTGAGGACAAAGGGACACAGGAATATCACTCCTGAATCAGAAGCCAGCACAGCACTAAGGGCCATAGAGGGCTTTGATGAACTCTGTGTCAACATTTTAAAAGAGTGTTCAACATGGAAGCCCAAGACCCTTTGATCTCAGAAGGAGGAGGCTACCAACAGTCCTCAAATGACCAGACTAGCAGGAAGGTAGGAATGGAGAGTCTAATCATGAGGTTACAAGGCAGTAGGTGGGAATAAATGGGCACTTACTTAATAAACCATAATTAAAGGAGGAGTCAGCTCTGTCACAGAGGGTCAGGGCCCCGCTGAAGGTGTTTTCAAGCCATGGAAGCCATGGATATAGGACATCAGAGGGTGGAGTCAATAGGAACATTGGGGGTCAAGACATAAGGAGCCTTCTTTCCCAACAGCAGTGGAGAGAGCAACTGTGGGAAGAAACCTTCCCTGAAGTGTAGACGAGACTCTGTCAGTGAGGTCAAACCTCAGTTCCCAGGAGGATAAGTTTGCTGAGAACACACCCACAGGCTGCAGCCAAGGGCAGAACACAGCCCGGAGAAACGCTGCCGCCGCTGCCGCTGCCACTGCTGCTCTACTCTGGGCCTCTCAGGGCTGAGCACTCTTGGGACTAAACCCGTCCTCACAGCACAAGTCAAGTCAAACTACCAGAAACAGAAGTTGGAAACAGGGGTCCTCATGGCCCGAGGGCAAGAGGAGACACGTAAGGCAGAGACATGGTTGTGGAAACCAAACAGAGGGCCTCAAGTGCAGAGCAGAGCACTCCAGGAAGTGACTGAGTGTCCCTACCAGGCATGAAGGATGGGATGAGGGCACAGTAAGCCAGGAGAAGCCAGGTTGCAGCAGGAGGGACAGGTACCTGGTTCTCATTTATGGAAAGACTTTTGAGGGGTTGAAGGGAGTGACAGCACAGAAGCTTAGAGGGCCTCTAGTGAGGACCACCTACCTCCCTTGCTGCCATCTAAGGAGGTCACTGCCCACAGGACAGGTGGTGAGACAGCTGAGCCTGCCTGATCACGCTAGTGCGACATTCGGAAGACTGAAGCAGACCAGCCTGTCTGGAGAGGACAATGGAGCTCATGACTCCAACTAGAGGAACAAATATGCTCTTTTCCAAGGTGGGCCATCAGAGGAGGGTCAACAGGGAAGAGCATGGTGATTGTGAATTCTATTTGGGACACATGAAGCTTGAAACGCCTTAGGTGGGCAAGTGTCCAAGCTTGAGGTCCCATCTGGGAGTTGTCACCAAGCAGAAGGTATTTAAAACGTCCAAGCTGGGTGTGGTGGCACACTCCTGTAACCCCAGCACTTTAGAGACTAGAGGAGATTAAAAGTTCCACACCACCCGGGGATATTGTGGAGACCCTAGCTTTAAAAAAAAAAAGTCAAAGTAAAAATAAATAAATAAACGAAAATTTTAGAGTAAATTAGATCAGTCAGGGACAGAAGGAAGGTGGCTGGCATCTGAATCTGGAGCTCATTGATGTCTACAGAGTGAGAACAGGGGACCCACAGGCAGCTGACTGAAAGGCTTAGATGTTTTTTTTTTAAAAGATTTACTTATTATTTTATGTGTATGAATGTTTTGTATGCGTGTATGCACATCAAGTGCACGTATGATGCTCTTGAAGGTCCTAAGAGTGTGTCAGGTGCCCTGGGACTGAAGTCACAGATGGCTGTGAGCCCCATGTGGATGCTGGGAGTTGAGCCTGGGTCCTGGGCAAGAGCAACAGTGTTCTTTTTTTTTTGGTTCTTTTTTTCGGAGCTGGGGACCGAACCCAGGGCCTTGCGCTTCCTAGGTAAGCGCTCTACCACTGAGCTAAATCCCCAGCCCCAGCAACAGTGTTCTTAACCCCTGAGCCAATACTCCAGTCTTAGGAAGCGCAGAATTTCCTAAGACCACAGAATGGTATTGGAGTTGAAAGACCGAGTGTGTAGCATTCTTTATTCCCTTTTACAATAACATTACAGAGCTAATATAACTCGGGCAGGGTTAGAGAGAGCAATTTTGTATGCAGTGTGTGAGATGGCCTGGCACACCACCAAGTGGAATTTTAAGGGTCCTATAATCCAGAGTTCTATTTTCAGCTAGTAATGTCTGCCTGGATTTGAGAGAGAGGGGGAGGGTGGTTTAGGAAATAATTTTTTGCTGCCCCTGATTTGGGATATACTCCTAGGGAACTGGTGGGCTGAACTTTTCACAAATATGAACCAGCTATAAATGGGCTGATCTAGTAAACTCGTTAGTCATGGAAAAATGGAAAGACTTTACTACTAATGTCTCAGGTCCCTTATTTACTCATTCAAGCTTTCCTCCTTGAGACAGTACAGTTGGCCTTCCAGACTCTCAGAAGAGAAATAGTTTATAAATTGCGTCTATAATATACAGACATCCTTATCATGATTTGCTAAATCATACATTATGGAAACTCTTTACATCACACTAATGTGTGCTGGGTACTGGAAGTCGCGATATGTGTACACACAACATGGCACGTCTCACAGGTAGGGTTTGAGCATCATGGACTTCCGTAAGGACATGTGGGTCCTGTTTCCCATCCCCAGCAGATAACCAGGGTTGACTACGCCTGATTCCTGGCTCAGGACTCCCAGCCTTGTTCTCCAAATGTATCTTGACTATTTTTGGCCATCATTTCTTCAATGAGATTTGAATGTACCCAGGGCCTTCTGTGCCTGACAGGGACCTTTACACCCAGCCTGGTTATTCCTGTTAGGTTTCAATCTTGTATGCAGCAGTCTGTTAGGAAGTCCTAGACAGAGCTAGCAGGAGGTCCCTCTGGGTTCACTAATTATGCAGACTCAACATATCTGCTATTAAACACAGATGGTTGCCCTTCCTAATTCTTCCTATTTGTCTGACACTATGCCTAACTCTGAGACTCGTCTGCAGCTTGTGATTCTCCTGCCTCAGCCCCTTCCCCCTTGTTTTATATAGATAGATATAGATATAGATATTTTGTTTGTATGTATGTTCATGTACCATATGCTGGCCTGGTGCTCAAGGAGGCCAGGAGAGAATGTCAGATCCCCTGGGACTGGAGTCTACAGACAGTAGTAAGCTGTCATGTGGGTGTTGGAAATTGAACCTGGGTCTTTGGGAAGAGCAACCAGTGCTCTAAGCTGCTGGGCTATTTCTCTAGCCCTGTGCTTCCGGACTGCTGGAATCACAACCCTGAAACACAATATCTGGCTTCCTGTTATCTCTTTTTCATGCTGTTTTGGACCAAATAGACAAGGTAGCATGGTGACATCTACCATGAATTCAACACAAATGCTTCTAACGTGTGACTACTGCTTTGATTTCTTTTATAATTTGAGACTTGGCCTCATGTTGTTCAGGCCGACCTCGAACTCACTATGTAGTTGAAGTTAGCTCTGAACGTCGGGCCCTCCTGCTTCTATGTCCTACAGGCTGAGACCACAGGCGTGTACTAGCATGGCTGCTTACACGTGTCTTTAATATCACGTGTTCACTTTTATCGGGCTAAGGCAGCATCTGGTCCTGGCTGGCTACAGATTCTGTGCTTCCCGTGTCATTCAACATTACCACTCAGTCCTGGATTTAATATTCTTCTTTTTGAATATATTTGAGCTTTAGCTGATGATCATAGCACTTCCGGGGTGTCTGTATCATGACTTACAAGTAATAGTCAAGAACACTCACATTCTATCATTTACTTTAGATTCATTTATTCATGTGTCAGATGGACCAATTTTTGTACTGTCATTATACTTTGACATATAAATTATTAAGCCCAAAAGGTTAAATTCTCTGAAGCATCTTGTGTAAGGAAGTCTCTTACAGGTGTCTGGGACTAGTGTCTTTCTCTGCAAAAGGTGGCAGGAAGATTTGAGTAGATTCCCACTTTATTAATAGTTCTTGACATGTGGGTTTGCTATTTCTCTTGTCAATTTTGTCTTTCAGGAAAATTTCCACTTCCTAGACATTTTTAAATTGTTAACAAATTAATTGCAATGTTAGCTTATGATTTCTAAGGTGTGCCGGGGTAGAGCACACCTTTAATCCCAGCAGTCGGGTGACAGAGGCAGGTGGATCTCTGTTAATTCAAGCCTAGCCCGATCTACAGAGTGAGCTCCAGGCCAGCCAAGGTTACATAGTGAGACCCTGTCTTAAAACGAAACCAAACCTGGGCTGGAGAGATGGCTCAGCGGTTAAGAGCACTGACTGCTCTTCCAGAGGTCTTGAGTTCAGGTCCCAGCAACCACATGGTGGCTCACAACCATCTGTAATGGGATCTGACGCCCTCTTCTGGTGTGTCTGAAGACAGCTGCAGTGTACTCATATAAATAAAAATAAATAAATCTCTTTAAAAAAACAAAACAAAACAAAAACCAACTAACCAAAACAAACAAACAAAAAGCCAAACAAAACAACAACAACAACAAAAAATACTAAGTCCAGTGGTGCTTGTACTGAAGTTTATAATTTAAAATGCTGTCTTTCATACGTGTTTTTGTTTGTTTTCTCTTTTGGAACCAACTTTGATATGCTTAAAGAGAATGCCCGTTTCGCTATTTAGCACTATTACTATAAACGATACATACAAGGGCAGTCTTTGCTTTAGGGTAAATGTAGTTATTGTTTCTAACCCCTCCATTTTGGGAAATCATTGTTAGTGGTTGGGAAACATCACTCTGCTAGCAGGATGCTGCCATCTTTTTTTTTTTTTTTTAAAGATTTATTTATTTATTCTATGTATGTGAGTACACTGTTGCTGTCTTCAGAACACCAGAAGAGGGCACTGGATCCCATTACAGATGGTTGTGAGCCACCATGTTGGGAATTGAACTCAGAACCTCTGGAAGATTAGTCAGTGCTCCTAACTACTAGAGTCCAGCTCTCTAGCCCTTATTTTATGTGGAAAAAAAATGCATATTCTTTATCAAACTTATACTATTTTTTAAAGATTTTTTAAAAAGGCATATGCTTGCGTATATACGCAAGCACATGTACGTGCATGTGTATGTTTGTGTATATGTGTGTGTGCATGTGTGTATGTGTGTGCATGCATGTATATATGTGTGTATGCATTTGTGTGTAGGCATGTGTGTGTGTTTGTGTGTGTGTGTGTGTATACAGGTGCCGTGGGGGACAGAAGAAAGCTTCAAGTGCCCTGGAACTGGAATTATAGGTGGCTGTGCCAGACGTGGGTGCTGGGAACTGATCTCTGGTCCTCTGCAGGAACAGCACAAGCTCTTAAATATGGAGCCGGGTTTCCAGCCCCTTAGTGTATTTACTGAGACAAGGTCTCACTTTGTAGTCCATGGTGGCCTTGAACTTGTGCCAGTTCCCCTGCTCCAGCCAGGTAGCTTCTGACTGCTACCACTCCTGAATTTTTACTTAACTTTTAAATCCTGTCATGCTCAAAGACCACTTTCTCCTAGAATCCATGATGTAATGAAATTATAAACAGTTCTTTGTCCACATTTCCATCCCAATCTATCGCCCGATCACTGTCAGAATATCATTCTGATGTCAAAGGATAGAGCTCCAGAGAGACAAGATTATATTTAAATTCTACTCTTTTAAGTTCATGTGTATACAGTTTGCTTCTCCTCACCTCCTGGTGGAGATCAGACCGGAATTGAGTGTTCTCCAGTCAAGCACACAACCACTGAGCTGCATCCTGGTCCTGAAGCTATACTTCCAACCTACGTGGGTGACTTTTGAAATAATTGCACAGGAAGCACCTCCTCTCGTCTTGTTTCTTAGGCTCCTGCCAAGGGGAGCTCTCACTCATTTCTGATGGCCTGAGGGGTGGCCGCTCCTCAGTGGACACTGGGCTAAGTGCAGGAATCCTGGTATGATCACTTCACCTCTGAATCAGTTTTCATTTCCGACCTATTGGAATGTGAAAGCCTGGTGAGAATTGTTTTTAACCTTATTTTACTGTGACTGTGTGTACGTGTGTCCCAGAGAACAATCTTGGGTGTCACTCCTTTGGAGACAGAGTCTCTTATCGGTGCTCAGCAAGGAGAAGGGACTGGCTGGCCAGCAAGTCTCACGTATCCCCATGTCTGTTTCTCCACCACTAAGTGCACAAGTGTGCGACACCATACTGAACCTCTTTTTTAATTAACTTTTTTGGTGTTTAATGTATGTATTAAGGGGTGGATATACATCAGTATATGCACAGAGGCCAGAGAGGCTATGTGGCTATGTGTCTTGTTTTGTCATTAACCACTTTACTCTCTTTAGTCAGGGTCTCCCCCTGAACCTGAAGCAAGCCCCAGGGACTCCCCCTGTTCTGTCCCTGACAGAACATGGGCATGATCATGGCCACACCTGGTTTTTTATGTGGGTGCTAGGGAACCAAACTCAGGCTCCCAGGGTAGCATAGCAAATTCTGAGCCACCTCTCCAGGCTCCTGCCCGGCATTGACACACAGGGTCTAGGTATTAAATTCTCATGCTTGCAAGGCAAGCACTTGTCTTGATGTTATTTAGCATGGTTTTGAACTCCTGTGCTGGAACAATCTACCTCAGCCTCCCTGGTAGTTGGGACTGCAGGGACACCACCACGCCTGGCTGCAGTGAGAGCTCATATTAATTTGTAAGTAGTGGAAACAAGTGCTCATTTCAATATAAAGGTCTTGGGACTGGAGAGATGGCTCCATGGCTACAAGTGCTATTGCTCTTCAGAGGACAGTGGTTTCAAAGGTTCCCAGCACCCACATGGTGGCTCACAACCATCCATAATTCCAATTCCAGGGCATCCATGCCCCCTTCTGACCTCCAAGGGCACCAGGCAAGTATGCATAATGCACATACATACATTCAGGCAAAAATCTAAAAAAAAAAATGTTTAAAAAATAAAGGTCTTTACTGCTTTAAAGAAGGGCAACTTAACAATACACTTACTTTTTAAATCGAATTCTATCTTCTTGAGATGCTTGAACAAAATAAATATCCTCTCTGGGAATCAGCTTTAAGTGGCCTTTTCTACAGAGCTCTAACATCAACAGAAAGATAACAACTGGCCATGCCTCAAGGCTCACTGTCCCGTGTCACACTGAAGCCTTCGCCATCCAGAATCCCATCTTCTACCCTGGCCAACTCTCCAGTCTCCTGTGCCAGTTACCCAACGGCGTCACAGGTCTTTACATGACTTCTGTGAAAGATCCATGAAGCCCAATAGAATTGTCACTTAGCAAAACACTTTACTAAACATCGCTTGTTAATTTCGAAGGACTCGCTTCACTTCTTCCTCCAAGAGTAACCACTGAATAATGAAAAAGTAATTACCTTCAAATGAAACGGGACTTACCAACACTGTACTTTCTAAGGGATGGTTTGGGCAAGGATATACTGCAGTAAAGAAATCATGGGATGCTCTAATATACTAGAGATCTCAGCAGGCTCTTGGTATGCCTAAAATGCCTAAGTTGGGCAGCCTGATTGGCTTTTCTAGCACGGACTCTGTAAACAATTAAAATGTAATTTCTGGGGCTGGAGAGATGGCTCAGCGGTTAAGAGCACTGACTGCTCTTCCAGAGGTCCTGAGTTCAATTCCCAGCAACCACATGGTGGCTCACAACCATCTGTAATGAAATCTGATGCCCTCTTCTGGTATGTCTGAAGACAACTACAGTGTACTTATATATAATAAATAAATAAGTCTTTTAATAAAAAAAGGGTAATTTCCCTGTATAGCCAGAGTGATGCCATCTGGAGTCTTACCTGCTGCACCTGGCATACAGAAATAGCGTGGTTGCACTAAGAAGCTCAGAAGTGTCTCATTTATCTTCCTCACTTACAGCCCAGGAAGTGGCAGCCCAGAGAGGGTATTGAGATTTGCCTGAGGTTGCACAGCCCACAGTGCCAATCCCAGCAAGGAGTCTCACCTGCAACTCTTGGTCACGTTCCCTCTCACGTGCCTTTCGGGGTAAGCAGCAGGCAGACCGCTCAGGTTCCACAAGTTGCCCTTTGCATCCTACCACAGTCTACGCACTCGAGCACATGCGTTAAAACAGACAGGTCTCAGTCCACTATAAGCTTTTGCCAGTGAGGGTGGCTAAAACAGGGCACTTCCATCAAAATTCCCCCTGGCTGCTGAGATGGCTCACCAGGTAACACAAGCCTGATCACTCATGTTCAATCCGCAGACTCTGCATAACCTTAGATCAACTTTATAAAGGCGGTATCGGTGCTGCAGCCTGGAACTCTTACTCCGTGTGTACTGAGGCTCACACGCGCCACACACACACACACACACACACACACACACACACACACATATGCAGACTCCCTAAAAGGAATTAAGGACACCCCAGTGACCTTGTTCACACTGGCACTGGAAACATCATTTTAAATGCAAAAATTTCTACTCTTAGTGAGCAAATTCCACACCTCAGTAGTTATAGAATATTATTGTCCACTTTCATAATAAACAGAGACTGTATGTCAAAATATTTTGCTTTTTTTTCCAGCTTAACTTGTCAGGGAACTCATGTAGTCTAGGATGTCCTCAGACTCACCACAACCCTGCCCCAGCGTTCCAAGTGCTGGGATTACAAGGCACACGGCACTATGCCCGGCTAAAATATTCATTTTTAAAGTAATAAGAAAAAGATCTTCATGAATAGACTAGCATTAATTTAGTATAGAGACAGTGGGATGGGTAGCCTGAAAAAAAAAAACAAGCAATTTTCATACTTTGTACCGTGAGTTCGTAAATGGTTTAAATAAACGGATAATTCTTCAAATGAAAGAATGAAGTACAAAGCCAATATTGGTGACATAGGCTATTGCTCTAGCACTCTTTTGGGCATGTGCCCAGGAGAGGTAGAGCTGGGTCCTCTGGTAGTTCAATGTCCAATTTTCTGAGGCACCTCCAGACTGATTTCCAGGATGGTTGTACCAGTCTGCAATCCCACCAACAATGGAGGAGTGTTCCTCTTTCTCCGCATCCTCGCCAGCATCTGCTGTCACCTGAGTTTTTGATCTTAGCCATCCTGACTGGTGTGAGGTGGAATCTCAGGGTTGTTTTGATTTGCATTTCCCTGATGACAATGATGTTGAACATTTCTTTAGGTGTTTCTCAGCCATTCGATATTCCTCAGTTGAGAATTCTTTGTTTAGCTCTATACTCCATTTTTTAATAGGGTTATTTGATTCACTGGAGTCTAACTTCTTGAGTTCTTTGTATATAGATATTATATTGGATATTAGCCCTCTATCAGATGTAGGATTGGTAAAGATCTTTTCCCGATCTGTTGGCTGCCCTTTTGTCCTATTGACAGTGTCCTTTGCCTTACAGAAGCTTTGCAGTGTTATGAGGTCCCATATGATCTTAGAGCATAAGTCATTGGTGTTTTGTTCAGGAAATTTCTCCCTGTGCCTGTGTGCTTGAGGCTCTTCCTCACTTTTTCTTCTATTAGTTTGAGTGTATCTGGTTTGATGTGGAGGTCCTTGATCCACTTGGAGTTGAGCTTTGTACATGGTGATAAGAATGAATCGCTTTGCATTCTTCTACATGCTGACCTCCAGTTGAACCAGCACCATTTGTTGAAAATTCTTTTTCCCACTGGATGGTTTTAGCTCCTTTTTCAAAGATCAAGTGACCATAGGTGTGTGGGTTCATTTCTGGGTCTTCAATTCTATTCCACTGATTTATCTGCCTATCTCTGTGCCTATACCATAGAGTTTTTTTGTTTTGTTTTTGTTTTTTGTTTTTGTTTTTTTTAAATCACTATTACTCTGTAATACAGCTTGAGGTCAGGGTGGTGATTCCCCCAGAAGTTCTTTTATTATTGAGAATAGTTTTTGCTATCCTGGGTTTTTTGTTATTCCAAATGAATTTGCAGAGTACTCTTTTCAACTCTGAAGAATTGAGTTGGAATTTTGATGGGGATTGCATTGAATCTGTAAATTGCTTTTGGCAAAATGGCCATTTTTACTATATTAATCCTGTCAATCAGGAGTATGGGAGATCCTTCCATCTTTTGAGATCTTCTTCAATTTCTTTCTTCAGAGACTTGAAGTTCTTGTCATACAGATCTTCCATTTGCTTGGTTAAAGTCACACCAAGGTATTTTATATTGTTTGTGACTATTGTGAAGGGTGTCATTTCCCTAATTTCCTTCTCAGCCTGTTTATCCTTTGTGTAGAGGAAAGTTACTGATTTGTTTGAGTTAATTTTATACCCAGCCACTTTGCTGAAGTTATTTATCAGGCTTAGTAGTTTTCTGGTAAAATTTTTGGGGTCACTTAGGTATACTATCATATCATCTGCAAATAGTGATACTTTGACTTTTTCCTTTCCAATTTGTATCCCTTTGACCTCTTTTTGTTGTCTAATTGCTCTGGATAGGACTTCAAGTACTATATTGAATAGGTAGGGAGAGAGTGGGCAGCCTTGTCTAGTCCCTGATTTTAGTGGGATTGCTGTAAGTTTCTCTCCATTAAGTTTGATGTTAGCTACTGGTTTGCTGTACATTGCCTTTACTATGTTTAGGTATGGGCCTTGACTTGCTGATCTTTCCAGGACTTTTATCATGAAGGGGTGTTGAATTTTGTGAAATGCTTTCTCAGCATACTCAAAAGATGCTCCAACATATAACAAGGACACATGCTCCACTCTGTTCATAGCAGCCTTATTTATAATAGACAGAGCTGGAAAGAACACAGATGTCCTTCAACAGAGGAATGGATTCAGAAAATGTGGTACATCTACACGATGGAGTACTATCAGCTATTACAACCAATGACTTCATGAAATTCATAGGCAAATGGATGGAACTAGAAAATGTCATCCTGAGTGAGGCAACCCAATCACAGAAAAACACACATGGTACGCACTCACTGATAAGTGGCTATTAGCCCCAATGCTTGAATTACCCAAGATGCAATCCACAGACCATATGAAGCTTAAGAAGTTAGAGGACCAAAGAGTGGATGCTTCAGTCCTTCTTAGAAGGGAGAACAAAATATTCACAGGAGGAAACATGGAGACAAAGTGTGGAGCAGAAACTGAGAGAAAGGTCATCCAGAGATGGCCCCACCTGGGGATCCATCCAATAGACTGTCACCAAACCCAGACAATATTGTGGATGCCAAGAAGTGCATGCTGACAGGAGCCTGATATAGCTGTCTCCTGAGAGGCTCTGCCAGAGCCTGACAAATACAGAGGCAGGTGCTTGCAGTCAGCCACTGGACTGAGAACAGGGTCCCTAATGGAGGACTTAGAGAAAAGACTGAAGAAGCTGAAGGGGGTTTTCAACCCCATAAGAACAACAGTACTAACCAACCAGAGCTCCCAGAGACTACACCACCAACCAAAGAGTACACGTGGAAGGACCCATGGCTCCAGCCACATATGTGGCAGAGGATGGCCTTATGGGGCATTCATGAGAGGAGAGGCCCTTGGCCCTGTGAAGGCTCAATGTCCTTGTATAGGGTAAAGCCAGGGCGGGAGATGGGAGGGAGAGAGTGGGTGGGTGGGTGAACACTCTCACAGAAGCAGGGGGAGGGGGAAGGGATAGGGGGACTCCAGAGGGAAAATCAGGAAAGAAGATAACATTTGAAATGTAAGTAAAGAAAATATTCAATTAAAAAAAAGCCAAAAAAAGGGGGGGGGTGACCAGCTCTCAGAGGTTAAGGCAGATAGGTCTCTGTTAGTTTGAAGGCCAATTTGTCTACACAGAGGGTTCTAGGTTAAGCCAGGGATACTGTCTCAAAGACCCTGTCTCAAAAACAAAACAAAAACAAAAAGATAAAATACACAAGTATAAAAACAACTCTCCAGCCAGTCACACTTGTGAGCGGTTTTTAAAAAGCCAGCTCCGGACAATCTAATTACCATGGAGGGGGATTTTCCCACCTCGTACATTACTACGAGGGAAAATGTAGATGATATCTATTATTTTCTTGCCTTTATGCATTATACTGGAACGGCAAGCAGACTGTTCCCATGTGCTCTTATGGCCCCGTGAGCCATAGTGGGTGCTTTTCTCTCTCCAGGAAACATCTAGTGCCTCCTGTGTGTAGCTGTGTATGTGCTGTGAACACTCAGGTACCAAGACTGTGGTCCTTGCCTCCGGAGATTGGTTTGTAGGCTGTGGAAGAGGCAGGCATGGGGGAAATTGATAGAAATACAATTCGGACCCTGGCTACCTAGTCCTGGGGACCCCCAGAAGGATGAACAGACACCGGTGAGTCCGGCCACCAGCTGAGTTTGGCTGGGTTTCTTCACATCCAGATCCTAGGACCAGGCTTTCTGCACAAATCAGTCCTCTGAATGTCCTCACACATGCTGGCAAGCTACGGATGTGAGTGTTTATCAATGTACTTGGGACCGTGAAGCGGTGAAGAGCCTAAGGCTGTGTGTCCTAGGTACTAATCGGCAAGTGTTCAAGCAGGCCAGGGTGTAGTTCCAGTTACCTCCATAAACCAGGCTGGGCCGCAAGGACATTTCAAACCCATCATGTGTCACTTAGCTATGAAAAATGAACAGAAAAACCTGACATGTTAGTATCGTTCAGGAAATTTGGTTAAAATTCTTTCCTTATCGACAGAGCCAACTTTTGTTTCCTGCCGTTTTAAAACCCGACCACTTCCAGCCACGTGCTGGTCAGCAAACTTCACTGCCTGTCCCCACGGGACCGTTTTTTTTTTTTTTTTTTTTTTTTTTTGTAAACGGCTTCACACTACAGGGCAGAGTGATGCCCTGTTTGATGCTTATCTCAACAGAGGCCAGACTGCTGAGCCAGGAGACTTTGTGCCAAGTTAGCTCATTTTTACTTCGAACACAACTGATATTTAGAAAAGTCCCTCCCTTACTCCACTTTAATCTTTCCATGTTTGTCTTGCAATATATTTCACCGCCCCACAGAAGGGCAGTGTGTGAAGTGATTCACAGATTACAAACCACTGTAGCTTTGAGTGCTCGGGGAGAGCCTGTGCCCAATTCACTTCCCGGCTGTTTTATACAACTGCTGTTAAGTGGCACATTTTGGGGGCATCTTGACAAAACGAAAACTGGAGAGCTGGCGTCCCTTTCACAAATATTCAGGAATCAAGACGGCTGATCAAGAGGGCGAATTCTAGTTACCAGTGTAAAGAGTGGACAGAAAGCAAACAGCTGCCCAGCCACTGGAATTTAATGACACTACAAGTCTAGACGATTGTTGTAGAATGCAGCTAAGGGCGCTCTTCTGAACACGTACATTCTTTACTCGGGCACACCATCACACACGTATAGATCAAGAAGTTGGGCTGTGGTATTAATAACTAAAGTAAAAGAAAATATAAACTTCAAAAAGTTTCTTACGAGCAAAGTGAGCCCACCTTGTTTCTCTCCAATAACACTACGAACTTAAGGGGACACTTGCAGGCCACTGCCTGTAGTTGGGGCGGCTGCAAAAAGGACCTTAGGATCCCTGCTCTTTGGAGATTTGATTGGTTGCTTTCCCCAACCCAAGGGCATACTATCTTTGAGAAAACCATCTCCACCCAGCTTCGGCCGGCCACCAAAGAGAGCAGGCGCTCCGCCCAGGTCTTTAGGAGCCTAGAAGAAGAGTAATCATTCCCAAAGTTTATCAAAGTTTGCCAAGGTTCAGCTTCCCCAGCCTACAGCACCCCACAACAATCCAAAGGATCACGAAAGCCTCCTAAGTTCAGGGAGCAACAGGGCCTTGCCCAGGGATGGCAGCGCCGAGTCCGGCCACCCCCGGTGCAGCCAGGTCCCCAACATGGCCCTGGGGCTCCCACTCTGCCTTACCCCGCTCTGCCGCGGCGGCACCGGCGCTCCTCGCCCAGCCGGGCTCGGCCTGCTCTGTAAAGGAGGCTCCCTCTTCACTCGTGCGGCGCCCCTTCTTCCCACGAGCGCCCCGCGCCAGGGCCGGGCTTCTCCGCCCCGGCCGCCATCCCCACCGCCGCGGTACGCACCGCACTTGGTGCCCCACGCCGCTGCCCCGCCGCCCTGCCACTCCCTCGCCACCTCCCATCCTGCCGGCCACGCCTTCCCGCCTCCCGCAGGCCACGCCCCCGCGAGCCCCTCGGCGGGATCCAGTCTGGGGAAGCTAACACCTGCTCCTTCCTCGCGCGCCCGCATCCTCGGGCGTCACCTGCACCCCAGTGCGCACCACGCGCGCTCCTCGTCCCGGCTCCCGCAGTTCGGCCGATCCGCGGCAGGTGTAGGACCGGGGCTCCGGGCCACAGACACCCCAGGGTCCGGTCCTGCATGGCTGGAGTGATCAGCCGGGGCTCAAGGCACAACCTACTGCCATGGCAGCCTGGGCGCTGACTGCGTGGGCGTCCGGAGGGCGCCTCGGTCGAGCCCGGGTGTCGCCGCCTGGGGATGCAGACTTGTTCCTCGGGCGAGCCATGGCCGGAATTCCGTCCCTCCCTGGCCAGTAGAGACGCCCCCGCGGGCAACAAGCTATAAATAGCGGCCACCAGCCTGCTTCCAGGCGGACACAAATTAGCCGACAGCTCCACGGATTCTAATTTTTTTTTTTTCATAACTTGTTCCAAGGCGCTTGAGACTTGGCATGGCCGGAAGTGTTGGGGAAGATGTCCCTGCGGGCAACTTGTTCCAGACGGTCTTGGGGATGAGATGGCAGAGCGTGGTCAGGCTAGCCTGTCCGCATCGGGGTGAGGCTTTTAATGTGTCTAACCCTGGGAGTTTCTCTCTTTGAGAATCACAGGACACCGAGAGGGACAGAATCCTGGCCTTGTCTGTTTCCTCTGGCTTCCTAGGGTCTAGCAGAGGGCTTGAACAACAGAGAACATTAATAAATAACAGTTCACTGAATTTTGGTGGCAGTTTTGAAAGCGATACCTAAATTCCCTTTTTAACTGATGGATTTATTTTAGGAATAAGGAAAAATGTGCGTTTCTGGTTGTTTTACCGTCCCCCTAAAGACTCCATTGCTTTATTCAAAAGTTTGGCTCCATTCGGATTTGCAATTAGCTAACGTTGAAGAACTCTCGCGTTCTGTTCAGATCTGAATTTAAACTTACTCGGATGAGAAAACAAGCAAAGCCTATAAAGTCACACGAAACCCCTCTCCGGCAGAACTTGGTAACACAGGGATGCAGTTTTGTTCTATTTCGTTTTGTCTCTTAGACAGGGTCTCGGGTAGCGGGACCTGGCCTTGGTCAGATCCTCCCACAGACATCCGGGGCTGTGATGACAGGCCTGCACTGCACACCTGTCTCTATTCTTATTAAATCCAGAAATGTTATTCTAGAAGGTTTTAATTGCAGTTGTTTTTATTCTAAGAAGTACAAGAATACTTTCCCCCGCAGAAGCATCAAAAGTATTAAAACTCTTGCACGCTCTTGGACAAACTCTGGTAAAACCAGAAGTATAATAATGATTTACAACGTTTTATTAGAAATAAATGTATGGGTGGAAGAGTGGCTCAGCGGTTAAGAGCCCCGACTGCTCTTCCAGAGGTCCTGAGTTCACTTCCCAGCAACCACATGGTGGCTCACAACCATCTGTAATGGGATCCGATGCCCTCTTCTGGTGTATCTGAAGACAGCTACAGTGTACTCACATAAATAAAAAAATCTTGAAAAATAAATTAAGATGTATAACTCCACTCCAAACAGTATTTGCACACCCACTTCATGTCACTATTCAACAGGGGGAAGTACTTATAGTCCAGGGAAATATTTATGGCCCCAGCATTTGAGACCCAGGCAGGTTTGGTGGGAATTTGAGGCTGTTTTGAGGTAGATAGGGATACTCTGTTTAAAAACAAAACAAACGGGTTGGGGATTTAGCTCAGTGGTAGAGCGCTTGCCTAGCAATCACAAGGCCCTGGGTTCGGTCCCCAGCTCCGAAAACAAACAAACAAACAAACAAACACAGAGACTAAGGTATGGAAGCACACACCTGTCTTCCCAGCACTTGGGAAATGGAGGCGGAAAGACTGGGAGTTCAAAGCTAGCCTGGGCTGCCAGAGATCCTGCGTCAAAAAAAAAAAAAAAAGGTATTATGTTCATAGGGATAGGAAATAAAATGGTAGTTTCTGACACTCGTGGAGCGGAGAATGCAGTGTTAGTGGTGGGTGGTGAATTTCAGTCTGGGAAGCAGAGTTCTGGAAACAGATGGGGTGGCTTTTGCAGTATGGATGTACTTAAAGCCACAGGAACCGTGTATTTAAAATGCGGAAGACAATCAGTTATAAATTACATATTTAGTACCATGAACATCTTACTTGATATGATGCAAAGACCAGAAAGACTTGCACCTGTCATAGCACACATTTTCTAGGTGACAACCAATACAATAACTATATGCTTTAATAGTTAGTTGTAAACTATTTGTTTTTAACAGAGACTGCATTTAGGTTACTTGAGAATATATATACATACACATGCACACATAAGACAAACTGACTAGACAGGGATTCTCAGTTGGGTCACATATCTATGTTCTAGCAGTATTTTGAGTGTGAAGACACACAGTGAGCCTGGCTCTGTGGTAGGTGCCCTGAACCTGGGTGTTGGGAGAGAGAGCTTCACCCCATTAGCCACTTGAGTGAAAATGTGTTTGTGTGTGGCGTCCCCTGGTGGTCAGGACAGGAATTGCTTCTCTGAGTGAATTTGCTTTGTGTGTGTGTGTGAAAATTCAACCCGTATTTGTTGACTGTGTCTGTCCTTCCTCACTGTGACAGCTCAGAGTAATAGAGCAGTCTTGTGTTTGATCTTGTTAGGACAGAGTTTAATGGGACTTTAAGCACCAAAGTTTAGGACATATAAAACTCTCCTACTTGAGTTTTTAAGAAGCAGCAGACAGCATGGTTCAGTAGCTACTTGACTAATTGACAGGCACAGTGTCTCGCTACTTGGGGATATAAATGTCCTTAATAGCACATCTATAACAAGCCCAATTATTTATCAAACATCTGGTCATCTCAGACTTTGGGCTGGGGGTAGGGGAGGCCCCACTTCCTGTACTCAGAGCGTCTAATGGTGCTGGGTTCTGCCAATCTCTGTGCTCCGAAGGATTAACAGTGTTTATTACAAAGTGATTTCACAGGCACATGTAAGTCTTGATGAGACAATGGTAGTCAAAGAAGGCCTGCTGGCACAAGCCTGTGATCTCAGGATTTAGAAAGCAGAAGAATTACTGTGAGTTTAAAACCAACACAGGCTATACAGAGATAATCTGTCATAAAAAACAAAAACTAAATAATGTTTCTCATCCTGAATGACCTCCAGCACATTCAGGGTCTATGTAGAGAACATCTCAACCATGGCAGGACTAAGTTACATCACATGCTATAAAGCTCAGGGGAGCTCTGAAGAGGGGGTGAGCTTGTCTGGATGGCCTTGGGTTCAGTCTCCAGCATCGTGAAAACAAAACGATGGGATCAATGTGATCATTCTGATACTGCTGTGCTTCTCAGCTGCTGGGAGTCTAGACATAAGCCCCCGGCCCAGCCCAAATGTGGGGTTAGCGGTGGGCCTGTAGGAAATGGCTGGGATTCCCTAAGGGCATTGGCCCAGCCTGTGGTTGATACTAGACGGTCTTTGTTTGGCTTTGCATGAATTTTGACACAGAATCTCACTGTGTAGATCAGGCTGGCCCCAAACTTGTGGTGATCATCCTGTCTATCCCAAGTTCAGGTTCCTTCTCCGGTGGCTCCTTAGTGCTCTTGTCTCTTATCATGTGATACTTCGTGTCACCTCCGACTGCCAGCAACGCCATTGCCAGATGTGGCCTCTATACCTTTGATCAAAACAGTGACAGGAACAGACATCTGCTCTTGTAATTTGTCCTGTTCGTAGCACTGCATGATGGGAACTAGGAAGTGGTGTTCATGGAAGAGTATGAAAATCTGTGGAATAGTTTCTCAATTAGTGTTGCCAGGATCCAAACTTGGGTCCCCTAGAGGCGAGTGCTCTTCACCCCCAAGCTGTCTTCCCAGCCCTGGGAAGGGTTAATCTAGCTCATGTCTGCACTATTTTATTTCATTAGAGGCTGGTGATTTTGTATTGTCTTCATAACGAAGTTGTCCTAGAAACGGATCACTTGGCGCCTTCTCTTCTCTCCTTCCAGGCCACAATGTTCGTCTCTTACAATAGCCCATGTTCCCTTCTCAGTTCCCTCAGCACATGCAAGCCTCGGTATAATCTTCTTTGTAGTGTTAGCCTTGGTAGGAGGCACAGCATGGCCACCTCTTCATAAATGCTGGCAGCCACACAGCTGCAGAGCCATCTCCTGTGGGAGGGCCTAATTAAGGACTGCCTGAGAGACCAAGGATTACTGACACAGACAATGCCAGCCAATCAGGAATTGTTGTTTAGAAGAGATGCTTTCTTGGAACCAATGGAACATGGCTGGAGGGTATTAAAGAATCGTATATCAGGTTCAGAGCTCTTGCATTTCTCGCCTGCTCCCGGAGTCTGTGCATTGAATCTGTGCCTCCCTCACTTCCAACCCCCAAGGACAAGTAGGGTCAGGCAGTGGGCACAGACAACAAGCCTTTTGAGGAAAATAGGCTTACTCTGCCCTCCAAAGCCACTCCATATCCTGTCATAACACCGCTTTCCCTGGGGAGACAGAATCTTTGCCGTTTGTGGAGTTGTGTCACTTTGTGGGGCTAGTGCTTGCCACTGTAGACTCTGGCAGATTTTAGGAACAGCAGTCGCGTCTTGTTGACAGGAATGCTATCAGCACAGAAAGAGGTGGGGTCAGAAAGGAAGTAGATTTCACAGTTGCACATGTTAGTCCACCATTTTAGAGAATTCACAGCCCTCGGAGCTTGGGAGAAGCTGTTAGAGCTGCAGCCATTCTAATGCTCAGCTCCTCTTTACTATACAAAATTCAGGAGCCTCTGCTTAGGGAATGGAGCCACCCATTATGGGCATATCTTCCAACCCCAATTAACATAATAAAGATAATTCTCCAGGCATAGTCCTTTTCCCAATTGATTCCAGGTTTTGTGAAGTTAACAATTACCACTACCCATTACATCTGGGCTTCATATGACCTAGTCTCCCACCCTCCCTGGAGGGAGATAGATAGCTCAGTGGTTAAGATCACTGACCCCTCTTCCTAGAGTTCTTGAGTTCAATTCCCAGCAACCACATAGTGGCTCACACCCATCTGTAATGGGATCTGATGCCCTCTTCTGGTATGTCTGAAGAGAGCAACGAGAAACCAAAACAGAGAAAGAATGAGCAGTTAATGCAGGGCCCTGGAACAGTTTGGGGGTTGGGGGGATCCAGAATTACCCTCACTATGTAGATCTCTCTCAGAGAGAGAGGGAGGTGGGGGTGCAGTGGAGTAGGTGGAACTTAAGGGTTCTTTGGAAAGTCAGGATGGTGTTTTGCTGGGACAAACACAGGAAGGAGTGTTTTTCTGAAGCGGACACAGGTGAAAGGCTAAGGCAGACTGGTGAAGGAACGTTTCACTGAAGACACAGGTGAAAAGACGTTCTGATAAAGCAAGCACGTGGAAGGACATGTGAAGAAGGATCCTTTGATAACGACGTGCATGTTCAGTCCATCTTGCTTTGCATAGTTGAGCCCCATTTGTCAGGACTCCATAGGAAGAAACTCACCAAAAAACCTTCTGGCAGTGTACCTCTATCTCTTGCTGCTTTCATGGACTCTAGTTGGCAGGATGATGTCAGCTGAGACAGACAGACTCATTGTGCTGAGGCAAGACACTTGGTGAGGCAAGCCCCATGGATGTTTGGAGGGAGTATAAATAGGACTCCACAGACTGTGAGATGGGCTTGCTTATAGAGCTAGTTATGCAACACTTCAGGCCTTGCATCTTTGCTGATCTTTATTTGCACAGCCGAGAACTTCTCTTGGCATCCTTGTCGGCTCTGGTTCCTCCTGCTGACTCGTGTTGAGGCCTGGCTCTTCCTGCTAGGTCGTGCCATTGCTGCCACTAACCTGACACTTCTGAACTGGACTGCTGCTTACCTGAGAACTGAACCGCTGATTCCCTGACAATGCTGATGGGATTTGCTCCAGAGAACCATTTCTTTTTTTTTTTTTAATTTTTTTTATTTATTCATTTATTATATATAAGTACACTGTAGCTGTCTTCAGATACACCAGAAGAGGGCATCAGATCTCTTTACAGATGGTTGTGAGCCACCATGTGATTGCTGGGAATTGAACTCATGACCTCTGGAAGAGCAGTCGGGTGCGCTTAACCGCTGAGCCATCTCTCCAGCCCCAGAGAACCATTTCTAAACAGGTCCACTTCAGAGAGAGAGAGCTTAGAGTTGCCTGGCATCCTGATCCAGGTACTGGGCAGAGACATTTACATATTATAAACTCATTCAGGCTCCACTTTCTGAAATCCACAGAACTTTTCACTGAGGAAATGGAGGCTCAGAAAGTTGACAGCTCCCTCTGGAGACTACACAGCCAGGAGTTTGATATGAATCATTGCCCCAAGCACCACTCTTAACCAGCTTGGGAAGGGGACTTTCTGGGAAATGCCTCCCTAGGAAATTCTATCTTTTTGCAAACCTCATAGGGTAAAACTTTACAACCCTCCATAGCGTGGGCCAGGATCCAAGCTGTGTGGAATTGCTCACTGTTCCCAGGCTACGAATCTTGAAAAGTTCTCAGGGAGAACTTTCCCTCGGGATGGAGACCCTCCAACTCAATGACCAGACCGAGACCACAGGATGCAATCAGCAAGAGGATTTGGTTTATTGTCGGGATACACAGGCACCTGTGGGCGCTTCAGTCACTCGGGGGACTGGTGCGCCCCACGGAACCAAGGATGGGCTTTTTATAGGATTCTGGGGAGCAGAAGCAAGCATACAGAAGCAGATGTATGGTTACAGGGATATAATTGGTGGATTCTAATGTGGCAAGGGTTCAGCCCAGGGGCAAGTTTCCTAGCTACCTTCCTGGAACATAACGGCTGACTCGGCCCCCCACCAGGGTGTGGGACCTCTCTCGGGGCTTTTCTCATTGTCAGGTGCTCAGCCGCAGTCGTCCTGTTGCCAGGCCTTCAACCAAACACATCTTGCTTGGCAGCCGCTGTGTACTCAGTGTTCTAACCTTTCCCTGAACCAGTCATCTTAAGTACAGCCTTGCAAAATGGCGTTACTGCTGCTAAGCTGGGGTCTTTCATTCCCCCATTTTTTTTGCTAACTTTGAGTGAAATCTTTCACTCGACTTGGTCAAGAAATTTCTGTCTCTTGTTGTCTCAGCCTATGGTACTGCTGCGTCAGTACGAGGGTCTGAATGACTGAAAGTCTATCCCTCATGAACTGTACCAGCCTATTAAGGATGCAGGGTCCAAAAAGAAGAATTAGGAGAAGAATAAGTAGGGGTCCCGTCAGGGTAGACAGGAGGGTAGCAAACCAAGGGGATCGGTTAAACCACCCCTCGAACCATCCCTGTTGGGAATCAAACAGTTTTTGTCTTTGGGCCAGGCGTTCTCGAAGCTTAGCCATATTATCTCTTACTATTCCAGTATGGTCTGCATAGAAACAGCACTCTTCTTTTAGAGCAGCACATAATCCACCCTCGCGGAGGAACAACATATCTAGCCCTCGTCTATTTTGGAGGACCACTTCAGACAACGATGTTAAGGACTTTTCTAATGCACGCACAGACTCTTCTATAGCTTTAAGATCTGCATTCATGGCTGCTTGTAACTGACGGAAATGACCAGTTTCTATGAGTGCAGTGGTCCCGGTCCCTATACCCTCGGCCACTCCCCCCAAGGTGATTCCTCCTAGGAGTAAAGCTAAAGTCAGGGTGGCAGGCTCTCGTCGGAAACGAGTCTGTCTCTCGAAAAACGAGTATATATACTCGGATTCATGGTAGGTGACTTTGGGCCAAATTTCTACTAATACACAATAGTCAGAGGATTGGTTGAGGACTGTGGCTGAGATGCAGGGTGTTAGTCCGGTATTGCAGGCCCAGTAAGTGCCTTTTGGGGCTGCCAGGAAGTAATTCCCGATGGGAATCTTCTGAGTGGTGTTGCAGAGGGTCTGGTGTGTGGGGGGTACATTCCCCAAGCAGAGCCCTCGTCCCGAGACCTCGGGCAGAGTTAGTTTGTGGCTGGGGGTATTGGCACAACTGTCTGGGGCAGCAGTCAGGTTGGTATAATTTCCAATGACTGCCACTCCTTCATAATAGGGCGGACTGGAAACGAGACACAACCAGCACTCCTGAGTCCTAAAAGGGTCTGAATAGTTGAGAGCCAGATATGCACCAGCCACCAAATTGAATAATCGATCCTCGGTGCCTGGCGACGGGGAGATCAAAATGGTGGAGCCCCCCGTTGTGGAGAAGGGGCTTGTAGGGGTACTACGCGGGGCCTGGGTGACCTTAGGCAATGATGGGGGTTGGGCTTGTGCCGGGAGCGAGGGAGGCTTCTGATCTGGTAGAACTAGGTTGGGTCCAATGGGTCGAGTGGCCAGGGGAGAGACTTGTCTATTTAGAGAGAACAGACCCACCGGATCGGTCCCTGTGACGTATAAGCGCAGGCCCCAAGATTTGGGCCCGTCCCAGGTCGCTCTTCTACCTGAGTCGGTGAAGTGGAGGACGAGGGGATTGCATTTCGCACCCCGTTTACACAAGGTGTAAGGAAGCCGACCGTCTCGTTTCAGAGTTATCAGGTCCCAAGATGAGGATGGCTTCCAATACGCATCCCCAGTAGTCTCACATCCCCACTGGGCACAGTACCCACTCCCCGGCCCTCCGCACTGCCGGCTCACTCTGTGTCCAGGGCAAACGTAGATCTCTTTGCTGTGGGAAGCCAGACTGCAACCATAGTAGGTGGTTGAGGGATGCCAATTATGGGTAGTGCCAGGCTCCCACTTGTAGTCTATCACATCACAAAGGTCAAAGTATAAGGGAGGGAAGGCATCGGCCAGCGTCCCCCTTACGGAGGTAGCATTAGCCAGCCTTCCTGTCATGAGATTAGTGACTGTCCAGGTAATGTTATAAATGTGGTGGGGGCTTATTTCCCCACTGACTCTAGGCCACAAAAGGACTAGGAGGAGCCACGTAGGAGTTTTAACTTTAAGGGGTTTGGAGTGCGCTGAACTCTCCATGTCTGGGGTGTAGTGTTGTGATTAGTCAATTCCTCAGACCGGACTGCCTTGACGTGTGATGCGTGGATCCAAGCCGTGACTCCGTCTACCTTTAGGGCGGTCGGGGTAGTCAGGAGGACGGTGTAGGGTCCTTTCCACCGTGGCTCGAGATTCTTGGTCTGGTGTCTGCGCACCCACACGGTGTCTCCAATCTGGAACGGGTGTAGCACCACCGGATGCTCAAGCTTGTCCTGGTAAGCAGCGGCCAAAGGTCTCCAGACGTCTCTCTGCACAATCTGTAGGGCCTGTAAATGGGCCCTCAGAGAAGGGCTGTCAGCAAAATCAGCAATGTTTGAATCAAAGAAATGGACAAATGGGGGTGGTGCTCCATACATTATTTCAAAAGGAGTTAGACCATGGGGGCCCAGGGTATTCCGGGCCCGATATAGAACTAGGGGAAGGAGGGCCACCCAATCCTTTGAGCCAGTTGCAAGCGTAAGTTTGGATAAAGTCTCCTTAATTGTTCTATTCATGCGTTCTACCTGACCTGAACTCTGGGGTCTATAGGCACAATGTAATTTCCAATCAATCCCCAGCAATTTGGCCACCAACTGACTTACTTGGGAGACGAAAGCGGGCCCATTGTCCGACCCAACGCTTGAGGCATGCCATACCTGGGAAAGATTTCCTCGAGGAGCTTCTTGGTGACCATTTTTGCAGTCTCGTGCTTTGTGGGGAAGGCTTCGACCCATCCTGAGAAGGTGTCTACAAACACTAGGAGATACTTGTATCCATACATACCTGGTTTAATTTCAGTAAAATCAATTTCCCAATGGATGCCGGGACGGTGTCCTCTAGGACGAACTCCTTGTCCAATCATGGTCCTTCCCGGGTTTACCTGAGCGCACGCTTTGCAACTTTCAGTCACCTTTTGTATCGCTTTGTCCCGATTCAAAAAACACAGATTTATCTCTTCCCGATCTAGTAAGGTTTTCATCTTCTTAAACCCCAAATGGGTTAATTTATGTAAAAAGGAGATCAATTCAAAAGTCATTTTTATTGGCATAACTGTCTTTCCTTTGTAGACCCACTGTTTTAGTTGAGGGTGGTAGATGGCCCCCATTTTTTCTAGGAGCTCTATGTCCTCATGGGCATAAACCCAACTGGTTTGTCCCACTGGTGGGGGCGTGGGTTGGTCTGGGCTATTTAAGGGCAAGATTTGTTTGCTCATGGCTGCTTCTCGCGCCGTGGCATTGGCCAGCCGGTTTCCTCGTTCCTCTGGGTTGTGCCCTTTCTGGTGTCCTGGACAATATATAATACTCAGTCTTTTGGGCAAGAATAGGGCTTCTAAGAGGGCCAGAATTTCAGCCTTATTTTTAATATCTTTATCCTCAGATGTGAGCAGCCCCCGCCTCCGGTAGATCTCCCCGTGGATGTGTGCCGTGGCAAAGGCATAACGGCTGTCTGTATATACATTTAGCCTCTTACCTTTTGCCATCTTGAGCGCCTGAGTCAAGGCGATGAGTTTAGCCCGTTGTGCGGAGGTACCAGCAGGCAGGGCTTTCGCCCAAATCACTTTGTCCTCCGTAGTGACCGCAGCTCCAGCCTTTCGCTCTCCCTCTGCCAAGAAGCTGCTGCCATCCGTGTACCATGTGTGGTCAGCATTCTGAAGAGGCTGGTCCGATAGGTCCGGCCTGGTTCCATGTACTTCTGCGAGGATTTGTAGGCAGTCATGCTGTTCTGCCTCCTCTGGTAGAGGAAGCAAGGTGGCAGGATTGAGGGCGACTACGGGCCCAAACTGAACCTGTTCTGCATCCAGTAACAAGGCTTGGTAGTGGGTCATGTGGGAATTAGAGAGCCAGCGGTCTGGGGGCTGCTTTACCAAGGCCTCCACTGCGTGGGGTGCTAGGATGGTGAGTGGCTGTCCCAAAGTCAATTTTCCAGCGTCCTTGATCAGGACAGCAATAGCAGCCACCATCCTTAGGCACGGTGGCCAGCCGGAGGCCACAGGGTCCAATTTCTTAGACAGGTAGGCTACAGGGCGTTTCCAGGGTCCCAACCTTTGTGTTAGGACCCCTTTAGCATACCCCTGTTTCTCATCGATGAACAGTTCAAAAGGTTTGCAGGAGTATGAGGGTGGGATGCTGAACCCTAAAGTCAGCTAAGTCCTGATGTAAGGCCTCATCAAAGAGCGTTGGGCTGTTTTTAAACCCTTGAGGCAGTCTTGTCCAAGTTAATTGTCCTGAAAGCCCTATTTCAGGGTCTTTCCACTCAAAGGCCAATAAGGGTTGGCTTTTCGGGCTCAGCCGGAGGCAAAAGAAGGCATCTTTCAGGTCCAAAACCGTATACCAAGTATGTGTAGGGGGCAGTGTACTGAGCAAATTGTAAGGGTTTGGAACAGTCGGATGAATATCTTCTACCCTCTTGTTGACCTCTCTCAAGTCTTGTACTGGCCTATAATCTCCAGTGCCGGGTTTCTTAACAGGCAGAAGAGGCGTATTCCAAGGCGACCGGCAGGGGACTAGGATGCCTTGATCCAGAAGCCTCGTAATGTGAGGCCTTATACCTTGATAAGCTTCATGTGACAGGGGGTATTGTTTTATGGAGACTGGAGTTGTAGTGGCCTTTAACTGTATAATTAAGGGGGGCTGTTGGAGCGCCAACCCCATCCCACCAGTCTCTGCCCAAGCCAGTGGAAAATTCGTTGACCCAAGTGTCTATTTCTAGGGATTGTGGCTTGTCCTGTCCCGGTTCATATAGTCTATATTCATCCTCTAATTGTAGGGTTAGAACTTGAAGGGGAGTTCCATGGGGGCTAGTTATTCGGGCCCCTCCTTCCTCAAAATGAATTTGTGCTTTTAGTTTGGTGAGCAGGTCACGGCCCAGCAGAGGGTACGGGCAGTCCGGAACATGTAAGAAGGAATGGGTCACCTTACCGGTAGCCAGCTGAACCCGGCGGTCCGTAGTCCATCGGTATTGTTTCTCACCAGTAGCTCCTTGTACCCAGGCCGTCCGGTCGCTGAGTTGTCCTGAAGCTTGGGTGAGGACTGAATGCTGGGCTCCTGTGTCTACCAGGAAAGTAACCGGCTGCCCCCCAACTTTAAGCGTTACCCTGGGCTCGGGGGCTCCTGGCCCTGACCTCCCTAATCTTTATCTAGAGCCAAGAGGGAGGTTCGTGGTCGAGGCTTTCGGGGTCCGCCAGGCTTCTTGGGGCACTCTCTGGCCCAGTGCCCTTTCTCTTTGTAATAGGCACATTGATCTTTATCCAGCTTCAGCCCCTTTTGAGCTCCCCCCCATCTCCCTTCCTTTCTTGGCCCTGAACTACGGCGGCCAAGATTCGACTCAATTCTTTGTTTCTTTTTTATCTCTCTCTTATTAAAAATCTTTTTAGCTTCTTTAAGTAAATCATGTAATGTATAGCCCTGCAAATTTTCTAACCTCTGTAACTTAGTCCTGATATCTGGAGCAGCCTGCCAGATGAAGGACATAGAGACACTCGTCATTTGTCCTGGGTCATCTGGGTCATAGGGAGTGTACATACGGTAGGCCTCCTTAAGTCTCTCTAGAAAGGCGGAGGGAGTTTCCCCTGCTTCCTGTAATACCTGTTTACCTGAGCCAAATTAGTAGGGCGTCGTATAGCCCCTCGGAGACCCGCTAGAAGCAACTGGCGATAAAGGCGTAGGTGTCCCTTACCTTCAGCTGTATTAAAATCCCAGTTTGGTCTCTTAAGTGGGAATGCAGCATCAATTTTCTCAGGCAGCTGGGTGGGACGCCCATCATCTCCCAGAACATGCTTTCTGGCCTCTAGGAACACTCTTTGTTTTTCTTCTGAGGTTAAGAGGGCCTGTAAGAGCTGTTGGCAGTCATCCCAAGTAGGCTGGTGGGTAAGTAAAACAGATTCTATTAGGTCGGTGAGTGCCACCGGATCTTTGGAGAAAGAAGGGTTGTGTTGTTTCCAATTGTAAATGTCAGCTGCTGAAAACGGCCAGTATTGGGTCTGGCCACCGGTTCCCTGTCTAAGTGGGAAAGCCTGGGAGGTTGAATCTGGCATCACCTCGCGCTTATTGCGCAATCTCCCTGCGACAGGG
Organism: Rattus norvegicus; assembly: GCF_021556685.1. NCBI lineage: Eukaryota > Metazoa > Chordata > Mammalia > Rodentia > Muridae > Rattus > Rattus norvegicus. The sequence continues at coordinate 34,954,350 of NC_141548.1, forward strand.
GAGAAACCCTTATCAGACTGTGGCCGGGCAACTGATCTGGCCGGCGGCTCTGCCTCCTCCGTTTCAGCCGGGCCTGTAGGTAAACGATATGGGGGAGGAGGATCTTCAGAGAGAAGATCTATGAGAGGGGAGTTTGGGTCTGCCGGGAGGACAGGTTTCTTCTAAGGAAGATTAGGACACAGAGAAAACAAACAACACCAACAGTCAAACAAACAACAGACAGGCGTGCTGCACGGCTTTGGTACCAAACTGAAAGCAAAAAGTCAGATGGAGGTGGCAAAGGTCCGGGGCCCTCTGAAAGCCAAAAATACAGACAGAGGTGCCGTAAGTCCGGATCCTCCTCCTCTAACCAGAGTCCCAGATTGAGCCCCGAAAAGTCGGGCCCCTAACACCCTTGGAACGTCTTCCAGGGCTGCGGGGCGAGAAGTCCGAGCTCGTCAGCTCCTTCTTCGTCCCGCCCAAATTCCAAACAACCTGGCTGAGCGCTCACAGAACAGACAGAATAGCGCAGAATGAGACAGAATCAGACAGACGCCGGCCGGCTTACCTCCCAGTGGGTGGTCGGTGGTCCCTGGGTGGAGGATCTCCTTTCCCGGCCAACGCACCAAATTGAAAAGTTCTCAGGGAGAACTTTCCCTCAGGATGGAGACCCTCCAAGTCAATGACCAGACCGAGACCACAGGATGCAATCAGCAAGAGGATTTGGTTTATTGTCGGGATACACAGGCACCTGTGGGCGCTTCAGTCACTCGGGGGACTGGTGCGCCCCACGGAACCAAGGATGGGCTTTTTATAGGATTCTGGGGAGCAGAAGCAAGCATACAGAAGCAGATGCATGGTTTCAGGGATATAATTGGTGGATTCTAATGTGGCAAGGGTTCAGCCCGGGGGCAAGTTTCCTAGCTACCTTCCTGGAACATAACGACTGACTTGGCCCCCCACCAGGGTGTGGGACCTCTCTCGGGGCTTTTCTCATTGTCAGGTGCTCAACCGCAGTCGTCCTGTTGCCAGGCCTTCAACCAAACACATCTTGCTTGGCAGCCGCTGTGTACTCAGTGTTCTAACCTTTCCCTGAACCAGTCATCTTAAGTACAGCCTTGCAAAATGGCGTTACTGCTGCTAAGCTGGGGTCTTTCAATCTGAATATGAGGTCCCTGTACTGAAGCCCACAGGTATGGGTAGTAAGCATTCACCTTTGTGAACTTATTTACACATAGATGAGGTGCAGTATATGCCTCAGTCTATAATGTGGTCCATTAATGATTGAAACGTCATTAGATGGCACAAGACTCTAGCTCCCTGTAGATGAAGAGAAAGGAGGTTGGGCTGGCGGCATAGGGCTGCAATCCCTGTACCTCTGTAGGCTGGAGCAGGTGGATCACAACTTCACAGTCTGCCTAGCAATTTAGTGAGACTGTGTCTCAAATATTAACAGGTTAACAATGGGGTAGGGTGAGGACATAGCTTAGTGGTAGAACAGGTTTCCCTAACATGGATGGGGCCCTGGATTCAGTCACCAATATTGTAGAAGGAGAGAGAAACAGAGAGAGGGAAAGAAGGAGAGATAGTAAAAAATATGATTTGGCTTGCTTTGGTAAGATGGATATGTAGGGCCTGTGGGAAAGCTGCTAGACAGTGGTTCTTGCTTCATACACACATTGGTGGTTTGAATAGGAACGGCCCCTTTAGACTCATATGTTTGAATACTTTGGTCCATAGGGAGTAGCACTAAAAGGAGTTGTGACTTTGTTGTAGGAAGTGGACTTTGAGGTCTCAGGAGCTCAAGAGAGTTCTTTGCCTACAGATCCAGATGTAGGACTCTCAGCTCCTTCTCCGGCATCATGTGTGCCTGCACGCTGCCATGCTTCTAGTCATGATGATGATGGACTGAGCCTCTGAACTGTAAGTCAACATTTATAAGAGTTGATATGGTCCTGGTGTCTCTTCGCAGCAATAGAAACCCTAAGAAAGACAGATGTTGTACCAGGGACCTGGGTATCACTGTGATAGACCTGACTGTGCTTTTGTTTTGAGGAATGTGGACATTGGAACTTTGGATTAGAAACACAACTGAATACTTTAAGCAGAATTTAATGGGTCACTGTGATTGATGGCTATTCCCAGTTTTCAACTTGACTATATCTTGAAAAAAACTACAATCCAGAAATGAAGGAAACATATCTGACCCAGATCTTGAGGCTGGAAGACACACAGCTTTAATCCAGAATTATAAAGATCTCGTGAAAAGATAAAGAAAGGCTTAGGTCTCGGCATGGTGGTAGACACCTTTAATCCTAGCACTTAGGAGATAGTGGCATGCAGAACTCTGAGTTCACAGTCAGTTTACAGAGCAAGGTTCCAGGACAGTCAAGCTTAGGCAGTGAAGGGTGTAGCAGAACAGGGAGCCATGTTCCAGCCTGAACAAGCAGCAGAACTCAGTCATATGGCTCTGGCTTTAGAGTCAAGAGCAGAAGGGGTTACTGGGACAGTTGATCTGGTTAAATGGAGCTAAGCAATTAGTGGTGATTAAGAAGAGATCAGTATCACTGAGGTGAAGTCTTCTGGGATGTATTTTCTGAGAGCACAAAGAAGCTGTGCTCCAGACATAGTCAAGGATGTACCTGGTTCTGCATCTGGAGTTGGTAATGTATAAGAGTCACCCAGGTGGTACTGGCTTTGAAGGCATGAGGAATCATGAAGAGCAGTGGCAGCTTGGAACTATGAGATGCCAGAACCATGGGCTATCTGCTAAGGAAAGATGCTAACAAGTGAAAGAGCCAGCGTTGGGGTCAATCTGAGACCAGTAGGAAAATTCCACCACAAACCTCTGAGCACAAAAGACCCCTCCCTTCCAGGAGGAGTAGAGTTAGTTTAGTTCCCAGAATAACTACAAGCCGACTCTCAGACAAAGCCAACTGTGACTCCCCAACTGACCGCCCTGGAAAGTCCTGGATGGTCCACTGACCACCAGTCAGTTTGAAAGTCGATTCACCCCACCAATACTACCCTGCCTAGTTACCATTGTTCAAACTCTGCCCGTGTTGTTTGAAATCTGCCTCTATCAAAGGCTTAAGGTCATCTCTCTCCCGAAGTGAGGTGACCCCAGCGTGTTGGAACAATAAAGCTCCTCTTGTTTTTGCATCGGTCACTGCCTCTGTGAGTCTCATTTAAGGGGTCCCAAAAGAGGTTCATTTCTGACCTCACACAAGGAATAGAACCAGCCCAAGAGAAAGAAGGGCGTTGCAGTCATCAAAGCTGAAGAGAGTTGAACATCAGACATGGAGATGTGGAGGTTGGGCTTTTAAGTCTTGCTTTGGTCCAGCATTTCCTTACTATGACATTTGGCATGGTAATGCATATCTTGTACCATGATATATTGGAAATAAGTGATCTGCTTTTTTATTTTGACTTTACAAGGGATTATAGTTAAGAGATTTCATGACTCTCAGAAGGGAATTTGAACTTTGGACTTTTAGCAATGTTGAGACTGTTACGGACTATGGAAACTTTTGAAGTTATACTAAATGTATTGTGCATTATGCTATGGCTAAGTATGGGCCCCATAGGCTCATGTATTTGAACAAGCCATTGAGGGCCAGGGAGTGGAATGTTATGGTTTGGTTATGCTTGATCCAATGGGAAGTGGCGCTATTAGGAGATGTGGCATTGTTGGAGTAGGTAGGTGTGGCTTTGTCTGAAGAAGTGTGTTACAGGGTGGGGGATGGTCTTTGAAGTCTTTATGCTCAAGCTTCACCCTGTGTGGAATTACAGACCCTCTTTTCTTAGCTGCCTGTGGAATAGTATCTTCCTGGTTGCCTTCAGATCAAGATGTAGAACTCTTGGCTCCTCCAGCACTGTGTCTGCCTGGATGCCCACCATGCTTTCAACCATGATGAAAATGCACTAAACCTCTGAAACTGAAAGCCATGCCCAATTAAAAGTTGTCTTTTATAAGAGTTGCCTTGGTCATGTGTCTCTTCGCAGCAAGGAAAACCTAACTAAGACAGCCAAATTAATAGGAGCATCAAGGACATTGAGGCTTTAAATTATGGGGACAAGGCTCAAAATATTTCAAGGAAGAAAAATTTCAGAATGTGACCTAGAGATTGTTTTTGTGATAGTCTTGTGTAGAATGTTGCTGCTTTCTGCTCTTGTTTAAAAAAGTCTGCCTGCAGGTAAATTGAAGAGTTTTGGATTAATCACATTTTCAGAGGAGATATCAAAACAGCCCAGTATTGACTCTTGTCCTTTGGTTATTAGTAACCACACTTATGAAGATTTATAATGAAAAGGAGCAGGTTGAGCAAGGAAAATTACAAAATGTCTAATTTTATTAAATGAGGTGGGAGGTGAAAATAGTAAAGAGGTTCTTTGATTCCTCCCCCAACCCCAGGACCATCTTTGCTGAGCCTGAGGCTGAGAGTTCACTGACTCCTTACCAGCCTGAAAAAGTCAAAACAAACAAAAACTGAAATAAACAAAAACTTTGAGAAGAGACTCTAATGTTCATTTCTAAGAGAAAGAAAAGGGAGAGAACTAACTTTCCATTGATCTTAAGAAAAAAAAAACTTGACTTCACTATTGTCAGTGTTCTCAATACTTATACTTTTTCAGGATGTGTGATCACATAGTATTCCAAGCATCTTTTTTTTTTTAAAAAGCTCACAAGTTCAAACACGTACTCAAGCCATAAATTGAATAAGAAGTAAAAAGAAAGATGTTTACATGAGTTTCCTTTAAGACTAGTTATCTGCCACTAGCTCCACAGGTTCATTAAAAGTTAAAAACTATAATTCTTATGTCTAAGTAACATGATATGTCAAGAGGCATACATATCATCTGTCTAGCATCTCATTAGTATTGAAGTTTTGTATAGATAAATCCAGTCAATATGTTTTCTTCTGTCCTTGTTCCTACAATAAACTGTTCATTTCCTTTTATGACATTTAGTTATCAGATAATGGTTTTTGCATCCTAAAGGAATATTTTCCTTCATCGTAAATCTGTCTCAAGGCTGCTTTCTATCTTAGTGCAAATAGCCCATGACACATGAAGGCTGACAGAATCCTAATTGCAGTTTTCAAATTATAGAGGGCCCAAAATTGCTTGTATATATTTTAGGAATTCTATAGAATTACCATTCAGAATTAAGAAATCATCTATTTGTCTGCCTAGCATTGCTACAAAAGAGTACATTTTCATTGATCTGCTGAAAATCTGCCCAATAGGGTGGGCTGATGCCCAGGAATTGTTATATTAATTTAATAATGACAGGAAAGGCATATCAGCTGCAAGAATCAATCCTGAGTCGTAGTCTCTTGGGGCCTTGCTTCCCAGGGCTCATCCATCGAAGGTCATGCAAAAATGATAGACCATCTCAGGAAAGTCATCCAGTAGCCTTCTCCTATTCTAGATGGCTTCTTACGGAGCATCACTGTGGGAGTGGACTTTGAGATTCTATGCTCAAGCTCTGCCCAGTGTGGAAGAGAGTCCTCTCCTGGCTGCCTTCAGATCAAGATGTAGAACTCTTGGCTCCTCCAGCAATAAAATCCAAACTAAGACATCTACGATGGGAACTTTTGAAGTTTGACTGAATGCATTTCTGCATTATCTTATGGCTACAAGCCTCTGGGGAACAGGGAGTGGAATGTGACGGTTTGAGTAGGAATAGACCCCATAGACTCATGCGTTTGAATACATGGTCCATAGGGAGTGGCACTATTAGGAGGTGTGGCTTTATTAAAGTAGGTGTGGCTTGATTGGAGGAAGTTTCTAGGGGTTGGACTTAGGTCACAGAAGCTCAAGTCAGATCTCTGCCTGAAGATCCAGATGTAGAACTCTCAGCTCCTTCTCCAGCACTGTCTGCCTGTGTTCTGTTATGACAGTAATGGACTAAACTTCTAAAACTAATCTAGCCCCAATTAGATGTTGTCCTAGTCAGGGTTCTATTCCTGCACAAACATCATGACCAAGAAGCAAGTTGGGGGGAAAGGGTTTATTCAACTTACACTTTCACATTGTTGTTCATCGCCAAAGGAAGTCAGGACTGGAATTCACACAGGGCAGGAAGCAGGAGCTGATGCAGAGGCCATGGAGGGATGTTTCTTACTGGCTTGCTTCCCCTGGCTTGCTCAGCTTGCTCTCTTATAGAACCCAGCACCACCAGTCCAGGGATGGCACCACCCACAATGAACTGGGTCCTCCCTCCTTGATCACTAGTCAAGAAAATGTCTTATAGCTGGTTCTCATGGAGGCATTTCCTCAAGGGAGGCTCCTTTCTATGTGGTAACTCCAGCTTGTGTCAAGTTGACACAAAAAACCAGCCAGTACAGATGTTTTCTTTAATAAGAGTTGATGTTATGGTTTCTTTTCACAGCGATAGAAACCCTAAGATACACACCCTATCAGAGATGTCAGTGTGCTGGCTTTCAAATGCAGGAACGATCCAGCGAGGGAAGCAGTAGAGGTGTCCATGCTCAGGGGCTTAATCCCTCTATAGGGAAGCACTCCACTTCATGCCTGTCAGTCACTCTCCAGTCAGGAGCGGTTATCTGTAGTCACAGTGGATCCTCATCATGTGAATCTGTCAGTTGTACTGGGGAGTCATCTGGACGATTTGCATGGTCTGTGGATGTAAGAGTCAAGTGGTTATTTAAAGGGGTGTCAGCCATGAGATCCATGAGGAATTTTGAAAGCCTCTGTCCCATGGATCCCAGAGGCCTGGTCAGCTATTGCTTCTGGGCAGTGTCACCTACCAGACGGGACTCCTCTCCTAAGAAGAGATGGAGCCTGTCTTCTTCCTGCTGTCAGGAGACTTTAGCCTTTCCAGTTCCAGAGTGTGGCTACTGCCTGTGGGTGAGTCTGCCTCATCTTGACTTGGTATTGGGCTTGGGTAACCTGGGACCCCACTTGGCACGAGGCTTGGGTAACCTGAGGCCCTCACTTGGTTTGGGGGCTATGCACACCCCTCTCCTAGTAAGAACTTACTAGCGGCTTAGGTCCCTTGCCTACATGTCTTATGCACCAGCCCCTGACACTGCATCTAGCTACCTGGTAACAACCCAGGACCCCTATCTGCATCAGGCTACACATACTCCCTTCTCTGAACACTAGAATACATTTCTCCTTCCCTTGACAGCAATCGATATTACCTTCTAGTAAGTGTATTACCAGTGTATCTAAGCATAAAAAAATCTGAACAATCTGGCCCAGACTGGTTTCTTTTTAAAGATTTATTTATTATTTATGAATATGCTATAGCTGTCCTCAGACACACCAGAAGAGGACATCGGATCTCATTACAGATGGTTGTGAGCCACCATGTGGTTGCTGGGAATTGAACCCAGGTCCTCTGGAAGAGCAGTCAGTGCTCTTCACCACTGAGCCATCTCTCCAGTCCCCAGACTTGTTTCAAATGATGTCCAATAAGACAACTGTGCCCTTGGGTAGACTTTTAGGGAGAATCCCTTTTCACCATCTTTGCTGTCTTCTGGCAAGACATAATTTGGTATGCATATGACTGAAGTCAGATGAATTATGGGAAGGGATGCATGCAGAAGAAGAAACAATTATATTAAGATTATATATCAGGATTACATCAAAACACCCCAAACTACCCTGAGTAACCAGCCCCTCCCCATCCCATTCACCTAGCAACTGCTCAGAACAATGGCACCTTTGCTCCTGTGCTCTTGGACCCTGTGTGATTGTTCTGGGTTGTCCTTTTGTTTCATTCAAACAGCCTTCCCTTGTTGCTGTGGCTAATCTATATAGGTTTTTATTTGGATTCTTTGAAGAGGAAGAATGGAAATACCAGATTCCACAGCAGCCATTTTGGCTGAGCCAACACGAGAGGAGAAAACTCATTTTTCCCATCCAACTGCTAAAAATTTCCCTCTGGCTTTCTAGTCCCTTCTCTTGTTGATGTCTGTGGCTGACAGCAGGCTGAACTCACCTGCTGGGTTGGAGAACCCTCAGTCTGCAGCTTCTCCATCCCCTGCTTGCCCCGTGAGTAGCAGCTGTTATATGTGTGGGCAGACAGGACATTCCTGAAGAAAAGTGGGCAGCTGTGGCTGGACTCCCTCGGCTAGCTGGTTCCCTTAGGTCAGAGTGCAAAAAGGGGGTGGGAGGGATGCAAGGTTAAATTACCCATAGTCCTCTGTCTTCTACTGTTTTTCTATTATCTGGACCAAACTGTCATAGCCCCTTGAGGCTTTTGAAAGTTGTTGTTTTTCCTTCTTTCTCCCTTTCCTTTCCCCTCTTTCCCTCTTGGTCTCGTATGAATCTGGGATAGTTCTGTTTTAATGTTCCTGAAATCAAAGCACTGGGGTCCACATCCCTTCCCGGTGGTTTTTGCTCTTTTAGCTTAACCTAACTTGGTTGCCAGTTAGATTTAAAAAATAAAATAAATGTCCCCCTAGGGACAGGTTCCCTGACAGTTTAGCCAATCCTGAATGTCAGCCCAAAACACACCTGTCATGAGCATCGTGTGAAGTCATGACTTTGAAAATGAGTTGGGGGACATGGGCAGAGAAGTAGGAGAGGAGGTAGGTGTGATGTAAACCCGATACTCATTTGGAATCATCAAAAACGTTTAAATAGAATAATTTTCACCCCTTTTCATTATCTTCTGCCTTCTCCTTAATCTCACATGTATCTAAGTTATAAAATGTCTGTTTATGGAATTCAAACATTAAGAACATGATTCATTCCTAGGCTGGGGTTTTTCTTGAGTAGTTTGTAGATTTGCCCGCAGAGGTAATTGAGTAGGACAGACTCATGCAGCAAGCCAATTAAATTTAACAATGCAAACAAGAATCCTAGTAACAGGGTGGGTTCCCTCCCCGTCCCCCACTCTTCTAAAGGTCCCCTGCTCCTCCCTTTTTCTCTCTCTCACCTGAATCTGAGATAGAATCCTTGCAAGAATTAACAGGTGGCAGTTGGTCTTGGACCATAAGTTGTCTTGATGAAGGGAAGCAGGGACCCAGAAATCCTTACAAAGGCTCGTGTTGCCAGCCACACGGACTCCTCTGAGGTGGAGGGGAAACCTAGCTCTGCCCATGGTCCGGTTACTGGGGAAACCAAGCTGCTCCCGCCCTTAGCGTGACCAATCTCCTTCCTGTCTGTGCGTCGGTTCTTCTCGGCGTCTTCTCCAGGATGACTCTTCCTTACTATTGCTTGGCTGCTTAACCTGTCTTCTAAACGTTCTGTTATCTGCATGGATCACAGAGCACAGGTTAGACCGTTAAAAATCCTTTAGAGTATGCACTGCTTTAAACCCTCCCGTGCTGACCCTAGTTTTGTGTCACTGTGACATAAAATAGACATCTGAAAAGGAAACACAGTTGTAAAAATAAGGTTGGCTTGTAGGCAAATCTGTGGAGTACTTTTTAAAAATTAAGAGTTTGATGTAGGAGGGCCTATCCCGCAGTGGGTGGTCCTGGGTCCCATGAGAAAGCAGGCTGAGCAAGGCATGGGGGCAGCATTTCTCCACAGCCTCTGTCTGCTTCGGTTCTTACCTCTAGGTTCCTGCCTTGGCTTCCTTCACTGGACCATGATGTGGGTTATATAAGCCAAACAAACCCTTTCTTCCCTTAATTGCTCATGGTATTTTATCACGGCAACAGAAACCTGACCATGACAGCATCCAACACCACTAAGTCTGGAAGGAAGGGTACTTTCCCGATAGTGTTATGCTTGCAACAATATCATTGAAACCATTTTTTCAATAAAAGAATTTAGGAGTTATACTATAAACAATGTGCTCACCAACTTAACCTCAGAACACACACACACACACACACACACACACACACACACACACACACACACACGTCACTCTTAGGAATATCGTCTACCTCCTTAGAGACAGAACCTCTCATTGGCCTGGAGCTCACTAGGTAGGCTGGCCAGTGAGGCCCAGAGACCCCTGTGTCTGCCTCCCGAAACTGGGATTTCTCTCTACATGCCCAGCATTCTCACATGGGTCTAGGGATTGCGCCTGTGCCTTTGAGGTAAGCACTTCACTGAATGAGCTCCTCTCCAGACAAGTCTTACTGTGGGTGTACAGGCTGGTTTTGAACTCCTGGCCTGGTGTGGTCTTTAGCCTCAAGCCTCCCTGGAAACTGGAGCCACCGGTCCGGCTTCACGCCTGTCTGCACTGAGAGGTGATTTTATTTTGCAAGTAATAAAAATATGTTCATTTAGAAATGAATATCTTTACTGCTTTGTATTGGAGAAGGGCAATGCCAATACCACACTGTGTCTCTGAGGATACTGAAAAATGGCACAAATACTCTCTCTGCAAATCAGCCCAGAGTACTATTTCCATAGGCTCCAGATTAAGCCAGAAAAAACCTGGCTGGCTAAGATGGTCCAATGGACAAGAGGATGTGACAGCCCCTAGGACCCATATGTGGTATCCTACCCTCCTCTCTGCAGGGTCTTCCTCCTCCTCCTCCTCCTCCCTCTCTGGTTTCTTCTGCCAGTTACTAAATGGCTTTGCGAATCTATTAGTGACTTCTGTAAAAGACCAGTGAAGTCTACTAGGAGAGCCACAGAGTCAAAACCTACTAGCTGGCATTTAGTAAACAGTGATTTGTTGTATGAGCGGATTTCCTTCTGTGTTTGAACAATTGAGTAATGTAAAAAAAAGTTTTAAAAAATGGATACTTTTAAGTGAAATAGAACTTCTCCTGCCCCACTTCCTGAGTTGCAGTACAATTTTTAAAAAAGCAAGCTACAGTTACTTAGTTACCACGGGGAAGAATTGTCTTCCTCTGTTTCCCATAGGACCGTTTTGTGAACTACTTCACACGCAGGGACAGTGAACTTACTGCCTGCCTTTCTTTCATGCTTAGCGCAGCAGGTGCCAGACTGCTGAGCCAGGAGATTTTGCGCCACGCTAGCCCTAGCCCGTGTTTACTCTGAACTCACTCATATGATTGATGGGAAGAAGTGCTCCGTATTCCACTGCACAGACGCACTGATTTACACTGATTACGAATCTCCATAGTTTTGAATTCCAGGGGCGAGCCCGTGTGTAACTCGCTTCCAGGCCTTTTATAAGCAACCGTCGTTAAATAGCATATTTGGAGGCATTTTGATAAAAGGAAAACTGGAGTGCAAAAGATCCTTTCACAAATGTTCGGGGAACCAAACGGCTGAACAAGAGGGTGAATCCCAGACGCCAGTGTGTGGAATGGACAGAAAACAAACAGTGCCCAGTCAGGGCCATTTACGGTCACCATCAAGTCTCCTAATGACGAGATTGCTGCAAAACGCAGATGTGATTTGCTACTGAGCATGGGCATTCTTAACACGCGGGCGCCAACATATACGTACGGAACAATTAATTCTGTCGTGGCTGAACCATTAAAACAAAACAAAAACAGTTTCTCAAAAGAAAGTAGGGGAGCCCACCGCGATTCTAACTAATCCCATCATGGCTTTAGACCATGGACAAACCTGAAGCCATTGCCTGGGGATGGGGCAACAGCTAAGCTGACTTGATCTGAGCATCCACGGGGCTGGGACGTGCCCTCCCCATCCCCCGCAGAGGCACAACATTCATCAAGGAAAGCAAGTGCTTGCCTAGATCTTCAAGAGCCTGGAAAGAAGGTCAGTTATTCCCCAAGTTTCTAGAGACTTAGCTTCTCAGACCTGGGGCATCCCAGGATCTGGGAGCTACAGAGCTCCGGTCCACCCAGTGCATTGCCAGGTCCCCAGCACAGCCTGAGGGCACCCAGACCTCCTTTTCCAAGTCTCTGCTGATCAGTCACCCTGCACTCCTCTCCATATTCCTCAGCTCTGCCCACTCAGACAAGGAACCCACACCATGCCCTCACCGCTGCCCACCCTGCTGTACCACTCTTTTCCTGGCAAAGCCACACTTCTGCGCATCCCTTGTAGGTCTCTCTTTGAGTACGCAGGTTCCTGCATCCCGTACCCGAATCCCGCATCTGCACTCTTCCTTAGTGCCGGGATCCTCTCCCAGTACCCGCACCCCACTTGGTACCACACTTTGGGTTGCCTGAGCAGGCCAGGACACCTGAGCATTGGCTCAGGGACCGGGTGGAATTTGACTGAAACGCAGCATTGGGTGTGAAGTGCACATGCGCTGCTGCTGTCTAGTAGCTCCTGGCTTCTTTCTGCCTGGCTTCTGACTGGGCTCTTGCAGTATGACCAAGGCAACAAGCCACACAACAGTACAACAGAATCAGGTCCCTGTCCATGTCACACTCAACTCAGTGTCCACAGACCTCCTGTTCCTTCTGGTTCACCAGGGTCTAGCAGGAAGACATGACAGCAACAGATATTTAATAAAAGTAATAGTTGAATGAATTTTGAAGGCAATTTTGAAAATGGTAACGAATTAACTTTTACGGGTGATGGATTAATTTCGGGACTAAAGCAAAATTCAGGTTTCTGGTCATTTTGTAGTCTCGACAGAGAAACCTGTATGGTCTTATTAAAGTTTGGATCTTTGGGTTAGAAAGGTGCTCCCCTCTCTGGAAGAATTCACTTCTGTTCTGACCTGAATTTAACTCATTCCAGAGACAAAGAAAACATTGAAGCTGTAAAGACTTGTGAAGCCCTCTGGAACTCAGAGCTACAGATGTGCACTGTGTCCGGGTTATGTGACTTGGGGTTTTTGTTTTTAATTTAAGACAGTCTCACATTTCTCAGGGTGGCTTCAACTGACTGTTCTGATCTTTCCTGCCCTCACTCTCTGAGTGCTGTGATTACAGGCCTGCACCACCACGGCTGATATGGTAATCTAGAAGGTTTTAAGGACTTTGGCGTCTGTCTTAGCCAGCGTTTCATTGCTCTGAAGAGGCACTATGATCACAGCAACTCTTGAAAGGAAAACATTTCATTGGGACTGGCTTACAGTTCAGAGGTTTAGTCCATTATCATTATAGAGAGAAGCAAGGTGGCACGCAGACAGACAGGAGAAGTAGCTGAGAGCTCTACAGAAGGAAGCGAGGGCTCTGGGCTTGACTTGGGCATTTGAAACCACTAAGCCCACCCCAGTGACATATTTACTCCAATAAGGCCACACTTCCTAATTCTTTCAAATAGTGCCATTTCCTAGTAGCCAGGTATTCAAATCTATGACTCTCTGGAGTCCGTTCTTGAACACAGTGTTTATAGTGGGCTGAATGGTGTGGTCACCCGCACAGCTGCTTCCCTGTGGGGCATCAGCCATCTTTGTTTGCCAGACCAAGGAGAGGCGAAGTGGAGTCGGGACAATTAGGCTCCACAGGACTCTGGTCTACCTGGGAATGCCAGGAGCACTGCAGCTCTTAAGAAGACAAGCAGCGGGTGGTCTGCACCAGGCAGGTAGCTGGGGCCCCAGGTCTCTTGATAGCTACAGCGGCAGCAGCACAGGTGGGGTAACCTGTCACCCTGATGTGAGCCTCTGCTGGCAGTGAGAGCCTGGCCAGCCAGGTAGGTCCAAGATCCAGCAATACAGATCAGTAACGACAACCACTCTCGGACGACCCTCTGTGAAATAGCTTGTGTGCTTTATCCCATGTGGACAGATACTTTATGAACCTCGGGAAGTGGTTTTCTATTGGCTGAGTTTGAGATGTTAGTGATGCTCTATTTGCATGGGGGAGAGGTGCTAGCTACATTGTGTTTCTGCCTGCCTGCCTGTGGTCCTCTCAACTGGCTGTCATGGTTGTGTGTTCCAGAGCAGGCGTAGAGACAGGTAGCAGCTCTACTCCTGCTATTCTCAAATCTCTGAGATTCCCAGGACTTGAGCTCACTCAGCCTCACTGACTCGTATGCCTGACTGGTGGCATGGAGCACTTGCCCTACAGAATGGGCTTGGCTTCCTTAGATTCATGTGTTTGAATAAGGAGTGGCACTGTTAGGAGGTGTGGCCTTGTTAGAGGAAGTGTGTCACTGTGGAGGCAGGGCTTTGAGGTCTTAAATGTGTGACACATTCAGTCTCCTCTTGGCTGCCTTTGGGTCAAGATGTAGAGTGCTTGACTCTTCCAACATCGTGTCTGCTTGCACACTGCCGTGCTTCCTGTCATGATGACAGTTGACTGAACCTCTGACACTGCAAGCCATCCCCAATTAAATGTTTGCCTTTAGAAGAGTTGCCTTGGTCACGGTGTCTCTTCACAGCAATGAAACCCTAAGACAGTGCTTTTCTGTGTTTTTTATTCTCCTAACAGTACAGGGATGGTTTCCATGGTTTTTGTTTTGTTTTGTTTTCTAATCACAGAAGCAATGGATGATTTGTGGCTTCCAGAAAGCTTTATTATTGTCTCTACTGGAAGTATAGACATGATTTACAACTTTTCATTAGAACTATAGATACAAAATATATAGCTTTAACAAACACTTACACACCCCATGTATAAAATTATTCAACAGTCAAAAGGTGGAAGCAATCCAAGCATCCCTAGGTTGATGATGGATACATAGATGAGGTTCATGCCTACAGTGGAATACTGTCTGGCCTTCCAAAGGAATGTGAATGTACAATGTACCTGTACTTTGAAGAGATGCTGATTGAAACAAGACAGATACAGCAGTAATACATATTACTACAATCCAACTTATTAGAGCTGCCAAGAGTTGTCAAACTGAAAACAGATGTGGTGTTTCATGCCTACGATCCCTGTGCTTGAGAAGCACAGGGAAAGGACTGCTGAAGTTGGAGGCCATCTTGGGCTATAGTGTATGACTGTGAGGGTGGGATGGGGTTGGTGTGGGGGAGCAGGCCATAGGACACTCTCTGTAATTTTAGCACTTGAGAGGTGGAATTGGGAAGATCAGGAATCCCAGGGTTACAGGAGACTCTGTCTTAGAAAAAAAAAGAAAAAAAGAAATCATAAAGACAGAGAATGAAAAATGGTAGTTGCTGGGACTGGGGAGCAAAGATAGGAGAGTTAATGATAGGTGTGGAGTTTCTGTCTGGAAACAAGAGATCTAGAAACAGATTGGGTTTTGGAGAATGCATTTAGTATGGATGTGCTTAAAGCCACAGGGACTGTGTACTTTCAGGAAGACAATCAATTATAAATTACACACACACACACACACACACACACACACACACACACACACACACACACACACACACACATTTCTTACCTGAACGTTTTACATGATATACAAAGACCAGAAAGACTTGCACCTGTCATAGCACACATTTTCTAGGTGACAACCAATACAATAACTATATGCTTTAATAGTTAGTTGTAAACGTTTGCTTCTTGTTTGATTTTAACAAAGATTGCATTTAGGTTACTTGAGATTATATATATATATATATATATATATATATATATATATATATCTCAAATATATATATATATATACATACATACACAGGCACACATAAGACAAACTTACCAGACAGGGATTCTCAGTTGGGTCACATCTCTATGTTCTAGCAGCATTTTGAGTGGGAAGACACATAGTGAGCCTGGCTCTGTGGTAGGTGCCCTTAACCTGGGTGTTGGGAGAGAGCTTCACCCCATTAGCCACTTGAGTGAAAATGTGTTTGTGTGTGGCGTCCCCTGGTGGTCAGGACAGGAATTGCTTCTCTGAGTGAATCTGCTTTGTGTGTGTGAAAATTCAACCCATATTTGTTGACTGTGTCTGTCCTTCCTCACCGTGACAGCTCAGAGTAATAGAGCAGTCTTGTGTTTGATCTTGTTAGGACAGAGTTTAATGGGTCTTTAAGCACCAAAGTTTAGGACATATAAAACTCTCCTACTTGAGTTTTTAAGAAGCAGCAGACAGCATGGTTCATTAGCTACTTGACTAATTGACAGGCACAGTGTCTCGCTACTTGGGGATATAAATGTCCTTAATAGCACATTTGTAACAAGCTCAATTATTTATCAAACATCTGGTCATCTCAGACTTTGGGCTGGAGGTGGGGGAGGCCCCACTTCCTGTACTCAGAGCATGTATGGTGCTGGGTTCTGCCAATCTCTGTCCTCAGAAGGATTAACACTTTGTTCATTATGAATTATAAAATATGAATTCACAGACACCTTTCATCTTAATAAGAGCAATGTAGTCAAAGTGGACCTGGTAGTGCATGCCTGTAATCTCCACATTTGGAAGGCCGAGGCAGGATTGCTGTAAGTTCAAGGCCAGTGTGGACTACATGATAATTACGGGCCAATGGGGAAAGCACAGTAAGACTCTGTCAAAAACAAAACGAAAGGAAACAAACAAACAAACAAACGAACAAACCTAAAATCCCTGCTCCTAACTTCCACAAAGCTAGGTAAGGAGCCAGTGGTTCAGAGAGAACGGCTCAGTTACTATGTATCTGGTGAGCACTTTCTTCCCCAGCACTGGCTAGAGACATTTACATATATGAACTCCTTTAATCCTCAATAAGTCACTCAGAATACAGGATCCCTGGGTTTCCATTAAGGAAATAGAGGCTCAGAAAGTCTACTGCAACTGGCCCAAAGCCAAGCCGCTGGTAAGGGCACAGCCAGGCCATTGACATGAGTTGCTGCCCCAAGCCTGCTTGGCACTGACCACATGCATGCAGCCTGAGAAGGACATTATCTGAGAAACAGGCCTTCAGGCAGTTCCGTCATTGTGCAAACCTCACAGAATGGACTGTCTCACACCCAGGCTGTGTGGGCTTGTGTGGCCATTGTAGGATGGGAGTACATGTTTGTGTTTGTAAACATACCCAGACATAGGAAAGGCATCACAGCAATTCTTAGCTGTAGGAATTGTTAGCTCCGTGATTATCTTATGAAGCTGTGTTGTAATGTGGTACAAGGCTGCCTGCCTACAAACAGAGGGGGGACAGATCTGGGACCATAGCCCTGTCTGTACTCAGGAGACTTAGATGGGCAGATTCCATTGTAGGGACCGCCTTCCCCAGTAGTAAATGAAAGTGAGGAAGTTTTATCAGTCTCTTCTCCTTCAGCTCTACAACCTTCTCTGGGGTAGGAACTCCATTAATATCCATCTCAGATGCATTTACAAAGGTTTTTATTTAAATGTATTGTCTACTTGAATTTCTATAACTATTTATTGTGGATATGTGCGTTTCTACACATGTGTATGTTGTGAGGTGCATGTGTGACAAAATACATATGGAGAACATAGGACAACTTGGGAGAATCCGTTCTCTTCTCCCACCATGTGACTCTTGAGGCTCTGAGCCGTCTCTCTCCTGTTTAAAGAGACAGCATACCCTTTTACTACCCAAAGGCAGACGTGGCCTCTCAAAGCAGCCAGAGCAGCCCCAGTGGATACTGAAGGAAACCAGGCAAGGTCTGCAGGGGGCTGTAGATGCTGCATTTGAGAGAACTTTCAATGCCAAGCAGGAAGGATTCTTCCAAAACCTCGTTACTTGTGGCTCTGGAGAGGACCATAGTCCTCTGAGGACCTCAACATGTCCCAGCAGGGGTGCACCATGTTAGCAGTCTGTAAAGTGCAGGGGAAGAGGGCTGTGTCTCTGAGTCACATGCTTGGGAGCCCAAGGCTCTGTAAGTGGAGCTGATTCCACCCAAGGCACCAAAGGAGGCTGTCAGCAATGGTGTCTGAGTTTAAGCCACAGGTCTCTTCTTATAGGCCCTCTGCTGTTGGGCAAGTGACTTCACCTCATGCACCCCAGTTTCTTACCCTATGAATGGGGGTGAATATGACGTTTATAGGACCCAGATGTAGCTCACAGAGGCTGCTGGAAATTGGACCTCATTTTTATCACTTATAAAATTGCCTGTTGGTGCACACGTGTGTGGGGTAGTGTATATACTTGTGAGTGCAGCGATGTGTGTGTGTGTGTGTGTGTGTGTGTGTGTGTGTGTGTGTGTGTGTTCCCATACGTGCTTGTGAGTGTGGAGGCCAGAGTTGACACAAGGCATCTTTTCTCTGTTCCTTACCACCCTTGTAACAGTAGTTCTCTGAGAAAGTGTCTCTTGCTGAACATGGCGTTTGTTGACTCAGCTGGATTGCCTGGTGGAGGGGCTTCGGGGATCCACCTGCCTGTGCCTGTCCCACAGCCCTGGGATACAGCTGTGTGAGGTGGGGCTGGCCTTTTTCGTGGTTTCTGGGCATCTGAAGTTAAATGCCCATGCTTGCGAGGTGGGTCCTTATCAACCAAGCCATCTCCACACTCCTGTACCTTTTAAAATTTATTTTAATGAAGCAGGCTGAATTTTAAGCAGATTTAAGAGGGGGTGGAGAGAAGGAAGGAGTGAGGAAGAGAGGAGGAAGACAGACAGAGAGACTATAAATCAGGCTCAGGAAAAGGACACACACACACACACACACACACACACACACACACACACACACACACACACACACCAGAGGTTGGAGTGGGCTTCTCAACTTGCCTAGTTCTCTTCTTCCTTTCTTTCTTTCCTTCTTTCTTTCTTTCAAAAGATTTATTTATTTTATTTATTTATGTGAGTACATTGTCACTGTCTTCAGCCACACCAGAAGAGGCATCAGATCTCATTACAGATGGTTATGAGCCACCATGTGGTTGCTGGGAATTGAACTCAGGACCTCTGGAAGAGCAGCCAGTGCTCTTAACCACTGAGCCATCTCTCCAGTCCAGTTCTCTTCTTTCTTGCCTTCTGGGGTGGGACCCTGGTAAGCCTTCCACCACCAAGCCATCCGCAAACCCTTTCCTGAGAACCTGTGTAGGAGTCTGACATTACTGTGACATTTATGTTGTAACTTACAAAAGTTTGGGTTCTTCTGAGGTGGAGGGGGGACCCCAATATTTTACTACTAATCTCATTTCCTTTTCTTTATAAAACTTCCCTGCTGTGTCACTGGATCACCAGCAGATTCCTCAAATATTGAAGGAATCCACTGCAAATCAAGCTGCCTGCTTAATCTTCAGGGAGAAGAAACAGATTAAAAGGAAAAACAGCTCCCCAGCCTCCTGTCCACTCCTTTTTGCCTGTGGGAACACCCATTCCTCTATTAGCCCAGCCACTAAGAGTGCATGCTACTGGGCTCAACCTGGCCTTGGGCAGTCACACTTGAAGAACCCAGACCAGGAACTCCAAGTCCCCTCCAAGAGAATTGCCCTTCCCCCTCTTGGACAGAGTTTCAAGGTGTAGCCCTGGCTATCCTGGAACTCGCTCTGTAGAACGGACTGGCCTCAAACTCAGAGTTCCACCTGCACAAGAGGATACATTTCATTTTCTACTCATCAATGAGTCATTTGGTCTGACTCTTTGGGGACAGCCTGATTGTAAACAGCTAACTACTGTAAAGGTTATAGAAAAGCAATATTTCTTTAATAGACTAAGTCATCAGGTCTCCCGGAGGGAAAACCTGACATCATTTTCAAAAGGATCCCTTTGTGACGTCCCCATTGCATAGCATGTTTGTCTTAAATCAAAATGGAAGACCTCAAGCGTGTGGGTTTCAGCTTACAAAAGCCTTCTGTTTACAAAGGCCAATTGTCTGCCAAGGAAAAGAAAGCAAGCCAGGGCTTTGTCAGGGGCAGGACTCACATCCTTCTTCCTCTAAGAGTGAGGCAAGGTAAAGCCTGACGTGAGTGTCTGCGCATAGGCCCAGGGAGCACAGGCCCGGTGAGCGGGAGATGGTATCTAGCACAGCCATTGTTTTGTGGGTGTGTCTAAGTGCCGGTTCGGGAAGCATAGTGCATTCACTGGCTTATAATTCAATATGGATTAACATCAATTGTTTCCTAGCAATTCATCAAATATCTGGTGAGCACAAAGGCCAGCGCTAGATAACATCTTCCATTTTGATTTAAGCCCCTGGCCCCTGCTGTCTTGGGATTTACAGATGACAGAGACCTGTCCACATAGGTAAACACAAGCAAACATGCACCATGTTTCATTGAAACCAGGGTATTATTGATCATAAGACGTTCTGTAGCGGGCAGGGATGAGCATGTGAGGACCCCAGAGCCTTAGACCCATGGAGGAATGGCAAAGCCCCCTTACCCTTACCCCTAGAGTGAGACTCGGAGGAAAATGTCAAAGCCTTTCTCTGGTCCATGTGTGGATTTGTTATTATGCACAGAAAATGTCCACAATAACACCCCTCCCCAGATTTATGGATAGTTATGTCCTAAAGCCTGCTCCCCTACAGAGACTGCTCCTACTGAGATTAGCTAAACTTGTCCCTTTTTCCAGCTGTTTATCATAAACCCCACCTCCTGTTCAACTGTACGCAACAATCACGCCTCTCCATCCAACTCTATAATAAACACACCGAGTGTCCTCCGGCATGCTGTGGTTTCTCCAGTAGATGGCTCAGTTCACCAGCCCAAGCTTTCCTGCCTGTGTGTCAGTATGTCTTTTCTTCATTCGCTTGCCACCAGGCTGTGACCCTGGAGGCCACATATGAACAAAAACACAGAGCATCAGTCACATACCAACAGAACAGAAACTATAGCCATGGTCAGGGCTCACCCATGCTGAGACCCAGTCCTCCATTTTAGAGCCGCGACAGCGGGAAAGGACGCTGTGTCTTAGTCTCTCTGTGTGTTGGAGGGGTAGCCCTGTTGATAGAATGCTTGCCCAATACCCACTGAACCTCGAGTTCCCTCCTCACCACCTAATAAGGCAGCCGTGGGGAGTTCCACCTGTGATCCCAGCACTCGGGAAGTGGAGACAGGTCTACAGTGTGAGTTCCAAGATGGCCAGGACTACACAGAGAGACCCTGTCTAGGGGAAAAGGAAAGAAAAGGTACAGGAAACAGTCAAGCCACAGCTCAAAGTGCGTGGAAATAGTGTGGAGGCAGGAAATGGATCTGGAGTTGGAATGGTTCAACTCCCAGCAGGAAGGAGAAGGCGGCCAGCTCTGCCTGGTGCACAGGTTACTGAGGAGGGCTGAGTCAGAACTGTGGGATGGAAGACTGCTTGGACTGCAGTGAGTTCAAGGCCAGCCTCAGAACCCTGAGACAAAGACAGCTAAGGAGAAAGTTCAGTGTTAAAGCACATGTGGGAGGTCCGAGTCCAGTGCTTAATGCAAAAACAAAACAACAACCAAAACCAATCACCAACGAGAAAGGAGTACAAGGTCCTTACATGGGACACAGTACTTAACAGCAAAGGCACAGAAAGGCCTAAGCTGATAACCCATCCTGATTCTCAAGGGACGTCTACTAGGTCATCTGGGAACGCCAGAAGAAAAGCTGATGTCAAAACTCAGCACCAAGTCCTCAGAATAGTGTGGTCCTGACAGAAACACACACACAGACTGAGGTCAGAATAGAGCCCGGGAGGAAACCTTTGTACACACGATCACATGGCACAGGTGGGTCCTAAGAGTATCCCACCCAGAATAGGACAAAGTTTGAATAAATAACATTATTACTAATGTTGGAAATTCAGATACCAAAAAAAAAAAAAAAGTTCAAAGGCCAGAATCACTAGACTTTTTGTTTTGTTTTGAGATAAGTCCTTGGCTGGTCCAGAACTCACTATTTAGACTAGGCTGGTCTTGACCTCAGAGATCCTCCTGCTTCTGCATCATCAGGCTCAGCTACAGTACAACTTTTGAAAAAAATATAGTTAAATAAAAATGACAGCCTTGGTTTTGGCAAGGTTTCTCCAATGTGGTACTAAACGCGTAGGAAACAAAGGAACAAAAACCAAAGAGAGAATGTTGTGAAACTTAAAACCTCCGTGCTTCAGTGGACACTGTCCATAGGGGGCGGACCGTGAGTGAAAGGAGAACATAGTTGTGGGTCAATGTATCTGGTTAGGGATAGGAATCTAAAACTGTGAAACACCACAGTACACAACTATCCTATAACACGGACAAAGGAGCTGGCGGCGGGAGGGGGGGTGATTCACCAGACAAAGCACTGTCCTTACAACCCAGAAGACTGGAGTTCAGAGTCCCAGTGCCCACAGAAACCCACAGGGTCCCACCTATAGCGCAGGGTTCGAGAGGCAGAGGCAGGAGGCCCTCAGGGAGAGGGGGAAAGTTAGACCAGCTTAAAACTCGTGTCAGTAAGTCAAATATAGAAAGACCAAGGAAGACACCTGATATCAATGCCTGGCCTCCATATGCCCACACGCGTGTCCCCCAGGTATGTCTCTACACATGTAAAAACACATACACACACAAACACACACGAAAAGTGGGCAAAAGATTTGAGAAGACATTTCTCCAGAGAAGGTCCCTATATGGCCAAGAAGTACACAGAGATACTCAGCACACTAGTCATCAGGGAAAGGCAGATTAAGCCTGCAATGACATGTCCCTCGTGTCTCAGAAGGACGACTACTGACAAAAACAGAAACAACAGCAATGAAACCAGAAAAATGAGCACCGTTACCAGATATGAGAGAAAAGCAGAATGTATGCCTGGGAGGTGGAGGTAGGTAAGTCAGGAGTTCAAGGCCAGCCTCTGCTACATGAAACCCTACTAATGAAGCAAAATCCTAAGACAGATCCTCAGAATGGTATTGGCTCGCCCATGTTCATAGTATTCAAAGCAGCTTTCATGTAAGCACACCAAATGTCTATGGACATAGAATACACAAGCAAAAGGTGGAGCAGGCCCATCACAACACTTACCCAGTCTCACAGAGGCAGAAAATTCCAAGATACCGTTAGGGTTTCTATTGCTGTGATGAAACACCGTGACCAAAGCAACTTGGGGGGGGGGAGGGTTTATTTGGCTCACACTTCCACATCGCTGTTCATCACTGAAGGAAGCGGGGACAGGAACTCACACAGGGCAGGAACCTGGAGGTGGGAGCTGATGCAGAGGCCATGGAGGGGTGTTACTTACTGGCTTTCTTCCCCTGGCTTGCTCAGCCTGCTTCCTTATAGAACCCAGGACCACAGCCCATGGATGGCACCTCCCCCAATGGGCTGGGCCCTCCCCCATCCATCCCTAATTAATAAAATGCCCGACAGCTGGACGTTATGGCGGCATCTTCTCATTTGAAGTTCCCTCCTTTCAGCTGACTCTAGCTTGTGTCAAGTGGACACTAAATCGACAGGACACACTGCAATGCACATTATATTGGTAAACTGTCAGATGCTTTGTAAGATCTTGAAGGCAGACTCTGAGGAAGGAGACCATTTCTTGTCTCTTTCAAAACTCCTTGTCCTGGGTCAGGCTGACCCTCTAACTCCATAACAAGGAGGAAGGAAGTTAGCAGGCAGTAAAGGGCATTGAAGCATCATGTGGTTGACTTTGAACAGGTCAAAGTGCCATGCGTAAGTGACTCTGAGTGCCCAGCTGTGGTTCTATGCTGGGTCTGTCAGCTTCTCACATCCAAGGCTTAGAGGACTCATGGAGGAGGCTATGGGAAGAACTTAAGAGCTGGTATGTAGGGCAGAGAGCCATGAAGTGTTGACTTCTAGATATAACATAGCTATTGCACTCACTAACCCATAGAGGGCGTGGTTTTCTGAACGAGACCTATACAAGATCAAGCCAGTCAAAATTCCTGTGTGGATGGATGAGGAGGGTTCTCTGAGTTCAGATGTTTCAGGTCGGGGGCAGAGGTTGGGGGAACACCAGGATGTGAGTGGACAGGGGAATGGGAGGAGGATCTTATGGTAATGTCGATGGGGGTGGAGGCGGTGTGCACTAGAACTCATGGATTTTGATGGGCATTTGCCGTGTGTCAGTGGGAGCCTGGGGCTGTGGCACAGGCTTAAGCTGGTGCATTCCCACCTCTTTTGTCAATGACAATGAGAAAGGGCAGTTTCCAGTTTAGTGGTCCACTTTATATGGTCAGAACCGTTTCAGATTTCATTTGGAGTATCTCGGTCCAAGAATACAGAGTACATACCTCCCCAAATCCCTGGGAAATAGGAACAAAAGTACCCAAAGGTCAAACTGTCAGCAATGGTCTGCTACAGGGGAGACAGGTGACTTTCGAGAGAAAATGTAATTTCTGTCAGTGCTTTGCCCGGGACTGATCTCAACCATCGCTTCCTCCTGAGTCTATCAGAGGTAGCTATGGAGTCCTGCGACTGCCATGGGCCATGTTTTCCTGTCCTCTCAGACCTTTGCAGGTCGTCCCACAGCAGCAGACCCTCCACTATGGTAGAGGAAGACCCAGGAGCTTTCCAGACAAGACCAGTTTGAAGTTGAACAAAGGAAGGCACTGAGGAGAGTCAGGAGCGTCTTAGCGAATGCCTTTGACATCAAGCGGGGATGTGGTGGGCCTCCACTGTGAAACACTGACCCTGGTCTCTAGGTTGGTCTGCTGGATGGGGGTCAGCTCTCAGGAAGGAGAGAAGCCAGAGAGAGGCCTGCCAGCCGAGTCCTGAGGATCTGGGATGCTCTTTGGATGCGCTGCCTCGCTTTCCCAGCATGCTTTCCCAGCATGCTTGGCTTGCCTCTTTCCCAGCATGCTTGGCTCGCCTCAGTGGATTTTGCTCTTCTATACCACGCTTCCCTGTTGTTTTGGGAACATTCCTACCTCTGTGGAAATTACCTAGGCACCTGGGACAGCGGAAACCTCCGACCTCTTTGTTCTGTAGGTGGAAATGCAATAGACACAGGGATGAGACGGGAGGTGGAGGGTGTACTCCATGGATCCAGAATTTCACCTGCGTGTATCCAAGCCAGTGTTGGGTGGCCAGGGCGCCCTCTGTCTGAGTTCCCATTCTGTTGTAGAGTGCTTGAATCAAGTGAGTTATAAAGAAAAAAAGCTAAATGTGAGGATGCGCCACAGCTGTATTTCCTGAACTCAGGAGGCTGAGATAGAAGGATAGCTGTAGGCATCTGGCCAACCTGAGCTATGTAAGACCCTGGCTCAAAATACACTAAAGCAAGAAGCAGTCTCCGAGTGTGGTAGGGCATGCCTTTAATGCCGGCACATGGGTTCGTGGACCTCTGTGAGTGAAGACAGCCTGATCTACATACTGAGTTCTAGGCCAGCCAGGGTGTCATACTGAGACCCCCACCTAAAAATAAGTAAATAAAAATGAAGGAAAGAAGGAAGGAAGGGAGGAAGGGAGGGAAGGAAGGAAGAAAGGAAGGAAGGAAGAAAGAAAGAAAGAAAGAAAGAAAGAAAGAAAGAAAGAGAGAGAGGTTTGAGATTAGGTGCCAGTATCTAGCACCTTATAGTGAGGGTGTCATGCTTCTCATAGATGGTGGAAAAGGAGGGGTGATAAGTACTTGAAGAACAGGGGAGGTGGACTCTTATGGTCACTAACCCTTTCCCATGAGAAAAACATTGGTTTATTCATGATGGCAGATTCCTTGTGGTCTCTTAAATGCCTCGCCACCTCTCGGCACCACTACACTGGGACCAAACGTCAACACAAGTTTTGGTGGGCCAAGCCATATCCAAACTTATACCTCCCAAGCTCAGAAAGAGACAAGAGGTCACGCGCAGGACAGGCAGATGGAAACTTAAGAGATTTCCACTTTAAAAAGCTAGAATAAGGGGACTTCATATTATTTTGATTTGATTGATTATTTTTGTGTAACTGTGGTAGTGGTGTGTGTGTGTGTGTGTGTGTGTGTGTGTGTGTGTATGTGTGTGTGTGTGTGTGTGTATACACGCGCGCGTGCATGTGTGTCTGTGTTTTGCAGGCTAGTGATTGAAGGACCGGAAACAGAAGCGTTAACCCTGGAACTTACTGATGGACTCTTACTATCCCTGGAGCTTACTGATTGGTTCTTACTAACCCTGGAACTTACTGATTGGCTCTTACTAACCCTGGGGCTTACTGATTGGCTCTTACTAACCCTGGAACTTACTGATTGGCTCTTACTAACCCTGGGGCTTACTGATTGGCTAGGCTGGCTAATCACACAAGCTCTAGGACTACTGTCCAATGATCAGGTTACAGCCTGTGGCACCTTTAATGTGGGTGTTGAGGATCCACACTCAGGTCTCCACGCTTGCACAGGAAACATTTTAGCAAATGAGCCTTTTCTCACTTTCGATTTTATTTTATTTTTTGAGACAGGGCCCCACCCTCTAGCCCAGGTTGGGTACAAACGTATGATCCTCCTATCTTGGCCTCCCTGAGTCCTGGGATTGCAAGTATGTGCCACCACGACAGCTGGAAAGGTAACTTTGATACCTCTGTTTAAAATAAACGCTGTCCTTTTGTAAGGACAGACCAAACACCCCTGGGCTTGAGGGTGGTGCCACCCAGAACAAGGTAGAGGGTATTCGGCCTTACAGGTTGATTCCATCTCCCAGATGGAGGTGGGGGGGAAGTATGGGTGGATGGCGGGTAGGGCAGGGAGGGACAGAAAGAGGAAGACAAGACATAGAGTGTTACTCAATCCGCATACTCTCTTGAAGTAAGATTGCACAGGGAGGGGCCTCATCTGAGGCCAAGAGGACAGGGGCACCTCCTTTCGTGTTGAGCTCGTGGATCTTACATTCTCTAATGCTTGACGAAGGGCGGGAGTGGAACTAGAACATGTATCTTGTCCTGGTCACGGCCCAGGTTTCCTGCGATTTTCTTACTCTGCATGCCATCCTCATCTCGGTGGGCTGGTCTCTGGCTGCCTCCAGCTTGTCCCCTCGGCTCATACGGACACCCTCTGGCTTTTTATTGTGCTGGCCCAGGACCCTGGGGCCTGAGGGCCTGTGATTCCCCCCTGCCTCCAGCTCTTCCTCCTCCAGAGTCTGCAATGCTATCATTCCTTCACTGTCCAGAGACTCTTAGGCTTCCTCATTAGATGTGGGAAACAAGGCTCTAAAGCCTCTCCGACAAACCAGTCTTGACCTCGTTCTGGCACGAACTCAAAGAGAAGTCAGAAGCCTGCTGAATCACCCACACTGGCCCAGTACCCCGGCAGTGCCTGTAATTAGAGCCTCTTTTTCACACCTTGAATCCTGAGGGGCCTCCCGTCTGAAATGAGGGGTGTCCCAAGTGCCTGCTGCAAGTTTACAAGCAGTACATAGTCTCCTTTCCTTTGGAACTCGGGGTGCTGCCTGCTTCTGGCTTCTGCGGAGGAGGAAGTAATACGTGTGGATTAGTAAAAGATCATTTTCCTGCTGTTTGTCTTGGCCTCCCTACTTCAGAATTCATACACTTGTACTCTTGACCCTGAAGTGGTGGCTGGTTTTTGAGTCCACTTCCTGTCTGCTTGCTAAAAGATTCCCTCTCTGAGGAGCTTTAGTTGAAGTCACTGGCCTGCTAACAATTAATTAATAATTGATATTATAATGTTTTTGCAGGGTTGGCAATGAAACCCAGAATCTCACACATGCCAAGCAGGCACGGTACCATCAAACCGTGTTCTTAATATTTTTACTTTTTTTTTTTTTTTATGTGAAAGGGTCTCAGGTAACCCAGGCTGACCTCGATCAAACTTTCTGTGTGGCCAGGATGGCTTTGAACCTCTGGCCCTTCTTCTCCCTCCCACGGTGCTGAGATTACAAGTATGTACTACCATGCCTGATGCCCTGATGCTGTGGTGAACTCAAGGAAAGCACATATCTAAGGCTGAGTGCTAGCTGTTGAAATACCAGAGACATTAAAATAATTTGCCAGTTACGAAAAGCTCTCTAGGGCCTACAGCCCGACTGAGTCATAAAGAAACACAGGAGACTTAGGTCTTTCAAATTCCAGCTTGGTGGCTTGTTCTATGTCTTCTTTGGACAAGCCCTCTGGTTCTCCTCAGTCGGTTTGACTGTAACTCGGGGAAGGCCACACCCACTCTGTTGGCATCCTAGAGATGCCAGCATTGGCAAAGAGAAGGGACAATTAGATTCCTTGAGACCCATGTGGCAGGGACTCTGTCAACCACTTTCTTATCTTGGTATCATTTAAA
Source organism: Rattus norvegicus (assembly GCF_021556685.1). Classification (NCBI taxonomy): domain Eukaryota; kingdom Metazoa; phylum Chordata; class Mammalia; order Rodentia; family Muridae; genus Rattus; species Rattus norvegicus. The sequence continues at coordinate 34,982,083 of NC_141548.1, forward strand.
TTAGCTTGAACACTTAAAGGTTGTGTGAACGTGGGTGTCTGGCATTAGAAGCTGTTTTGTATTATTATGAGTCCCATTCCCTCAGGGGAAGCGAAATGCACTGAGCTCAGTTTCTTTATCTGAACACTGGGCCTAATACCTCCAGACTCAAATGGCTGTCACAGGACTTAGCTATGAGAGAAAGGGTTGAGGCAAAAGTCAGAGCAGTTTACAGATTTTAGACGCGCTCACCGATACTCATGATAAATTCTTCAAATCGCTGTGTGATAAAGATCTGGCCAGGGCTTCTCAGACGGCTATCTTTCTCATTAGGGCTGCCCGTCCAAGTTAAAGACAGCCTACTGGAATATTTCCGTACCCTTTTATCCAATCCAGGATTTAAATATACCCTGTGATTAGATTGCAATGCCAATTAAAGAAAAGGGGGAGAGGGTAGTCAAAGCCCAAACCCACACAGTAGCAACCCTGGGTGGGGTTGGCATTCTAAATTCCGGGAAGGAGACTCTCTTTCTGGGAAGAGAGGCTCATGGAGTTTTGCAGTTTTTGTTTTCTGTTTTAAGACAGAAGTTGCTTTGGGGAGTTTTATCTTCAGAATCGGAATGGTTGTGAGAGCAGGCAGGCAATGCAGGTACTGTTTGGGTGGCCTAGTTCTGCTGCAAAGGATTGTACCATGGGAAGTGAGTTCAGGAAACCCATGAATAGCCTTGGCACACCTGAGATGTGAGGTTTCCTAGCCCCCAAAGAGGAGGCATTTAAAGAAGGAGGATGGGCCAAAGAAAGGGTCACCTAGGCAACAGGGATCTGGGCACCTGGTAGGAAGGAAGCCTTATTTACTCCTTGACTGTTGGGAGAGAACAGCCAGCCACGGCCTTGCCCTAGAGCCTCACTCATGAAAGCTGAATCAGGAACTGTGAATCCTCCCCTCTCTCTTCTCTCATTTCCACTGTCATCAAGGGGGATCCCAAGTGGGACTTTTGTACATGGCCTTCATTCTGGTGCCCAAGCCCCACTCCATGGACCCCTGTCAACTGAGTTGGCCTGAAGTCGGTGTGAGGAAATGTAACATTTAATAGTATGGGTCTGGGCCACACCAATAAACTACCAGGCATTGTATTAAAAGCTGCTGATGCCTTTCAGTCACCTGACCTCGGTGGCCATTGAATAAGTGACCTTGGTCTAAAACAATTGCTCCAATGTTCTGTTCCGATGCTCTGGGTGGCTCATTGCTTGTGTCAGGGCTGATGTTTTCAGGCCGTTGCTGGGGCCAGTGTCTCGCCATTATTGTTATTTTCGGTTTGTAGTTTAGTTCTAGACAGGGTCTCATTAGGTATCCCAGCATGGCTCAAAAACTTACTAAAGAGAAGAGGGGCTCAGATTCTCTGGAACTGGAGTTACAGATAGTTGTGAGTTACCACGTGGGTGCTGGGAACCAAACCTAGGTCAAAACCGCTAAGCCATTTTTCTGCCTCCCCAGGCTGGCTTTGAAATTGCAATCCACCAGCCTCTCGCTGCTGATATTGCAGCTGTAGCACTGCTTCATTTGGCTCTGTCCTTGTTTTGGTCAGGGAGCTGACTGGGGTGGGGAGGTATTGTTTCGCTGCTTCCAGTTCTCTGGGAAAGGCTATAACAAGGCTTCTGCTCATAGCTTCTGACTGCATGGACAGGCTGGAGGGGGCAGGGACCTCCATCAGACCTGTGTCCCAATTTTGATGCTCTTCACCTCACACAACCTGCCTTGGAGGTGTGGAGGCAGGGAAGGCTGAGAGAGCCAGGTGCCCCAGATCCTGTGTGTAGAAAGATTCCCTGCTGCTTGGTAGGGGAATAAATTAAAAGTCCAATGGTTGGTCTCAATCCTTGCAAGCTCAGTAAGGATGCGGGTGGGGCCAAGAGCACAGAGCACAGCCAAGAAGGTGGAGAGACCGGGCAGACATACACAGCAGGGTCAGGACTCTGGTTCTGCTAGACTTCCATTCACACCCACTGGCCTTTGCCCCAAACCTCTCACATTTTAAAGTTTTATTTCTCTTTTGACAGAATAGCTATATATGTTTATCAGTCATGTGTTGTTTCTTTACATGTAAATACAGCACCAAGATCAAACAAAGCCTGGAGGTTGTGGCTCAGGCCTTTGATCCCAGCACTCAGGAGATAGTCTAGGGTCTAGAGCATATTCATACAGTGTTCTGTCACTGAGCTGTGCCCCAGTCCCACTAAAGGTGACTCTAGTCACCGCCCTGTACAGTAGCCAAGACTCAGTCTTCTGCTGTGTTCTTGACTCAGATCCCCACATCCTCAGTGTCCCCAGTGTCCTGTAACTACTACCTTAACTAACCTCATGCAACAGTCCACACGGCCACGAGGCCATTCACCATCTTTCTGCGTCTGGCTTATTTCCCTTAACAGGATATCCTTCATTTTTATCTGTGTGCTTCCAATGGACAGAGTTTCTATTTCAGAATTGTTTTCAAATTAAAACAAATCAATACATTTATTTATGTTTTTGAATCGGGGTCTTGTGTCCCAGTCGGCCCTCGAGTTCAGTGTACCTAAGGACAACCCTAAACTTGTATGTGATCCTGCAGTCTCCACCCCCAAAGTGTTACACCTTCTTTCCTCCAAACTTATTTTTAGCTGGCACATTAAAAACATATACGTTGTACATGTTTTTTTTAAAGTGGCGTGTGTCTGGACATGCCCTGGAACACAGGTGGAGGTCAGAGCAGAACTAATGGGATTCTGTTTTCTCTTTATGCCCCGTGGGTCCCAAGGATTGAACCCAGGGCATCGGGCTTGGTGACAGGCTGCCCCTCCCTGCGTATATTATAGCATATTTTTCTTCATCCATTCATCTGTGGGTGGATTCACATGTTGATTCCATGTCTGTGTGGACAGAGTCAACATAGAAGTCAGCATGGAAGTGTGTGTCTGCCGTATCAGTTTCCCGTCTTTTAGGACTATACTCAGTTGGGGTCCTAATGCACTGTTATTTTTACATTTGAGGCAGTCCCATGTGGTTTTTACAATGCCTATACTCTTTGCATTTCCAAGCGAAGCTATACCCACATCTCAGCACTTGCTATCTGGTCTTTTTGGTAAGCCATCCTAAGAGCTATGAGCTGTGTGTCCTTGTGATTTTGCTTCAAAATTCTGCTGTCTAGGGATGTCTGTCAGCCCACCCAGCGCCCTCCAGTACTACCTCCTCAGTGTTGCCTTCTCAGTCTCACCTTTGGCTTCATTCCTGCTGCCTGAGCTCTGGCCATGAGATCTCCAAATACCATTCCTGGTCAGATTGCCCTCAACACCTGCCTTTCATTGGACTTTGCCTGCTAGCTGTCTCACTGTGCTTTAACTAATGATTGACAGGTGTGGGGTATACACGTCCAGTCCTTGTGACTGTGTTAGCAGTTCTAAAAGTGCCCTTCAGGGAAGCAATCACCCACTCTAGCTGGCTCCACCAGCCTCCCTAAGGTTCCCTGTTATTTCCCTTGCGTTTCCCAAGAGTTACAAACATTCTGTACTGTTACAATGTTACTCTATGGGATCCCAATGCCTTTTCTGACCATAGGGAGAGCTCAGCATTCTGTTTTCTTTCTTCCCTTTCCCAGCCCCTGGTACTCTCACTCAGAATCCAGACCTTGTCCCTCCCCCGCCTGCTCTTCTCCTGTTTTCCTTCAGTGATTGTGTCCAGAGATGCCCATTACGTGACCCCTGATAGAAGCTCAGAGGACGCTGCCCACATGCATGTTTCTGGCCCTGATGATTTTGTGCAGCAACACAGGACTTCTCGCATGCTGATCAAGACTGGGCCACGCCCCTATCCCTTGGGCCATGCCCCTATCCCATAGCCCTGATCATCTACGTCATGAGTTTCTGCCGATCCTTTCTAATGCCTGCCTTATCATCCCACTTCATACATGACTCTTTTTCAACATGCTTAACTCAGTCTTATCTGTCAACATAGATACCCCAGTTACCTCATTTCTGTTTCCCACTGCTCCGGCATGTTTCTGTGACCCCTCTGTCCTCTGCTGTGTGACCTAGACTGGCTTCAAACTCATTATTCAGTTAAGAATAACCATAACCTTGGTCCGCCTGCTTTTATTTGGGGAGTGCTGGGCTGACAGATATGCTTCACCACGCCCCAAGACCTTCTGTTCAGGGGTCTGCACCCGGTATTCAGCGCCTATCCTGACACACACCCTGACCCCCCCCACAGCATAGCCCCCCCACAGCATGACCCCCCTCACCCCCACACCCTCACACACACACACACACCCCTGACCCACCCCCCCCCCACATACACACACACACACACTGACCCCACACACACCCCTGACCCACCCTCCCCCCACATACACACACACACACACACACACACACAGAGCTCTGAAGCACAACGCAACTCTGCGTGGCTGTCCTTTGTTCTACAAGTTTCCAGGCCTGAGTTCAAAGGGCTTTCCAACTACTTTAGAGCCTAGGTAAGTTCATGTTTTTGTTTGTTTTTCTGTGAAGTCGTCCTTGGATTCAATTAAGCTTTCTCCCAAACCTTCTGGATTTTTCTATTTAGTTCTGTAAATAGATGCAATAAATCATCTTTTAACACTTTGGGCAGATATAGGGAACTCAGAGAATTAATCTTGTACGTTTGTCATGCCTTCCTTTTTGAGAAGATTTTACCTTAACTCGCCCATAACAGTCCTGAAAGCGTAGATCTGCCCTGGCTCCCTCTCTCCTGACTCAGTGGTTCTCAATCTTCCTAAGGCTGGGGTCTTTTCATATGTCTCCTCATGTTGTGGTGACCTCCAACCATAAAATTATTTTGTTGCTACTTCACAACTGTAATGTTGCTGCTGTTATAAATTGTAAATATCTGATATCATTGCCAAAGGGGTTGTGACCCACAGGTTGAGAAGTTCTGCTCTGACTGAACCCAGACCCCTCCCTGTCTTCTCCTCTCCTTACCCCAGAATGAAGAATGAGCCAAGAGGAAAATCGAGCAAGGAAGCGAATGCTAGAATTAAAAGGTGTCCATGTCCTGCCTCCCTTAAAAACTTAGTTGATGGTGGGCCCTGATGGCACAGGCCAATATCCTCACTGTTCAGGCTGAGGCAGGAGGACTGAATCTTAAGGCCTACTTGGACTACAGAGTGAGTTCAAAGCAGCCTAAGCAGCCTGTGGGACTTTGTCTCAAAGTAAAGAATGAAATAAAACAAAGCAAAAACCAGGCCTGGAGGTATATCCAAGTGGTTTGTTCCCCAAAAAGGCAAGCAGAGGAAAGAAAAGGTGGGAACAAGAAAAGAATGGAAGGGAGGAGAAGGGAAGGGAGGGGAGGGAGGGCAGGTGAGAAGAGGAAAGGGAAGGAAGGAGGGGGGGAGAAAAATGCAGCCACTTCCAGGAGTACTGGGAGTGTGTTTTGGGGAGACTTTTAAATTTTTCTTCTATTATGTTTGTTTGTGTGCCCATATACAGACACATGTTGCAGCCCATGCATGGAGGTCAGAGGAAACCTTGCAGGAGTTGGGGCCCAATGCATTGAACTCAGGAAGTTATAGTTGGCAGCAGGTGACTTTGCAATCTCACACCTACTTGTGACTCTAGGAGATGTGATGATTATTAAAACTTCTGTTTCTGAATTGGATAGAGATGAAAATTCCTAAATAAGTTCATTGACATAAACATGAATCCATGCGGGCTTTAAGAGATAAGCTGTCCCGGGCTCAGCCAGCCAGGAACCTAGAGAACTGGAGCTCTGAAGAGCTGCCTTGGGGCTCGACCCCCATTTTTAATCAACATTGTTTGAGGATAATATTTGCAACATTCTACTTGGCATAGGCTTCCAAGAATACTGTCCGTGGCTCTCAGAGGAGCAAAGTCACTACTGGCTGTCTCATCATCGTGAGGCAGGATGGTTTTCTGGTATTTCTCCCTCACAGAACTTGAGCAGACTAGAACACAGTTGTTTTCCACAAGGCTGGTTAAGCTTCAGTTACCTGTGCCAACTTGCCTCACTTGTTCAATGCCTGTGGTTAATTTCTATAGGCATTGGAGTTTACTTTGGTGTAGCACAGCACTAATAAAGCAAGCCAGAGTGGTCAACAGTGTCATCGTGTCTGCATTCGGAGCACGTTCTCAATGGCTGTGTCTTCCACTGTGGGCCGTCTACTGTCTATTGTGTGCACAAAAGAGATTTTTTTTCCTCCTCATTAAAACCTTGTGGTAAGAATATTTAAACAAGCTGTCATTTTAACTGGTTTTTTTTTTCTTTCTTTTTCCCCGCTTTTCCCCTCTGTATAGTCTTGGGTGTCCTGGAACTCACTCTGTAGATCAGGCTGGTCTCAAACTCAGAGATCCACCTGTCTTTGGCTGGAATTAAAGGCAAGAGCCACCACCACCCAGCTATCTTAACTGTTTTTAAGTGTGTAATTTATCGGATGGCTGTGTGACCAACTCCACCAGCCATCTCCAAAACTGTCTCATCCCCCAAGCTGAGCCAAATGATACCAATTAATCAATACCCCCTTCCCCTGCTCCTCTTTCCCTCTAATTCTTGACAGTCATTCTGTCTTTATATTGTCTTGGCCTCTCCTGGAACTACAGGAGGATATTTGTACCTTTGTGTCTGCCCTGTTTAACTTAGCATGGTGTCCTCAAGGTTTGTCCAGGTCACGTGAGTCACATTCTCCCTCCTTTTTAAGGCGGAAGGAGCCTCTATTCTGTGAACAGAGCATACTTTGTTGGTAGACATCTTGGTCGGTGTCAATAGTGATTCTCTGAAAGGGGTTTACAAATCTGTTCAGTTGAGATTGCATTTTCCTTTTGGAAAAGGTTTGGTAGGTGGGAAAATGCCTTTTTGAGTTATTATGATTCAGAATTTTCCTTAACTCATTTTTTGAGGTTATGAGGAATAAATGTCACATTTGTGAAAGGCCTGGAATTGTTTGAATGGTGACCTCTGTCCTTAAGAATATAAAGGCGCCTGGGTGTAGCTCAGGGGCAGACCACATGTGTGAGGCCCTGAGTTCCATTCCCTACCACAAGCAGAGAAACACGGGGCAGAAAACCAAGGAATTCTGACCCTTCAGAGATGTCCCACCTTGATATTACCCAATGACGTCAGAGTAAGGAATGTCCCTGCATAGAAGAGTGTTGAGAAAGAAGTCACCAGACTTCATTGCAGTTATGATATAATGGAAGAGCCAACGATTGAAACTATGTAAGGCCAAGTACAGCTTCAAAGCCACACAAAGTGGCTAGGACTGTCTTTGTCCCATTTGTGAGGAAATACTGCGTATGAACTTCAAGATCCCTTTTACACTAAGTGTGTGTGTGTGTGTGTGTGTGTGTGTGTGTGTGTGTGTGTGTGTGTGTAAAATGCAAACCCCAGAACCGTTTCTGTGTAGGGTGGCTGAGGAATGTCTTGATGCGCAAGGGAATTGCGAGGCGACACCCTGCAATTACTCACCCTGGACTGCAGGTGGCAGCAGAGAGAGGCATTCCGCCTGACTGCCTATTCTACTTGTGGGTAAGAGCTTCCAAGAAACCCTTCGGTCAGGGTCAGTTATAAATGATAGCAACCAGTGAAAGGAGCCCTTGGAAAGTTATTAAGCGCCTCACCGAAACAAAAAGAGACCAAACTAACCACGAGTCTCAGGTCTTTCCTGAAAGTTAGTGGTCTGTCATGGTCCACAAAATCCAATCGAAACCCAAACCGTGGGACCCCCGCCCGAGCTGTTGCGGGCTTTGGCACACCTGTTGCAGCTCTCTGCTGTACGCAGTACAGCAGCCACTTCTCCCACGTCTTCCACCAACATGGCGCCTTCCACACCCATCTTCGTCTTCGAGATCATAGGAAGATCTCAATAAACAGCCCTTTTCAAATGGTTCATGAGGTGGCAAGCATTATTTTTTTTTCTTTTTGCAAATTGTGTGATAAAATGTCATAGTCACTTTATATCAACACAGAAGCCTGAAAACTAGATATCACTAAGTTCATTTATCCCTAAAAGTCCAAACTCAAACCTTGCAGCGCTGAAAGGGAGTCTTTGGTGACATTCCATATTTAACACTTTTTATTGGCTTAAGTGACCATGAAAAGTCAAGCTTACAATCTACAATCTAAAGGAATTGTTAATAAACAGAAGACAGGGTTCCGGGTCTGGAAGGACAGGGGGGAATGGATGGGTTAGAAAAGCTCTACACAAGGGAAATGTGTTTTGTTAGGGAAGGGAAGGGTAGTTTTTGTGAAAACTGGGTAGCTATGTAACTGTCCCTTAGCAAGGAGACAGTTATTATTGCAAGGGACAAATATTTAAATATACTAATCTAGGAGGAGTTCCAAGACACATCACCGAGTAGGAACTGTCACAGAAAAACTGACATTAGAAGTGGAAGCAAAGGGGAGTCATGTGACTCGTCTGGTAAAGGCACTTGCATCCAAGACTAAAGATCTGAGTTCAATCCCTGGAACCTACATGGTGGAGAACTAACTGACTTCTCCAGGTTGGCCTTTGACCTCTACAGACATCATAGTACTTACCTACCATCCTTATATGCAGATAAAATAAAATAATAAATAAATAAATGTGAGAAAACACAGAAATGTGAACAAAAACCATTGTGAGTCTTTGCTATATAGACATGTGTATGCATACAGGTGGTCCTTGACTACAGACTTATATCCTAAAATCTCATTGCAAGTTGAAGATACTCAATTGATCACTGGGCAGTGGTGGTACACACCTTCGATCCCAGTACTTGGGAGGCAGAGGCAGGCAAATCTCTAAGTTCAAGGCCAGCCTGGTCTACAGAGTGAGTTCCCGGGCAGCTAGGGCTACAGAGAAACTCTGGATTGAAAAACCAAAACAGAACAAAACAAAAAGGGAATTCTATTATTCCACTCACGTCACTGAGCATTTTAGCTCGTTTCACAGCAGCACACTGTAGAGTGCTATGGTTTCCCCTCAGGATCCTGAGGCCAGCTAGGAGCTTCAGTCACTAATGTTGCCCGGGAAACAGGATCAGACAAATGGTGCCCGAGCCCAGGAAAAGGTCCACACTTGGATTCCAAGTCTGCACTCTGATACCATCGTGAAGTAAGAAAGACATTCCCAAACTGACCCACTGTTGTTGTGGCTGTGTATACAACCCTGTGGGAAGAGACCGGAGGGGTTCATGGGAAATAGGATAAATGAGATTTCCGGGCAAGAGGTGAAATGAGGCTGAGTCCCACTTCTGACTGTCTACACCTCTGAGTGACTTAATTAGAAATAGAAACGTGTCTCTATATTAGCATCTACACAAGTCACGGCAGCTGCCTTTTCATTTAAAAGTGACTGAAGGAGATGGTGCTGTTACGCCGTCGTTAGGCTGAGATTAGACTGCATCGTGTCTAGAAGAGCATCCCTGGGGCATGGTTCTGCTGCAGCACCACATGGAGCACCAGGCTCCTTGTGGCTGGTCATCTCTCTTCATCCGGTCACCAGTGAGTGCACCAGGAGGCTTTGGGGAGGGAACTCCTGGCCACAATCACAGCCTGAGGGTTGGAGTGTTTCGTTCATTCCTGGGGGAGCTTAAACCAGCTAGTGTTTGCTAGGACAGTGTACAGCAGTCGCTGAACGTTGGACGTGTAGATGACCAGCCTGAAATCACGGCTGGGCTGAGCTCGGCTCTGTCCTTGGTTATTTGCGGAGTGCCCAAGTAGAGAACAGATGTGCTTTTGATCCTCCGAGTGAGAGCAGAGCAAGGCTGGACAGAGAGCGGGGTGGCAAGGAGGCCGCTGTGGGCATAGCAGGAAGAGACTCAGGGCCATAAGTCCTCCTGGTGGCCGCTTGGTCTCGGTGTGGTCAGGCCACCTCCTTTTTTGGCCTCATCATCTCCTTACACTCCCCTGCTTCCTGGAACCCATCCCCAGCCTTTTGTCTTACTGCCCCGAGACAGGTGGTTCCCTGGCTTGCTTCCTTTAGGCTTCTTCTAAGAGTGAGCCTTCCACACTCGCCTGTGTGGGCGCCATGCCCTGGTGCCTGGCAGTCCCTGCTCTCTCTTTTTGCTGTGGCATCGGCCTGCCACAGGAACAATCTGTTGGATTTGCTGACATGCAGCCTTCTTCAACAGGAAGGCTCAAGTTCTAGTTGTCAGCTCCAGTCCCAGGGACTAATCGTGCCGGGTGCTTAGATGGTGTACAGTACATAGCAGCCGATGAAATAAATCAGGAGGGATGTGCCGGAATGGACCATGGGATCCTGTGGGGCCGCAGTTACACCGTGGATTCCAGAAGCGTTGCAACAGATGTAGGTTGCAGATCTGTGGAGTTAGTCTTCCTTGTGGGAGGGATAATTCCACAAGGCCTATCAACCTAACCTCCGAGGGGTTGAACCATTCCTGTTGGCCTTTGATCTTGACCAGTACCAGAGCTGTGCCTTCTTCATGACCCCTTCCCCCCACCCCTCCACAGGTGACGACTTGATGGTTTTTATGTTGCAATGAGGATGACAGGAAGCAAGAGATGTGGTATACACATCAGGTAGTATGGAGGCCCTGACAGGACAAACCTGTAACACTCATTCTTACCATACTGGCCCCTTTCCTAGTCACTTATTTATATTCATTTAAGTTGTTTAGTTTCTGCTGTTTTGAGGCAGAGTCTTGGGAAGTTTAGGCTGGCTTTGAACTAATTATGCAGCTGAGGATGACAGTGAACTTCAGATTCTCCTACCTTCGTCTCCGAGGCCTTGGGATTGCAGGCATCCGCCTGGAGGGCCATTTCTATTTACTTACTCTCTTCAAGGGAGGAGATGGAACCCGTGTCTGTGTGTGGTAGGCACAGGCTGGGGATGGAGCCTATGGCTGCGTGTGGTAGTAGCCATTGATCTACTTATTCTCCGGCCCTTGATTTCTCAAGTCACAGAGTGCTACAGCTGCCTGCCACTCATCTTTACTGTGCGTCTGTGTTTGCACTCAGCCCTCCTTCTCCTGCTGACACAGCTGGTCTCTGAGCTCACCGTGTTAGGTTTATCTCAGTGTCAGCCCGCACGTTCTCACGCTTCCAGTGAATGGAGCTTTGCAGGAGACATTCCTATTTCCAGTGTCATTCGCCATGTCACCCAGGGTCTATTGAGTGGAAGAGAGATGACATATTAATGATAATATCATTCTACTGTCCTAGGTGGAGGAGAAGGTCTGTGTAAATCACCCCCATTGATTTTCCCAGGCATGGGAAGTATTCAGGAAGCCCACTGTAAGGTGAAGGGCCTAGGCCAGGGTAAGCAGGGAGCTCCCTTCTACCCACCGCAATCTAGTCAGCATTTGCAAGCTGCTCCCAGGCGGGCGAGTCACCTAGTTAGAACAGTGGTACCTGAGACAGCTTAGGCCCAGGGAAACCAATAGAACACTCTGTTGTTCCACTTAGACTAGCAGTGGCCCGTTTCTTCACAGGAGCACCATTCCTTAGTCAGTGCCACCCAGGTTGGGGGCGGGGGATGGGGGTGGGGGGGAACATCACCTGTAACCTTCAGAGTTCACTCACACCAAGGCTTCTCCTCACGGACAAATTGCCGCCTGCTAGTTCAGGAGGATCATATTCCAGAGGTCAAGCTTTAATTTTCAAGCTTGTGGCCGGACCTCTCTGTCAGTCCTATGAAGTGGTTGTTGGTGGTTTGTAATTATTTTGGCCCTGTTCTTTAAGACCTCAAGAGTGATAATCTTCACAATGTGTAGGAGTGGAACTAGCCATTTAAAAGGCTGTCTGTTCTTTCAACAGGGTGTGTACAGGGCACCCTGGCAGGTAGGAGAAACTATTCACCTGTTCTATTGCCTGAGTGGAAGTGGGCTGAGTTTTATCTCTTTCGAGCTGTGCTGTATGGTCCTCTATAAAAAAATTGTCATTCATGTTTAAAATGCTTTGATGGCCTCAATGTGAAGCTTAAAGGATGAAAGTGTTGGTGGCATCCAGGAGAGAGCTGTGTAAAGGCAGTCACTTACCTGGGACAGGTATGTCCCATGGGAATAGACATTGAGGAAACATAATGCCATCCATGGGCCACATGCTTCTAGACACACAAAAAATCTTGGGAAGTTCCGCAGAGGATGGCTCTCATGTTGTGGTCTTCCCAGTGGGAGATGTTTTACTTTTTAAATATAAAGAATATTATTTATTGATTTTTTTTGTGATACTGGTATTCCACATGAATGGGGACTCAGTCATGGAGACAGGTGTTTTAGCACTGATTACACACTGAGCCTAAGAACCTTGTAAACCGTGAGTTCCCGATTCTTCTAGAAACCGGACTGATCCTGTCACCAGGGCTTAGCATTCTGATGCTGTGCTCTGACTCTCAGACCTTACAGTCCTTAGAATGGGGTTCACTGAACCTCTTAGAGTGCCATGGATTTGGGCAGCAATGTTCTGTCCCCTCTCTCTTTACCAAGTTTTCTAGCCATCTGGTATTTTTTTGTAATTGGAGTAGAATCCCAGAACAGTGGGTGTTGTAACATGTGAATATACTACTGGAATGTTTTAAGATATAAACTATGAACTATATGTAACAAATTAGTATAGTTGGGCATGGTGGCGTGCACCTTTAATCCCAGTCCTTGGGAAGCCGGGGCAGGCAGATTTCTGACAGGTCTAAGCCAGCCTGGTGACAGAGTGAGGCTCCATCTTAAAGACAAAAAACAAAGCAAAGCCAGAAAAATTTACTATTGATCATTAAAGTTTGGTATTCTATTAAAAACCTTATTTAATTTTAAAGTATACAAAATAATCATATTTTAATAAATGACATTTAGGAGTTTACAAAATTATATCAGTGACAAGCATGAAACCACAACTCTTATTTATTGTTACAGAATGGCTTCCCAACGACATTCTTGGCAGGAAGAAGTGTCCCCTGTTGGATTTGTTGACTGTCATCTTGTGGACAACACATCAGGCAGAATGACAATGCTAAGGTTCAACTTGTCCTAGAAAAGTTACACATTGACCTAAACTAGTTTCTTCTATTTTTTCCAAATATCAACATTTCTGTTTCCAGTTTAGAAGGCAATGCTGAAAAGGGAGGCAAACAGACATTCAAAGTAGAAAAACTCAGTTTTAATCAACAGGATTTAGAGTCTAGAAGTTTCATCGGTTCTTTGAAAACCACCCCATCTTGTTTCTGCACCATTAAATTGTACCATGGCAGTGAAATTCCCAAGCAAACTCATGAAGTCTTTTGATACTGACTGCCACATCCCACAGCTACAGAGTAGACGAGCTGGGGGTGGAGGGGGGCTGAGTTAGGCTCATGGCAGGGGGCAGTTGTAGGCATAACCTATCTGCCTCTTACACAAAATTACGGTTGAAAATTTTAATCAAGGCCTCTTCTTGTCAGAAGCTAACACGAGAAGCTTCCAGTTTGTCTCATTTGAGACAGGCTGTAACGTTGTTGCGGGCTGTACTCAGCACACCAAGGATGAATACAGTAGGTGGGCTCTCAGCCACAGCCCAGGTTTCCCATAACCAAAAGGCCAACGTTTTAAAGACCTTGTGAGATCTGGTTATACACCATGCTCACATCACAAACCGAACCTCTGAAATAGGAGGAATGTATAATGCTTTCCAGATCATTTTAAGAACAAAAGAACCTATCATTTTAAGGTTTTCATTTAAAAAAAAAAAAAGGACACAGCTAGCTTGAAACATTAAATAGCTTTTGTCCATTGTTGCAAACTTAAACTATGAAAGAAAATAACAGAACGAAGATTCTTTACCCTTAACTGGGGGCAACTTGGGGAAGGGGACCCGGAAGAAGGAACTTTCTCTGTACCTTCCTCAGGACTGGGCTCATGTCTCCTGTCCTCAGAGGAAGAGAAACAATGTGAGATCCCTTTGTTTAAACTGTGAATGTATCCTAAAGCATAGTCACACCAGCACGGGGTCTAACTAACTTTAGAACCCATTAATACAGGCATAGAATTGGGCCTTTGTTTGGGAGCTTTGGGGGAAGGGAGGCCCATGGAGGCTTCTGGAGTTTCATGGGAGGCCTGCGGGGGACTTCAAATGGCGGCATTTAAGGTGGGAATGTTTGCCCGGGAGATGCTGGTAGCTGAACTCTGATAACTAAGCACAGGTTGCCTCATCCTCTCCCTCATCTTTGCTTAACAGCCAGGCAATGCATTAGACTGGTCTTTTGGACTTCCCTGAGCAATACCTAATGAACAGATAGCACAGCTCTGTGATGTTTAGCAGGATGCAAATTCCAGACACAGAGATCATGAACACCGTGAAGACAGTCTTTTCTGTGGGCCTGGAAATGAAGCAGTCCACTGTATTGGGACAAGGCCAGGCGTTACACTTCACCAGACGCTGCATGAAGAAGCCATTGTACATGATGTAAAAGACATACATGAAGACAGCTTCGAAGATGACCCGGAAGAAGATGCTGGTGGTGTAGGTCCACCACAGGGACCCTTCGATACGGACCTTCTGGGTTTTGATCTCTTCGATGTCCTTAAACTCGTTCTTTATCTCTCCCTTCATGAACTTCCGTTTCTTTTCGTGTCTCCGGTAGGCCACGTGCATAGCTACCAGGAGGGCCGGCGTGGACACCATGATCAGCTGCAGAGCCCAGAGCCGGATGTGAGAGATGGGGAAGTAGTGGTCGTAGCACACATTCTTACAGCCAGGCTGGAGAGTGTTGCAAACAAAATCGGCTTGCTCATCTCCCCACACCTCCTTCGCGGCCACCACGAGGATCATGATGCGGAAGATGAAGAGGACAGTGAGCCAGATTTTCCCAATGCTGGTGGAGTGCTTGTTGACACCCCCGAGGATGCTCTGTAGTGTGCCCCAATCCATCTTGTCCTCTGGATGGTTGGCACTAGAGAAGACAAAGAAATGTAAAACAGGAATCATTGATTTGGCCAGAAAACGGGTCCTATCTCTGGTTCTGGGTGTGTATTCTTAACTCTCTTTCCCTGGGCAAACACCACAGCACACGCTGCCTCCTCCAGGATGCGGATAGGTGACAACGCAATTGACTCTGCCATAGGGTTAAGTGTGTTGCTCCCAAACCATCGCCAACATATATTTCTGTGTGCTCTCTAGTATAGTTCTCAAATAAATAAATAAATGAATAAATAAATTAATTAATTTTGAAAAAGTTTGTTTACCTGACTTAATTCCCCTAGTCTTTAGCACATAATAAAGATGTGGGTATGGAGTGCACCAAAGCGGAGTCCTTGTTACTATAAAGGCAAAACCGAGTTCTGGCTAAGCCCACCTCGTATGTTCGAGTTTCCATACAGGTCACTCGGTGTATCGCACTCAGTGTATCAGTGACAGACAAAAGCTTTGGCCAACCTCACCTTAGAGGCATGGCTGCCCAGTTCTTAGGGCGGAATGGGTGAAATTCCACAGGACCCAGTGTTGTTTCCCTGTAGTTTCTAGCCTGAAGCCACTGGTTTAAAATACTTTAGTATTTATGGGCTCGGGAGGCAAGAGCCATATGTCATTACTGATGGTTTATATTTACATTTGAGACGCCCCAACTTAACCTTTCACTACAAGCCCTGCTTCCATCTTCTGTGTGAGAGGAACAGGGCAAGAAAAGGACAGAAACCGACCAAACAACGACACTGAAATGAGTCTGCCCTTAGGTTTGTACACGCAGGCTGGGAATTCCATTATTGAGCTGGGACTGTTGGGTTAACGCTCCGTGTCTGTTTTGATATGTGTTGCAAGTGAGCGTTGCACTGTGGACTACGGTTTTAACCTTGAAGTGATTCTAAAATAAATATATGATGAAAAATGATGGGAAATTTAGTTCAGTGGTTCATCCCAGGAGCCACCGGATGGGGCTTTTTTGCCTTGGGTGGCACCACAGTGTATATTGCCTTGGGTGACACAGTGTACATTGTCTGTGTCCTGACTGAGCTTCCATGAGCCAATGACCTTCTATTTCATCTATTTCAGGGCGGGAACCTTCCTCACTGATTCATAGCTACAACTCGTCTGTCACAATCAACCCCTCTTTTGAGTAAATTCCACCCTCCCCGCGGTCCTGACTCACTCGCTTCCACCCCTTCCAAGCTGTAATGAATCCTCTGGCTCTTAAAAGCATCCTATCCTCCTGCTTAGCAAAAGTTACATCCTGTTTCCCAAGAGACTCAAAAGCAGGCACAGAGAGAAGTCTCCCCTTGCCCACAGTGGCTGTGGCAGAGCACCGTACTTGCTGAGCCCACTCAACTCTGAAGTTAAGGGAAGCTGACACACACAGGTGGGACAGCAAGTCCAATCCAATTTGGAAAACAGAAACGTGACCGAGAGAAACAGTGGCTCGGCAGGTTCAGCCGTGACCCATTTATACCTAGACTGTCAGAGGCCCTTAGGGAAGCTGGTTGTCCTTTGAACGGTCTCGCAGCTCCATGTGGTCTGCCCCCAAGAGCAGAAGGATTGAAAAGCAACGGTGTTCCAAGTTTAACAAAACAATCTGATTGGAATTAGACCTTCTGTTCTTCCTGCCCCCCTCTGCTGAGTGGAGATCAGGACATGGAAATAAACATCCACACACCTGACCCCAAATACAGAGCTGGAGGATCGCTGAGGCATGAACCCTCGCCTGCCTATAGCATCCACAGACTAGCCAATTATTATCAACACAGAAGAAAAAAATCAACTTCTGCGTAAACTTTGCACTTGTTTAGGAAATGACTTTAAAGTATTTGTTGAGTTTGCTGTGTTACCCGGGTTGGCTTCTAAATCCATGCAGCTGGGGTTAGACAACACGGCGCGGGGGGGGGGGGTGCATCTATAGTAGCAGAACTCTGGAGGCTGAGGCAGGAGGATTGTGCTAACTGGAGGAAAACTTTTCTGTAGAGCAAGACCCTGGCTCAAGAAACAAACACCAAAAAAAAGACAAAAACAGAATAGAACCAAAACAAATTTAAAAAGCAAATCAAAAACGGGAAAGAACCAAAACAAATAAAAAACAAACCAAAAACAAATCAAAACCGGGAAAGAGGTAGCCGAATTGAACAAACAAGGCCGAGAAGAAAACAAACAAACAAACAAACAAACAAACCCCCCCCCCAAAACCCAAACACTCCAAAAGAAAACCAGGTAGCTGGGTCATAGCTGTGGCTCCCGGCATATCTAACTGCAGCTGCTTGTCTTAAATGGCCTTTCTAAGAGGAGGAAGAGGTTAAAATTTGACCTCACAAAGGGTTAGGAGTACTAAGCCAGCAGGTGAAATCGTCAATATTCAACTGTGGTGTAGGAGGTGATTTCCAAGCTGGCCTTAGGACTAGGAGGTCACATGCAGGTCCCCATTTGGCCTGGGCCACCTACAGATTGCCTTGAATCCGTGACTCAATTCTCCTAAGAAAAAGGGAGCTTCTCCTTTATAATATGTATTGTATATATGACCCTTGTTTGCCTTGAAGGACAGACAGTTCGGGGAGCTGGTGGAACACCTCATTTGCTGACCCCACCTCACCCTCCACCCTTCTCACAATTGACTAGCTCAGCCCATAGTTTCCAAAGGACTCCGGGGTAAAGGGAGCCATGACTGTGCCAGGCTTCTCAGGACAGTCTCATGGACCCGAGCAATTGGTCCCATCTAGGCTTATGCTCCCTTCCAGTGTGGCAGCACCGAGGGGCTGATGCAAGAGTCCTAACTAAGGGACACGTTTCTCGGCAGCACAACGTCTCCGAACCCCTGCCTGGAAGCTTCCCTTCCAGCTGCAGCGTCCCGCCTGGACGCAAATCCTTAAAAAGCATTTAAAAAAAAAATGAGAAAAGGCAATCAAAATCTCCACCCGAGTGCAGGCTGGGGTTCCCCAGCTCGCGGGAGCGGCTACGGACGCGCGTTTTGGGCCGTTGCCCACGTCACCCCAGTGCTTCAGGTGGTAAAGGTCAGTGTCTTCCCACGGAAGCCTCCTGCTTAACAAATGAAACCGAGTTTTCCTGCTAAGCTTTCGGTTAGTTAAAAACTTTCAATGGCAGCAGACAACGCAGCCAGGAGGCCTCGGGAAAATTCTAGCAAAGGAACACTGGCGACACGTCTCAGTCGCGCGCGGAACAGCCTGGTCCCCGCGTCCCTCCCCACTCCGCGCTGTGCGGGACCTCCCGGTTCAGGCTGTGCGCGGCGGCAAGAGCAGCGGGCTCCAACCCGGAGCCCGGCCAGACGCCTCCAGCCGCAGAAACGCGTTCACGACTCGGGTCCCTATGCGCGGGTGGCGGTGGCCCGTGGAGACGGCGCGGCGCGTTCGGCCCTCGGTTTCCCAGGACCGCAGCGGCCCGCACCCCTCCTCGCACCCCACGCGTCCCTAGTGGCTGAGTCTCGCGCCCCAGCCGCCGTGGGGCGTCGCGACCAGGGGCGGGCTACACCAATGTGACTCGGTGGCGCGGATTGGCGGTCGCACCTGTGTCCCGAGGAGCGTGCGGCGCTGGGCGGCGGGAAGCGGCGAGGCGCTGTCCCCTGTAAGGAGCAGGTCCGGAGTGGGTCCCTGGGTCGGTCGCGGGTTGGTCGGGAGTGGGTATCGGGCCGCTCCTGGGTTGGTCAGAAGTGGGTCGCCGGCTGATCCCGAGCTGGTCCCCGCGGATCCTGGTGGAGGCTGCGCTCAGTAGGCGGGAGCGCCGCCGACTGGCTGCGAGTTGGGAGAGCGGAGCGCGCCGCGCGCTGCGATCTTGGACACCTGTTGGCCGTGGCGCCTTTTAACTGAACCCCTCACCCCGCCTCTCTCACCCTGGAGCGATTGAGAAAGTTGCAGAGGAGGCGGCTCCCAGTAGCCCGCCACCCCCAGCGCCGCGGGCGGAGCTCTCCCGGCACCCAGAGCCGTCAGAGCCCGCGAGCCGCGAGCTCTCCTGGAGCCTAAGTCACTCCCCACCCCACTCCACCCTACCCCACCCCCAGCTCTCTTTGAGCTCAAGGCTCTCCCAGTGTCCCGTCCTGAGCGCAGCCTGAATGGAGCCTGCAGACTCTGTGTCTCACCAAAGACGCGGGTCGCAAAGCTCCAAGACCCAGTTCCTGGCTTTTAAGGGGGGCGGGTGGTGTTGAAAGAGAATTGATGTCGTTATTAAAACTCTCACTAGTGGAAAGCATGCCGTTCCGTTCGGAGCTTCGCTGTAGTAA
This sequence comes from Rattus norvegicus, assembly GCF_021556685.1. Lineage (NCBI taxonomy): Eukaryota > Metazoa > Chordata > Mammalia > Rodentia > Muridae > Rattus > Rattus norvegicus. Next base: position 35,001,192 of record NC_141548.1, read on the forward strand.
TATACATTTTATATATTAGATAAATGGACATTCCAGTTTTGTGTAGGCCAGCAGCTTCCAGTATCGCACAGGAGGCTCCTTTTCCTTAGGGGACCCGCAGTGCAGTGAGCCGAGGTATCTAGAATTTGGGTTCATGGCGGACTAACAGAGGGCGCCGCCGGGGCTGGCCAAATTCTGTCTTCTATTTCCCCGATTTCCCGATTTAATTCGATCACTTTGAACAGGGTGCCAGGGGCTAGGTCAGGAGAAAATGGAGAGGTGAGTCTCCAGGGATGGCCTGGAAGTGGACATGCCACAGTCTTTGGAGGGTTCTCTGCCTGTGACCCGCTCTCCGTGTCCTCTTTTCCACAACTGAGATCATTGCAAGGAAGGGGCCCCCAGATTCTCGGGTGGGAGGTTGATTGTAATGGGGAGGTCGGAAAGAGCAGAAGAGATTAGGCAAGCCCATCCCTCTTGGAGTCCAGGCTGCTGGGAAGAATCCGGGCAACCTGAGTTTACCACTCAGTTCTCTCTCCACCAAGCTGGCTGTGGGTTATGAGGGCCCAGTGTTCACATCGCTTGGCTGTCTGCATAGTTTTGAGAGGCAGGTGGCATTACAAAGACTTCACAAGAGCAAGCTACGTTTGGGGATACCTAGGCCAGCTAACTTCACCCTACTCAGTTACTTGCAATCTGAGTCCTTGCGGCCAGGTTTGGGATGCAAACGGCGCATCCTCACAAAGTTTCTTCAGATCAGGTTTAGACGAAGTGAAGAGACAGTGATTCATTCTGACAAGGCCCATCTGGTCTGAGGAATGGCTTTCAATGAAAACGACGGTAGCTGAAGGTAAATGCTTTTCCTTGCAAAACTGGCTCACTGCCATGGGCAGACCTGACTGCTCTTGCTTGGGCAGAGGAGGGTTTTGCACACACGGACGCTCCTACCCCCACGTCCTTTCTAACTGTAAGTTTTAATCTAAGAGGGAGTGCCTCTAAGGAAGAGAGCCTCAGATCCTTGAACAGCCCTTCAGAGAGAGACTGCTGAATCAGCTTGTGAGGAATAACTGGCCAAGCCAGATGGGGTGGTACAACTCCCTTGGCCTGAGCACATCTGGAGATGAATCGATGAGGGCGGTAGCAGCCAGCAAGGGGTAAAAGCATGTCGGCACCTTTAGCTTCTCATGGGTAGCACTGTTTTCAGTCATGGAGCTCCTGTTAGGTGCGAATGAAAGAAACTTCTAGAATCACTGTAGGAAGCTGACTGGTAAAAGATAGGTTGGAGATCAGAACTGATTCACTTTCCCTGTTGAACAATTTCTCCCGAGGTTTAGTGCTCACGTTATGATTATAGGTTCAGCGTCTAGTTCCCCAACTTGCTTCCACAGATTTGCATAATGGCTGATGGTCACAGCTGCTGGGAATATTAGGATTTAGAGTTCATCTCCTCCTCTGTTCCAGCCACTCCTTGTTTCTGTGTGTTATGTTTCCTTCCCAACTAGACCAGAGGCTCCTCTGGGGCGAGAAATGTTAAATTTATTTGTGTACGCGCATACCCCAGAGGAGGAGAGGGGAGAGGCAAGAAGAGGGGAGGAGACGGAGGAGAGAGGAAGCTAGAAAAGAGCTGGGAACGGTTTGATTGAGATTCTCTTCAAATGAGGCAAGTTGTACATCGGGTCGTAAAAAAGAATTTGTGTACCCTGTATTCCCTTGATAAAGTGAGCCTTGGAATTGAACCACAGTCTTCTTCTCATCCCAGCTCCCCATGTCTTCCTCTTTCAACACTTGGACCCCCGAGAAGCTCAGCTCCAGCAACACAGCAGGAAGAGAACAGGGGGAGCTCATAGACCTGCAGTGGACCCGCTCGCCCTTGTCTCAGTCATGTGCAGAAACTAACCAGATAGAGAATAGGTTTTAATTTGTCTTTAAGCAGAGTCCCCTGGCATCTTTTAGGTTGGCAGGGAATGAAGGGAACAGCAAGGCCAGATGTGGTGAGGGGTAAGCAGGGGCCTGTGAAGCAACTTTTGATGATTAACCAGTGAGGATCCCTGACCACAGCACCTTGCCATGTCCACGTGGCCAGACAGGCAAGGGCTGCTTTGCTCTGGTCAGAACTGAGAACAAAGACCCTAGTTCATCAGCTGAACTTTCCTGATGATCCTGAAAGCCCTTATGAGGTGAAACGGCTAATGTTTGGGCTACTAGAATTAAGAATTAATCTTAATTCTATAGTTGTGTTTTAATATATATATATGTATGTATTTACACATATACACATATATAAAATTGTACAGCCTGCCATTTTGATGGATGACTGCTTGCCAGCTCCCTTCTGGGGCCATCTCTGGAATCCTGGGAAGTTTACTCCGAACACACATTAAAAAAAAGTCTCGCATTCCTGACTCATAAAACAAATGTAGGTGAGGGCAGAGAATGTTTCAGAACAAGAAAAGGCTTGTGAGTGTCTGGAACCCCTGTCCTATTACTTGATGAGTTTTCAAGCAAGATGGGCCCATCGATGGCCTCCGGGAGAGTTGTCAGCCCTTTGGGTTCCATACTCTTTTCCTGAGTTTGCTATTGAACCACTAATCCTATGGGCATGATTAATAAATCATATTCAACTCTTCCCAAAATAGCCGTTGGGAACCGAAGGCCTCTGGCTTCCTTGGATAGTTAATAATGCCTTACACTTGATAATGTAATGTCATGGCCGAAATGGCTTCCCTGGGCTCTGCCAGTCTGTGTGGGTGATTATTAAATGGGATGCGCTTTCACCACAACTTCTGTTGTTGTTTTGTTTGTTTTGAGTCAGCTTCTCCAGCCCAGGCTGGCCTTGACCTCCCTGTATGGCCAAGGATGGTGTGAATTATTGCTTCTGCCCTGGGACTTTAGCGCTGGCATCGCAGGCTGTGCCTCTGAAGTGGTGTCTTGATTCATCCCCCAGTCAAACCCATCTCTATGCTTTCTAAAACTTATCAGTCCGAAACCATTTAGGGAGAAGAAACCAGCTGTTATATCCAGGGCAAAACCAGAAGGCATTGCAGACTTCCATCTATTTAAACCTCTTCCAAATGAAAGACATCTAAGTCCCTAACTTTCTAGCAGCAGCAGCCTGCCATCAGTGGTGGTGATGTTTCTTCATTTCTTTTCTTAAGTTTTGGTGCATAAGGTGTTCTGGTGAAACCCAAGTGGCCGTGTCTCAGCTGCACGCACAAGGTGGAAGAGGTCTGTCTCGGTGGCAGGGCTGGATGAGCACGGACTCTTGCCGGCACACTCTGTGCCTCTTCTGTGGTTATTTAAACAGACTGTGGAGGAATGACAAAGACTCTTCCCAACATGATTGTGTCAGAAACACACATAGATTACTCTGAAGTGAAACAAAATAGCTGCCCTTGCTGGCTAGCAGGAAACATTCTTTTCTACTGAATATTAAATTCTGTGTGTTACAGTGGCTAGGCAGCATGGAAACTCCATTATTCACAGAGAGCTGATGGGATTTCTGTATTCTAATTTTTGCGACAATGGTATTGTGCCCTATGTTATTTTTAATTGTTTTTGGAGAAAGCTGGTGGAGGCTGAGGAGAACCCCCCCCCAAAAGTTCTATTGCAGAACAAAAGTATAGTCAGGATTGATAATGGATTATTGGTTCTTTGTTATATTATATTTGATAGACAATAGTAATTCAGTGTGAAGCACTTGTCTACAGTGCTCTGGATTTAAGATTTGTTTCCTGGGAACCACTGACTATGGTTAGGCTTTTGTCCCCGAGGCCCTAGTTACAGTGTGTTCTGCAATCAGCAGATCCCCCTTTTGAGGACTGAATGTGAAATACTTGGTCTTAAGATTCAGGATAGAAGGTATGTGATAGGTATTCACGTAAACCTCTTCTTAAACTGTTTGGGAAGCATCTCCACTTGCAGGGGTTGGCAGGGGAGGTTGTTCTTAAAAGAAAAGGGGGGAAACTAAATCTCAGGGCCACAGAACAACAAAAACAAAGAAACCAAATCCCCAATGCTTGCAATACCCAGAATGCACAGTAGATGGCACTATTAAGACTCGCTCAAAGGCCCTGGACTGGGAGAACATCTTTTTTTTTTTTTTTTTAAAGATGTTTAAACATATATTTTTCTAGTTTAGTATTGCCCTCTTGATCTCCTGAGTAGGCTGGGAAATAAATTTATTTCTTCCTACCCTCTCCCCCTTCCTATTTCCCATCCCCCCTCTTCGTCCTTAAGCAGACATGAAACATTTAAACGGAGAGGGACTGTCAGAATGTATTGCTCTTAACAGGGGCGAGCAATGCTTCGTGAGATATTTGCACATACGGACTCCCAGCTCCAGTGTAAAGGCCACTTCTTCTTGCTGTCAGACTCTTCCACAAGCAAATGTGGAAAGCCACCGTTCCGTTCCATTTCCAGAGTGACAAGATCTGTCACAGTGACTGCAGGTGAAGAGGCTTCTAACACAGAGGAGAGACACGGGGCCTCTAAATGTCTAAATGTCATCTCTGCTGTGCCTTAAGCTCGCAGTTGGCAATTCCAACAGGCTCCAGGCTGGCAAGCTGTATTATGACGCATTGTGGATGGACAGAGGTTGGAAAGGTCTATTACTAGACCTCGTTCCCCAGGACTCCCCATTCTGAGCTGAAAGCAATAGCAACATCTGGGGCTATGTCCTTCTCTCCCCCACCCCATCCCCCCTCCTTTCTTCCTTTCTTTTTTTTTTTTTTTTTAAATCAGGGCTAGCCTGGAACTTGCTATGCAGACCAAGCTGGCCTAGAACTCACAGAGATCCACCTGCCTCTGCCTTCTCATGCTGAGATTAAAGGCATGTGTCACCACGCCTCGCTTTTAGGTCTTTTACTAAATAAAAAAGAGTATAATTAGAGCTTTTGTAAATAGCACTGTCGCCTATCAGTCATTTTAGTGGATTTATGTAAAGAACGGCGTGGGAATGTGCATATGTATGATGTGTGCATGCGTATATATGCACACTCGTGTGTGTGTGTGTGTGTGTGTGTGTGTGTGTGTGTGTGTGTAGGTATACATGTGACACAGTTGTGTTGGAGGTGGGAGTAAAAAGAACACCTTAGTTTCCGTCCTTGCCTTCTACCTCGTTAGAGACAGACAGACGGCTCAGCAAGCTTCCAGGAATTCTCCTGTCCCTGCTTTGCTGTGGGAGCACTGGGGCTTCCTGGGGAGCCAGAGGTGGGTCTTTATGCTTACACGGAAAGTAACTTACCCACTGGATCGTCCTCCCCACCTCTCCTTGATGCTTTCAATGGGAAAGTTTGTACTGGATCATTGGACTCTGAGAAGAGACAGCAAAGGTTGAAGCATTGCACCATCTCCTGGACTTGAAATGAATGTATTGGTGAGAGGTGTAGGGTGCTAGGCTGCTGCTGCTGCTGCTGCTGCTGCTGTGCTGCTGCTGCTGCTGCTGCTGTTGTGCTGCTGTGCTGCTGCTGCTGTGCTGCTGCTGTGCTGCTGCTGTGCTGCTGCTGCTGTGCTGCTGCTGCTGCTGTGCTGCTGCTGTGCTGCTGCTGTGCTGCTGCTGCTGCTGCTGTGCTGCTGCTGTGCTGCTGCTGTGCTGCTGCTGTGCTGCTGCTGCTGTGCTGCTGCTGTGCTGCTGCTGTGCTGCTGCTGCTGTGCTGCTGCTGCTGTGCTGCTGCTGTGCTGCTGCTGCTGTGCTGCTGCTGCTGCTGCTGCTGTGCTGCTGTGCTGCTGCTGCTGCTGCTGTGCTGCTGTGCTGCTGCTGTGCTGCTGCTGCTGCTGCTGCTGTGCTGCTGCTGTGCTGCTGCTGCTGTGCTGCTGCTGCTGCTGTGCTGCTGCTGTGCTGCTGCTGTGCTGCTGCTGCTGCTGTGCTGCTGCTGTGCTGCTGCTGTGCTGCTGCTGTGCTGCTGCTGCTGTGCTGCTGCTGTGCTGCTGCTGTGCTGCTGCTGCTGTGCTGCTGCTGCTGTGCTGCTGCTGTGCTGCTGCTGCTGTGCTGCTGCTGCTGCTGCTGCTGTGCTGCTGTGCTGCTGCTGCTGTGCTGCTGCTGTGCTGCTGCTGTGCTGCTGCTGCTGTGCTGCTGCTGCTGCTGTGCTGCTGCTGTGCTGCTGCTGTGCTGCTGCTGCTGCTGCTGTGCTGCTGCTGTGCTGCTGCTGTGCTGCTGCTGTGCTGCTGCTGCTGTGCTGCTGCTGTGCTGCTGCTGTGCTGCTGCTGCTGTGCTGCTGCTGCTGCTGCTGCTGTGCTGCTGTGCTGCTGCTGCTGCTGCTGTGCTGCTGTGCTGCTGCTGTGCTGCTGCTGCTGCTGCTGCTGTGCTGCTGTGCTGCTGCTGCTGTGCTGCTGCTGCTGCTGTGCTGCTGCTGTGCTGCTGCTGTGCTGCTGCTGCTGCTGTGCTGCTGCTGCTGCTGCTGCTGCTGCTGCTGCTGCTGGTTTGGAGATCCGGTTTACATGTAGCCTACAGGCATGGGAATGGTGCTGATGGGTTTGCAGAGCCTCGGCATAGCCGAGGAAGAGATCCTTCACTTTTCTGACAATTCCACGACCAGCATGCAGTCTACTAGGCTGCTCAGATTTTGATTATGATTTCGTTTTTATTTTTTTGAGACAGGGTTTCTCTATGTAGCCATGGATGTTCAAGAACTCTCTGTGTAGACCAGGCTGGCCTCAAACTCATATTCTCTTGCTTCTGCCTCCCCCGTGCTGGGATTAAAGGTGTGCGCCACTATGACTGGTCTCTTGCTACTTTTGTTTCCCTCTGTTTTTATTTTTTATTTTATTTTTTTGTTTTTTTTTGCCTATGATTTATCAAAGGAAAAGATGTTGCAGATGTAACGGCTGTTGAGATTGTGTAAGTGATAGAAACACGAACACACACACACACACACACACGTGAAGGGATCTCTGGGTATACAGCAATGCAGAACAGTGTGCTAATCATTTATGCAGAATTGAGTATTCCTACCCATGCAGATGTTTCATGCTTATCTCATTGCAGAAGTGCATGAAGACACTTTCTGCTCTCTCCCATGCTTTCCTGCTTTCCCCCTAAGATGAAGCCTCGCTGTGGCATCCCCGACTACCTGGAACTCACTGAGTAGACCAGGCTGACCTTGAACTTACAGTGCATCCCTCTACAGCTTCTGCCTCCCGAATCCTGGGTTTTATAAACACGTGTTACCAATCTATCCTTTCGACCAGACTAGAAACAAAGTTAAGAATCAGAGAGCTCGGCAGAGTCAGTGGCTCAGTTGGCAAAGTGACCATGGAAGCAGGAGGGCCTAAATGGGATCCACGGCGCCTGTGAAATACTGCTGGTGGCATCGGATGTCTAATCCAGAGCAAGTGCGGGGAGAAGGCAGAACCCTGGAGCTCAAATGAGCTAGCCAGTCTCCTCACTGGATTGATGAGCGCTCTCTCTCTCTCTCTCTCTCTCTCTCTCTCTCTCTCTCTCTCTCCTTCCCTCCCTCCCTCCCCGCTTCCTGGCACCCAAGAATGTCCAATGCTCAGCACCTCGATGCTCTGCTTGCATTGCAGCCAACTGGTTAAAACTGGTTAAAACTGGTTAAAACTTCTCTTCCCTCCCTGAGGATTCATGGCAGTTAGTGGTTGGTGAGTGAAGGAGAGGCATTTTCATTAGTGGAGTAGCTACTGGTGAGTTTCCTATGCTCATGAGACCTTATAAACCTACAGCTATATTCCCGTAAGTAATGCTAATGGAATTCATTTGTTCACATGTGGAGACGACAACGACGACGGCGACAATGACAATGACAACAGCAGTAACCCTTCTTCAAAGAAAAACCACCCAGAACCTGGCATGAAAGTAGAAGGAAGAACTAGCTAAAAACGGAAGAGGATCGGGAGTGACAGGGACAGAGAGAAGCTAAGGGCCATGTAAATATGGTCCAAAGACACGATGTGCAGATATGAGGAATCATACTTAATATCCCTGCTGATAAAAACTCCAAAACACCAACCATGAAGCCCCCAAAGCTTCTCCTCCCTTTAACCTTTCTCAGGTATTTTGTGACAGAGACAGAAACCTGACTAAAGGCAGGGATGACATCTGCACTTTGATATCACACCTTCTCCCAGTTGACTCTAAAAGTGGCAGTTGATGTATGGCTGGAAAACGGAAATGAAAGAGTTTCTCGGCGTTTGAGTTCTGGAACCAATCGAGTTAGAGTTGACCACAGGTATGTCTTGAGCAATACTCTACCTAGCTCAGACACGGATGAGACCGGAGACCATAAGAAGCTTCACACAAAGAACAACTGAAACTCAGTGTTGGTGTAAACAGGCAGTAAAGATAAAAGGGTTTAGATTGGCGTCACAGGATCCTAAGGCATATGTGTTGACAGGCGAGAAATAGCAATGGACCTCTGATAACGGATCAGGAGATGGTCACACGCAATCAGACTGGGAAGGAAAGTATCCTTGGGCAGGCTCTGAGTCACCTAGCAGGTTATTTCTCCCCAGGTCAGCATACTGGGATGTAGTATTTGAGGGCAAACCATAAAACAACACATTGGAATGTTTTTGATAAGACAACCGAGGCAGGCTGTCTGTGCCTTTCACCATATCTCTACCTCCTGTCCTTCTCTGGTCCTTCCTCTTGTCAACTTGACGGCCATAGGCAGAACAGCCTGGCTCTCTGACCCTGTTGTTGAGGTTGAATCTTCCACATAGGGATAACACCTGGTACGGCATCATGGTGGGCTCTTGAAGAAAAGATCCCTTGGTATAACGGAGGGAATCCTGGTTGGATGAAGTCATTACTGGGCCAGAGCTCTCTCCCTGCCTCTATCCTGGGAGGAGAGACTGATTGGAAAGAGACCTTGTATTCAAATAACCACACAACTGTGGGGTTGGACCAATTTATGGTGAAGGCCCAGAGCAAATGGGGACACTTGGTTCTCACCTGGGGATGAGTTTGCCTCCTGACCTTTTGTGGTACCAGAGGAGATAAGAGAGAACATTCTGAAAGAAAGAGAAAGAAGATAGCCCTAAAAACAAAGCAGGCTTCTGGCATAGAAGCCACGAGGGCCAGGGCAGCAAAGGACACGGATTGGAGTAAAATGAGTGGATAAAAGAAGGAGGGAGACCCAGGGGAACTCAGCAGACGGTCACAGTGTGGCCTCACTCGGGAAGAGAGCATGGCCCAGTGTGGGTTTGCTGGAGAGGATGACTCACTGACCTCTGGAGGTCACCATCGTAATGCTAGAGGCGTAGCTGTGGGGTGGGAGGCTCTTCTAGGGGATTGGTGATTTTATACCCCCAGAACCCCTCCTTGAAGGGGACAAGTTGTGAAAGACCAAACTCCCTTTTTGAGCCCATTGAGCTATAAAGACCTGAACCGTTTTAGTGTTCAAACAGTTGTTTTTATTATCCCATGGCTGAACAAGACGGATTTCCAGAGTGGCAGCTGTTTTACAGAACTTACTGGAAACTGTAGGTGTCTCACTCTATACAGAGCAAGTGCAGGGATGACCTAAGGAGCTTGGGAATTTCTGGGCTGTGAGATTAGGCATTCTGATCGTAGACCTGGGAGCCTCTGGCCAGTATCTGTGTGCATGTGACTCGTGTGATCCGGTGACTGGACTCACATGTTGAAATCCTGCTCAATGGTTTTAGGAGGTGATGGAATGGAAAGAAGTCCTCATAAGAGAGCGGAGAGAGCTCACTCCATCCCTCATGTCCATGAGGGCACAGGCACAAACCACTGTCTGAAGTAAGAGATGGTTCCTCACTGGACGCCAAGGGAAATCCGTGGGTGCCTTATCTTGGACCACGAAGTCTCCAGGCTTTGAGTAATAGAGCTCCATTGTTTTTTGTTTTTGTTTTTGTTTTTTTTGTTGTTGTTGTTGTTTTTGTTTTTTTAAATTTTAGTTTGTTCCCATTCTTTGTCCCTTCTTTTTTAATTAAAGATTTATTTATTATATATAAGTACACTGTAGCTGTCTTCAGACACACCAGAAGAGGGCATAAGATCCCATTACAGATGGTTGTGAGCCACCATGTGGTTGCTGGGAATTGAAGTCAGGACCTCTGGAAGAGCAGTCAGTGCTCTTAACCGCTGAGCCATCTCTCCAGCCCACTCCATTGTTTTTGAGCCACTTCAGTTGAAACCAAAACAGGGTTGAAAGAGGTGCCTTAGAGGACCCTTAAGACCTTGACCCTTCCCCAGAGAAAGTCACAGATCCTGTGCATCTGGTCCATGGCTGAGCAGTTGTGACACAGTTTTAGCCATGATTATCTCTGACTCAAATACTAATGTTTTTGGGACATGACTTCCCTCTCTAGGCCAAGCTGCCCTCGGACCACTGTCTGCCAGCGCTGGGATTGTAGGCACACGCACTGCACCACAACCAGCTCAAACCCCAACCCTTGGCTGCTAGGAAGCCCCCTCTCCTGGGGCTATTCAGAGGCCCCAAAAGCAACATGCATTCCCCTCTGAGTTTCTCTTTTCCCTTTTCTTGCCTAGGTGAGTCCAGAACTCACTCTCTAGCCCAATCCTGATACCCCTGCCTCAGCCTCCTAAGTGCTAGGATTACAGGTATGAACCACAAGTTCAATTTACCCTCCCACTTTCTGAGCATGAGACATTGAATGGACTCTGATGACCAGCCTCTAGTTGTATTGATTTCTTTAAAGTTTTTTTCTTTTATTGAAAATTGATTATGGTTTCTCCTCCCTCTACTCCTCCCAGTTCCTCCATGTCTCCCATCTAGCTGGATCCACCCCCTTTCTGTCACTCAGTAGAAGACACACAGGCTTCTAAGGGATAATAATAAAATATAATGTAATAAGATAAAACAAAAGCTAACACATCGGAAGAGGACAAAACACACAGAAGGAAAAGAGCCCAAGAGAAGGCATGAGAAGCAGATACAGACATAGAGACCCACTCCTCACACTATGGAATCCCATAAAACCCTTAAACTGGGAATCTATAATATATATATATATACACACACATGTATACACATACATAAATATACATATATACATATATATGTGAAGAACCTGTAGGATTAAAGAAAAAGGAAAAATAAATAAATATATAAATAAAAGAAGATATAAAAATACCTTTACAAATGAATTCTGAATAGACTAGCCTCTCAGTGGCGCCTGAGAGTAGCATTGCAAACAGTTAAATAGTTCCTTACAACACGGTTAGTGCTAACCAAAAGTCAAAATGCCACATAAATTCTGAGTCCATAAATACACAAAAATATTAGGAAAAGTGAGAAAGGTTATCTTATTGCCTGTCTAATAAATCATATGTAGAAATGATCTGGGCTGACAAGTACCTTCACGTTTCTGAGGGTGACGAATGATGGAGTCTCTGCTCCTGGTTATTATCTTTAAAGAGATTCTTGGCTGTGGAGCCCCAGTTCTCCCACTGCGCCCTGCCCTCTGAGTGGTTTCAAGGCATTCTTTTACAGCACCAACCTCCCCACCCCCACAAGTCAGCCTGAAAAGCCCTTGGCCAGCCCAGCTCCGTTTGTCAATCAGCATTCACCTAGTAGTCCTTGGGGGTGGGAGAAACCATGGCAACGGCAGTGCTGGCAGACAGGAAGCTGTTTACTGGTCTTGGAGCCCCTACAGTAAGGGTAAGGAAGCTAATGAGCCTTCTCCCCTACCCAATAGACAGCCAAAAATTTGGGAACAAAAGCATTGGTATTCCCGGTGCTGATCAATCCAACACACGTTTAGGGGTTCTCATTATGTGAAGCATGTTGGGGGACAAAGGAGCAGCTCCCCCGCTCCAAGAGGAGGACCCCGGAAGTAGCAGGGAGAACTCCAGAAAGCCTAGAGAGTTTAAGAGCAGATTGGAAGAGAGAGTGTGGGGGAGTGAGCTTGCCTATGGCAGAGGGAGAGTCGCCACGGTGCAGACTTTGAACTGGTCCAGAGGACCCGCTGAGAAGAAGACAAGGCAGGAAGGACATTCCAGGGTTAGACTTTCTGCACCGCCCAGAGGCCAGGGCAAGCAGCAGACACTAGAAGCTGGAGGACCCTTGACCGTGCAGTTCTGAGTGAGAGATCACCAGAGAGCATTGTGTTGAGGGCACACAGGAAATCCAATGATCAGAAACACCCATGGGTGCAGACAAAACCACTAAAACCCCACGAACCCCTAACTGACTAAATAGAAATAACTTCAGTCAATATTTTCTGACCAGAAAAATTGACTCCTAGTGAGACAGAGAGAGTCTAGATATGGCTACTGAACTTCAGCCTGTCACTCCAAAAAAGGCCCCAGCAGAGCCAGTAAGGTAAGGCTATCTTGACAAGACTGTGGTGAGTGCTCTCTCCTCTAATAGTGTGTCAGGGAAGCTTATGTAGGAGCTTGACTCTCATCCCAACTGGAACCCAGGCCTCTCTGCTCCGCGTTATGGTGTCTGTCTGGACTAAGGGATTACCTTCCTAACCCTGTGTTGTACTCTAGGGTGTTGGTGGGAGCCAGGATTTCCACCAGCAGCCTCCCCTCCAGGGTGTTGGTGGAGATCACAGTAGGAGCTCTGGTTCTCTCTCAGCAGCAATAAGGAATCCCCACAGGCTTTGGTCGTCAGTGGAGGCAAGCACAAACTCCACACTTTCCTTCCAATTGACTGTCCGGCTGGTCCAGCTGGTGGCTACCTTGCTTTGGGAAGGATCTCAGAGAACACTGGCTGAAATAACAAATTTCAGCGAAACCCACAAATGCTCTAAATACATCTGGTACTCATTCTCTTGTTATGCCAAGAACCAAGAAGATTTCAGCATGAATCACAAAAGAAAACCAATAGGGCTGCCTTTAATGGCTAGCACTCCTGTGAAAAGCCAGGCCTGGTGCCTTGTGCCTGTGATCCCAGGACTGGGGAGGCTGGGGCAGATCTCTGGGCCTTGCTGGGTAGCCAGCCTAGAAACAACTGTGAGCTCTAGGTTCCGTGAGAGTCTGCCTCAGAGCTAAGATGAAGAGGGATTGAAGATATCTGGTGCCAGCTACTGGCCACCATGCACACGCACCTGCACACATATGTGCACACATATGTGCACACACACGCACACACAAAGAGTTCAAGCAACTGTAACAAGAATGCTTCAGTGAGCAATTACAAACGTGTTTGAAACAAACGAAGGACTAGAAGCCCTCAGTGGAAAGATGGGTGATTCCAGGGCTGGTGAAGTGGTTCAGGGGAAGCGTACGGGCCTCACATGTATGAGACGCCCACCCACAGCGCCATCAGCGTGATGTAAAGGAGCACCAAGTGGAAATGTCAGAACTGAAAACTACTGAGGACAGAAAGCTCAGTGGGCAGCCCGGAAGCAGGTGAGTATGAAATCAGGACTGGGGGAGTAGAGAGCACTCTGCTTGAAAGGGGGGGGATTAAGACTAGGGGGGAAAACTTTCAGGAACCCTCATCCAAGAGATGCCCCAATGTCTCTGTGTCAGAAGCAGGACTGGAAAAGTTCACGGAAACAATATTTGCTGAAAACTGCAAATTTTGCAAGAGACCTAGCCTCAGAGCCAAGAAGTGAGAGTTGAGCAGAATAAACCCAAAGAAATCAAGCCAAGACATCACGATCAAACTTACTAAACTACGTAAGGAGTTTTTGATCGAAGTTAGGACCAGGAAAAAAGAACCTTGAGCAAATCAGGAGGCACACACTTTACCTGATGAAGTAGGGGTGAGGGGAGCAGGCAAACAGAGGGGCTCCTGTTGGAGGTGGCAGGGGTGCAGGCAGTGGAACAACTTCCAGATCAACACAGAATTCCTTTTTCAGCAAAACTGCCTCCAAGTGCCAGACACACTTGGGATTAGGAGTTGAAGACAGAAAAAAAAATGGTGTTTGAGTCTAGCTGGGTACACACTGAAATCCTATCTAAGAGAACAAAACCAAACAAAACCCTCATGAATGAAGAGGCCATGGACGCCTGTCAGAGGAAATGCATCACTAGGTAGAGCAAGCGGGGGAGCACATGCCTGTGATCTGAGCGCCTCAGAGACTCAAGTGGGAGGACTCAGTTCAAGGCCAGCCTGGGCTGGATAGCAAGATCTGGTTCAGCTTGGTTTACATAGTGTGGTCCAGTAATAAACAACAGCAAATAATCACCAAGTGAAGTTCCCAGGTAGAAAGGAAAAGACAGAGGGAATCCTCAACCAGGTCAGCAAATATGGGAGGAAGCACTAACGCTCTCCTTGTGTCTTCTGGATTATGTTGGATAACTCAATCCAACAATAGCACCTTCTGGCGTGGCTCTAAACGTAGAAGAAATAAGGAAAGGGCTCGTCGGTGGGGAGGGGTAAGGGATAGAGTGGGAGGTGGCATTTCCTTGTGTCACTCAAACTAGCAAAATGGTGACACTGTTTATGTGTATGATAAAATGCATAGAAAGTTTTTTAAAAAGCAATTTCAAGATATATACAGAAACACTAGCCAGGTCGAAGTGAGATTCTAGAAGGATATAAGCAGACAACAAGAAGGAGACATTAAAAAAAGAAAAGAAATCAGGCTTCAGGTATAAAATATCAACGAGGTTATTGGGCATTACCAGGTTATTGGGCAGAAATGGTTTAACTCAATTAACTAAAAGATGGGCAGACAGAATTTTAAAATGACACAGATACACGCTATCTATAAGAAAAATTCCAATTTAGTGACACAAGTGGGTTGGAGGCATAGGAACAGAAAGGTTAGATTATGCAAACACCAATTTAAAAAGAAGTCACAGCTGTACTGATGACACGCAAAGATTTCCGGAGGAAGAGAGTGGTGTCAGAATGGGACTAACGTACCCACAAACAAGACTCACAAATGTGCACCATGAACAAAACAGAAGACTATGGGATGTAAAAACTGCCCCACAGTGACTTTTAGGAGTGGGGGGAGTTGTCATTTTATGGCTTGATTTCCTATTTCTAAAAGCTCCAGTTCAAGATACAAGTAAAACGTATCTGAGGGTTTCCTCACAGTTACACAGAATAAGGGAGAGGCAGGTGGGGTTGTTCAGAACAGTGGTTAGCCAGCAGCCGTTCCCATGTCACATGGGGTAGACATGTGGATTCTGTTTTTGTTCTGTTTGAGACAAAGTCTCGTGTATCTGAGGCCGGCTTTGAACTCATGTAGCTGAAGATGACCTTGAACAGATCTGGCCTCCGTCTCTGAGACTTTGGGCTGCTCAGGAGGCTGTTGGGTGGATTAGGCTCCTGACTTTGCGGACTGGGTTGGTGCGAATCTTCCTTCAGTGTCTGTTATCTTAGTAACCTTGGACATGTTATTGAGGCGAGGAAAGGGGAGGTTCTCCACGGTCACTTCACCTCAGGAGACAGCTCAGAGCTGAGAAGAAGCCCTTAGAGTCAATGTTCAGGTCTTTGCTGAAAATGGCTTTGGTTCTGTGGAGAGCATGGGACCAAATTAGGTGCTGAGAAATAGGTCTCGGCTCTCAGAACAGTGGCAACAACAGGAGGAGGGAAGGGACTGAGGGGCAGAGAGGAATTGGAGAAGAAGGTGTTGAAGAACAAGGAGGGACTGTTTCCATCCCTGGATTCTGGAGGGTGGTGGTTCTGTGCATGTGAGCATGCATATGTATCTTTGACCTTCTGTCACCCTGTCAGGTGTGCACTCAGAAGTGCACATTCTAATCTGGCTGCTGGGCCAGACAGTAGATCTGTTTTCAGTGCTTCGTGGAGGCCCAGAACTGTTTTCTGTGACAGCTGCACTGTCTCTCATCCCTCAGCAACGCAGTGCTTCCCGGTTTTCCACGGTCTCCACGGACTCTCCAGCACCTGTGTGCTGTATTTGCTGTGTTGAAATAGGCATCCTCTGAGATGTCAGGTGATGTCTGGTACATACGTACATGCACACACATACATGTAGTGGAATATTATTTAACCTTAAAAGGGAAGAAGAGAACCCTATCTTAGGTCACAACATAAGCAAACCTGAAGAACATTATCCTCAGTGAACAGAAGGACACATGCCAAGTGCACCTCTGTGCTTCTGTGAGGTAGCTAACATCTCTCATAGAAGCAAAGAATACAACGTGGTGTCCAGGACTGAGGGGAAGCTTGAGGAAACTATTGATAGTTTAATTGCTGTGAAGTTCGAGTGACTATAGACTTTTAAGCTCTACTAGAGACTTGAGGTACACTGTGTCTACAGTGGACAAGGTGATCTAGTGCCCTCCGCATTTATGCAGATGGTGGACATCATATTTAATGTAGTTTGTTTGCTGGGGTTTTTTTTATTTTGGTTTGTTTGTTTGTTTGTTTGTTTTGCACAAAAATAAAGGGATACCAGGGAACTTTATAGATCACACATTACCTTGAATGGTGATGGGATCCCAGGTATTCATAGAGTTCAAAGCTCATCAGATCCGTGTGTATTAATCATACCTCAAAGCTGGAGAGACGGGGAGGAGGGAGGGAGGAAAAGAGGAGGGCTGGTCTGTCCTCAGTAGAAAGGTGGTCTCAGAAGTCAGTCATTCCAAGCAGACTGGGACTGTACCCAAGGCTGCAGTGTCTGCCTCCGAAAGCCCCTTCCTCCCTTTGGGTTCTATTTGATACCCACTCAAGAGAAAGGGACAGCAGAGGAGAACCAGGAACTGTAAAGGCTGACTTTTCTTCAGCACAATGGTGGGACTGTGGTGTTTTGACAAGTTAGTTTCTGCTTTCTACATTGGCACTAACTTCTTTATAGATGGAAGGTGTCTGGGACTTGGTTTACTCTGCCCGGAAACCAAGGATCACTTCTTTGTTCTTCTAGAGAGAGGCTCCGAAGCAGGTCTTTTAGGAACGGGAGTGCCACTCATCATTGACTAGGTGCCCTCCGGGCGATGATGTCGTTAGTCACTTGGGAGGGTGAGGCATTGAGCAGTGAGCTAACAATCCCCTGGCAGATTCCCGCTCATTATTCTCAAGCGTGGCCAGTCTACTCTGACTCGCTCACGCCCACCGGGAAGCCTGTGTGTCCAGTCTGGAAATCCTTGGGCAGAATGACATTTCCCCATCCCTGGGTGTGGGGTACAGGTGCTTTGCTCAGTCACTGTGGACTGGAGGGCTCAGTCCTGCAAGGTCAGCTTTGTCTGAGGCTGCTACCGGCTAGGTGTAGTTTGAGAGGGTTATGCAACCGTAGTTAGTGGGTGATGTTGATGGCAGAACCTGAGAGAGGAGGAGCCTACCGGAAGGTATCTAGGTCATGGGAGCATGCCCTTAGAAGGAAGGAACACTGTTCTTGTGGAACCCCTAGGTTGTGATAAGCAGCCTGACACATCCCCTGACTCACTATCTCTCTTTGCCTTGCATATGATCCCTTCCTCTCACACCTATTCCCACCCACCATGCAGCTATCCTCCATGTCCAGGTGACCTTGAAGGCCCTCAGTGTTCAGCAGATGCCAGAGACCTCCAAGTCACATAGTCTCTGGCACTTTGTGACAACATCATGAAATGGACCAAGATATTTGTGTAAGACTTCCTCCCTCTTGTCTTTAAAAATGTTTTTTTTTTCTTATACGGGGTCTAATATGTAGCCCAGGCTAGCCTAAAACCCATTCACTACATAGCCAATGCTGCATCCTAAGGAGCGCCATCAAGGTTGAACTGACAGAAAAGACATTTCCCAGAGTTCTAGGAGCATCTCTCTCCAAGCTGAGGGAGCTAACCTCAGCCTCGGTTGGTGCCTACAGATGTACCTATAGTAACTGGGACCTCTCCAGAAAAAACTTACTAACACGTCACATCTCTAGGGATGATGGTGTGGGGCCTGGAGGGAACAGAAGCGCCAGTGTACACAGAGGCTGAAGCAGCAGGGTCAAGCTTTATTGGAGTGATTGTATTTGTGCTTACACTGTTCGCCACCGGTGGAAAGGCTAATTTTAGAGAGGGTCTCACTTCCTTGCATCCCATTCATACTTAGCAAACGGCGATGTATGTTGTCCAATGACCATGTCCCATCCCAGGCACACACACTAGCTCACCAAACCGTCCTCAGACAGTGTGAAGACAATGTTTATAAAATGCTAGACCCTTTACAAGTTCAAACTTTAGATACTTGGGGGTGCTCTTGTAAAGCTAACTTTGTTTATTTTTTCCAGGTAAAGAAGGCCGGTCATTAAAAAAATACTTTATATAAATTCAAAGTCAGAACTAAAATATTCATTCCTATAAAAATATCTTACTGATAAAGCTATCAATTTCTAGATAAATTGCTCTTTATAAACAAGTTATATAAATTTTCGGGAAATACTACGTCACAACAGTTCACATAGGACTTGTCCAGGTGACTTCAAGGCCCAGTTGTCATGAGGACTTGGTTTTCAGAGCTGGATCACAATCGGTGTCCTACAATAATTGAACTCAGGTATCTATTTGCTGTGACTCATCTTGGCCTAGAGAAGTTGTCAGATCGATGCCTACAAAGAGGGAGCGCACTCAGAAGGGCTCACCTACGCTTGACCTTGAAATGCTTAACTTGGGAAGCTGGTGATGGCATTCTGACCGCTATCCGAGATCAGCTCATTCATTTCATTCTGCTTGCTCTCTTTCAGGGCATGGTTGGGGTGGTTTCTCTGGGCCTGTGTTCTCTTGGATCTCCTAAAACACAGCTTAAGCAGCAGGTAACACAACTCGGCCACATTGAGCAGCATGCAAATCACAGATGCGGAAATCATAAAAACAGTGAACACCGTTTTCTCGGTTGGCCTGGAAATGAAGCAGTCCACGAGATTGGGGCAGGGGTCAATGCCGCATTTCAGCACCCAGGGCAGGTGGTACCCATTGTAGAGGAAGTAGAACACATACATGAAGGCGGCTTCGAAGATGATGCGGAAGAAGATGCTGCTGGTGTACGTCCACCACAGCGAGCCCTCGATGCGCACCTTCTGCCGTTTGATGTCCTCCAGGTCTTTAAACTCGTTCCTCTTCTCCCCGCGGATAAACTTTCGGGCAGTTTCATGTCTGTAGTAGGCCACGTGCATGGCCACCAGCAGGGCTGGGGTGGACACAAAGATCAGCTGCAGGGCCCAGAGCCGAATGTGGGACACGGGGAAGAAGTGGTCGTAGCAGACGTTCTTGCACCCCGGCTGCAGCGTGTTGCAGACGAAGTCCTCCTGCTCATCTCCCCACACTTCCTGGGCGGCCACCACGAGGATCATGACTCGGAAGATGAAGATGACCGTGATCCATACCTTCCCTATGCTGGTCGAGTGCTTGTTCACGCCGCCGATGACAGTGTGCAGGGTCCCCCAGTCCATTGCGCACGCTCCTTCTTAGATAAAAAGAAGCAAAGCTAGTAAGTAGAAGGCACCTCTGAATTAACTCACCAATACCATAGTGAAATTATCATCAGGTCGTGTGAATCTAAGCAAGTCTCAACCACCCCGTCTGCTAATTGCTGGGCTTTTCTGGTAAGAAACGCCCGTGATAAAGGTGTTCTCTCTTTCCAACCACAAACAAGAAACAGTGGACAAACAATTAGTCCCTCTAGGCCGCAACATCAACCAGACTCCCTTATTAGGTGAACGGTTTGTTTCAATAAGTGATCGTCAGTGTAAATAGAGACTTGATTTCACTTTTTGCATAATAGCTGTGCCTTTCACATGCAAAATAAGTCACCTAAACTCAACTGAGCACGGGTTGTACTTTAGATCACTGTCATTAACTCACCAACCAGGTAAACAACCACGTGCTCATTCCTTTTCTTCACTATGCAAACACATACATTATCTCCGGGTGGTTTTATTCAAGGACTCAGGTTTGAGTCATTAAGCAGCTTATCCAAGCCACAAAATACAGCCAAACAAAAAAAAAATCATTCATTAGAACCACACATTCTGATTAACCCAGCGGACTAAGAAAAAACAATGCCACTAATTGACCTTTTAGGATGTATATTTATATTTTTAGCTTGACTGGAACATCTGCTACAATCACATGCTCTTAGGAAAGTTAATATCTTCAACTACCCCTTCCAAAAGAGAATCACAAGGTTCGACACAAACTGTTTCCTTGTTCTCTGGTGGAAGCAGGCCATGTGTCAGCTGTTGCCCCAAAAATACGGGTCCCATTGCACTAGGGGCCACAGCAGCCCAGGGCTGTCCTCCCTTCTGAAAGACTGGCTTGGCAGAGAAAAAGACCTTCTTCTGTCTGTGGCATTGGTTGTCAACCTTCCTAATCCTGGAACCCTCTAATACAGTTCCCCATGTTGTGGTGACCCCCCAACCATGAAATTATTTTTGTTGCCACTTCGTGACTGTAACTTTGATTCTGTTATGAATCATAATGTAAACATCTGTGTTTTCCAATGATTTTAGGTAACCCCTGTGGAAGGTTCCTTCGACCCCATAAAGGCTTGAGAACTGCTGTGCTATGGTGGCAACTCTTGCTACTACTGAGTCCTTCCCCCACTGCACCCCGCCCAGAAGCCATCAACTGCAGAGAGTCATTGGCTGTTCAACATCCTAATCACTTTAAAGAGTTCTCTTCAGTGGCTTCCTGGCTACAAACAGCCACTTCTTATCCCACATGACCAAGAAGAAGAATTGGTTGGCAAGCTCAGAAAAAAAAGGTATGTATGAGTGTGCCTCAGTGAATGACAGTCATGGGACCTCCTTAGAGACAAGGATGCTCAAGCAACTTTTCATCCACTTGGAGGGGATAAGAGAGTCACTAGAGTCCTTCTGTTGCTGGTCTCAGGAGAACTTTCTCTTGTAATTGGTGAGGAGCACTGGCCCCTCCCCGCCACGTTAACCAAGATCAATGTCTAACCATACCAGGTCCTCAGCCTTCCCTCAGTATTGCTGGTCACTCTTTGCCTGACTACCGTGCCCCTTGGGGTATCCTTGGTTTGACTAATTTTAGAGTCTGTACTCTTCTCAGAAAGCCACTCAGTAGATGTCATGTCCATGTGACATTTGTGCGCTAATTTCTGATCCTGCCGGGTCAGACGGTCATCTGAGATGTACACAGTGTGGGTGAAAGTGGGCATGATAGGGTATATCTATACATTTTCCTGTTTTGGTTCCAAGAACTTGTCCCCCTGCCATGGGCCAGAGCATCGATCAGAATGTTCGTAGTTCCCAAAGCTGACCACATGCTTGTGAATACAAGAAAGTTGTCACCAGAACAGGTGGATTCTTTGAGCCACACTGAACTTAGCTAAAACCTCTCCCCCAGGGAGGAACTGAATTTCATCATCAAGGATTTGTAAAAGTGGAGGGAGGAGGGTTCTTAAAAATTGTGTCCCTTGTTGTGAAGGGCAGGTGACAGTGGGGGACCCAAAGCTACAGAGAGATAGGAACAACTCAGATCGGGAGTTAATAGGTCTAAATCTGTAAAACAAAAAGGAAATGGGAAAAGAAAAATAAAACATCCAACTATGAAAAGGAAAGAGAAACACTGTGCCCAAAGTATCAAACAGTGGTGGGTACGGTCTTGGATTATATTGCTATGGTTAGCTTTGGGTGCTGTTGGTTTTGTATTTGAGACAGTCTCATGTAGCCCAGACTGGCCTTGAACTCCTGAGTCTTCCTCCTGTACCTCCTGAAAGTTGGGTTTATAGGCATGTGCCAACACGCCTCACAGCAGACAGTACCGTTTTAATTGTCAACCAATACAAGGTATTTATTTATTCCTAATGCTGGGGGTCGAACCCCAGAGCTTTGTATGTGTTAGGTAATCTACCAACTGAATTGTATCCAGGAGGCTGACCTACGATACTTAGTTTAACCTCCAGCAAAGTTCTAAAATGATACCCTGTAACTATTTCGGTAACAATTACCATGGCAATGGCAACATCTTAGGTAGAACTAGTGTTTGTCGACATCTTATAACATCAGTAGCCTAGCTGATCCTTACAGTTTTTTTAAGAGCGCATCACACTCTGAAGGAGAAGTTCTATTATCAGCAGGACATTAGTGTCTTTCCTCTTACTGTGGAGAAATGAATAAGGCTATGTGAGAACTGAGTGTCCAAGGTCCCTGAAGACAAACCCATTTCATGGTTCAGGTAAGATCCTGGTATTATGCGAGAGTAAGTAGGTGGTGGAATCTTGAACGAGAGTCTCTTATTTCACAAGGGGCCCAAGACAAACTAGTTTGAGGGTCCCGACTGTGGGGCACCTGGCGGTAATGTTGACAGTTGTAGCAGAAAGCTTCAAACCCTGTGCTGATCTGGAACTGAGAAGCTGGACTGAGTGTTTAGCATTAACAGCAACCTAGGGGGTTGAAAAATTGAAATAGGCTCTCCATAAATCACTGATGCTCAGCCCTAGACATCTTTAGTTAGAGGCAGGGTGAGTCCCAGTAGGCAGATCACTGGAAGAGTATTAAGACAATACTCTTTTAAGTCGTGGAGTCTCAAGGCTCCACGACTTAAGAGTATTAAATCTTCTCTTTTATTTACTACATACTCATGCTCCAAAGAGACTTTCATTGCTCACCTTAAGTATCTGTGTAGTAAAAAAACAAAAAACAAAAGAAATATTTAAATAATATAAATTACGCAAATTAAGTTTTAATCCTTGCTGAAAGCCACTGTATTAAATTTCCTTAACTGCTGCTCCCATGCTCTGGCGGCATGTCACTAAGTGACCTATGGGGAGCAGAAGTGTGTGAGGAAGTCTTGAAATTCACACTTTGCCACAACTGTTCCCCCATGAGGCCTTACTTATTTTAAATGTCCTCTCCTTGACCAACTAGCACATAACTCCCACATTTGCTCAACAACTTGCATGATGGATGAGTTTTATGAAATAAAACCTTCCCTTTCCCCCAGCCCTGCAGTGTCCATGGGTTTGAATGGTGTTGTTGGTAGAGCTCTGTCTCCTCTATAACCTCTCTCATGTCCCTTGTCACCAGTCACCTGACATCTAGGCAGCAAATGGATCAGTGCCTCAAAGAACCACAGACAGGGCTTGAATGAATGTTGAAGGACTGAGGTCAAGAGATCATGCTTTCTCCCTTGGAATATGGGTCCTACAATCCTAGAAGTAGGACAGGTCTAAATGCTGGCACTAGCATTACTGCTTATCCCTCCATGACCCTGGACCTCCAACACTTTCTTTCTATCCATCTACCATACCTAAATGGAAGATAATCAATTTTCAATACACTTACTTAATTTATTATTAAAACCCAAGAATTTAGCTGTCTGTGGTGGTAGTGCCTGTAATCCCAGCACACGGATGGCTGGGCAGAGGGATTGGATGTTCTAGGCCCACCTGGGCTACAGGATCCTATCTCAAATACTTCAAACCAGACAACAACCACAAAGGAAAGCAACCTCAAT
The DNA here is from genome assembly GCF_021556685.1 of Rattus norvegicus. Lineage (NCBI taxonomy): Eukaryota > Metazoa > Chordata > Mammalia > Rodentia > Muridae > Rattus > Rattus norvegicus. The sequence continues at coordinate 35,024,428 of NC_141548.1, forward strand.
GATGGACCTAAACCTTTCGAGCAGCGGTTCTCAACCTTCCTGCGACCCTTCAATACAGATCCTCCTGTGATGACCCCAACCTTAAAATGATTTTTGTTGCTGCTTCATAACTGTAATTGTGTTGCTGTTACAAGTCATAATGCAAATATCAGATATTTACGGGGGTCTTAGGCAACCCTCGTGAAAAGGTAGGTAGACCCTAAAGGGGTCATGACCCACAGGTTGAGAACAGCTGCTTTAAAGGAGGGCATGGGAGTTCTAAATCACCAAAGAAAACAGAGTTAAACTTAAATATTGGCGTGTTTAGCCTACTGGTCACTCAAGACAATGGGGCTGCATCTTCCTGAAAAGCAATAAAGACTTGTTTATTTGTAACAGAGGAAAGGAGTGAGAAAGAGAGCTGTTCCTATTTTTCGTAGCTCACTCTAATTGGCTGTAGGCTCTAACTGGCTGTACCAAGGACATGAGGTGAACGTCAGCCAGTCCTTTCCGTCAGTGAAATAGCTCTTGCAGTTTCTCTGTCTAGACCATGTCATCCCTGAGGGTGTCTCCCATAAAGCCTTGAGCACAGCAAGTCACATAAAGTCCTACACAGCAGTTTTGCGTGGGCCCAAAGCAAGAAAGTGGAGATCACCTTACAAGTATTAGTTGGAGCCAGTTCAGGGTGGTGAAAGGGAGGTTCCTGAGCCCTACACTTCTCCATACAGGACTTCAGCTCCAGGGAAATCTGGCTGGTTCTAGGAGATTCTTCCCTATCCAAAGAGCCCCACAAGGAGTGAGCATGGTAGACAACTGAAGATTAGAGGACTTGTTCCTCCTGGCTAGTGGGAGACAGACTGAAGACTGGGCCTGGGACGTTCCTGCATCCTGTCACCCTGTTGCCCTTGTAGGTACCCTGGACCTTGAGGCATCTTTGATTAGAGAGGAGAGAGGAAGTAGTCACCACTCTGAGAAAAGGTCACTAATGCAGAAATCATTTCTCAAATTACTGCAGCCCCCAGAACCCTTTGCTGCCTGCAGTGAACAGACCCCCACTTTGTGTCCATGCTTCAGTGGGGCCAGAGCTGGGGGGAGGAGCCTTTATAGTGAAAATCAAACTATTAACTGTTTCTTTGTACACCAGACGGGTTCATTTAATCTGATAGCTTCCTGGCTTGCCGATAAGGAACAAATACATAGATATTCTTAGCCCCATAGATGTCACCTTATAGGAATGTGGTTCCATTTAGGTTTAGGAAGACAAATCACATATATTTCTGTGTTGTATTTAATTACAGTGCATCACTCACTCTATACATCATTCTCGATCTTATAACTCTAATGCTGAATGTTATAACTTAATGCTAAAGACACAGCAGTGAGCTCATTTTGGGACACACTATTAGGAAGCGGCTCTGTTCCCCTTTCACATTTCAAATAAGCTGGGTCTACTTTTGTTCCAGCAGTGACATGATTCCTCGATCATTTTTACAATCCTGTTTTGAGACAGTTCTTGCTATGCATTTCTAATTGGCCTTGTACTCCTAGGGTGGCCTCAAACTCACAGTAATCCTCCTGTCTCAGCCCTCAAGAAGCTACATGTCATAATAAACGGCTTTTGAAACTTGGTATTTGAAGGCTGAGGACAATTTTATTTGAGTTGAAGAGAAAACCTCAGGGCAGGAGAGTTTCGATTGTCAGCAGCTGCTGGGAGGAGGGGGCGGGTAAGAGGAGAGAAAGCCTTGCCTTCATGTCAGCAAGGACGGTCTGAATCTTTTCACTTAGGAGTTTAATTACAGCTGGCTAAATCTTGTCATTTTAACTCTATGGATGATAGAGCCCAAACAAACCCCCTCAACACACAAGAAGAGCTTTCCTCTTCTAGATCAATCTACAGGGCAGTTTGAAAAGAAAAATCACTTGATGATTATTTAATAGACCCAAGAGAAAGCACACTCCTTACAATACCCCTGTGAGCTCTGCAGAGTTGAAGGCACAAGAAAAACGTTCAAGCCAAACACCCAAACCTGAGTCTCGTTCCCAAGGACTTCCAGTGCGTCGTCCAGTCCAAGAACCACTGCAAAATCCCTCCTCAAGGACTTCTGGCTTTCCCTTCTACTCCTCTGGCAGTCAGCAGTGTTAGTGGTGGTGGCCCTGCCCTGCTGCTCTGTTTAGGGTGGCAGTGGGAATGTCACCTGTTGAATGAAAAGAAAATCATTGTTGCTAATGTTGTCAAGTTCTGTGCAAGTTCATTGGGTGAACTTTGTATCACCAGATGCATTAAAGGGTAAATTTGGAAATTGTCAGTTTCCCGTGCTTTACTCCTCTGCCCCATGAAAGGCTCTCCTTAGGGTAGCTGTATTTCCCTGGTAATTACAACAGCAGTGCTGGGGATGATAACCCACTCTCCCAAACCTCCATCCCAATTTTCAAGTACGCAAAAAGCGGTAGAGTTTGAAAAGCTGGGCACACCCACCTCCCCAGCGCCGGAGTTTTAAAAAAAGGAAAAGAAAAGAAGAGCAAATCTGAAAAGTTGTCCTTTAATCAAGAAATCTCTAGAAATCTCAGGTGACCCAAGAGACAACCTGATAGTCCAGTTTGAAATTTAATGACGCAAACCATCAGAATCTGTGATTTCAAAAGAGTGAGTAGTGATGGCATCGGGTTTGGGATTCATATACCTTGTCAACATCTGCTCGGAGCCAATGAAACCTTTGCTGTACCCTCAGATATAAGAATGGGCAACCCACAAAACTCTGCTTCTCATTCTACCCGAGTTCCAAAAGACAATGGACACCAACATCCCATCCCCAGGCCTTCTTAGCAGTTGCCTGTTCCTAGCAAGGCTCTCCCCTCTTCAAACATTTCAGTTAGGTTCAATTAGGAGGAAATGACTCTGAAGGGGGCAGGGGAGGCTCCTGGGGACCAGTTCCACTCTCCCAGATTAAGCAACAGCTCCTGGAAATCCTGTCTAGGACAATGTAAGATTATGGCCTCAGGGGGCGATAAACTTGGGTTAAAAACAATTTCCCTATAATTGTATTCCTCTTAACCAATGCATCCAACCTAGTCTCTGGAGTTTTTTAGACTCAGTCAGAACTGTGTGGTGAGGACGTGCAAGTCAGAATTTTCTTTCTATTGGTGAAATTGTTCAGAGACCCTACCCTCCTCCCCCCACACTGCAAGAGTGAAAAAGAAACTGAGTACAAAGCCACCATGAAAATTTACCTTTCAATAACAGCCACCAGTATGACCTGGGTTGATAGATCAGTCTCCTGGGTCTCAAGTCCCCGTGTGAGGTGAACTGGAACCCTTCACACCCCAGCTATGTGACAGGCTAGCACCCAGGCTCTCTCTCTCTCACTGCCTCCCTTTCTTGGCACTGTTCAGACGACACCCCCCAAAGACTCTGCGGGATCCAAAGAGCTGACAAAGCTCTCCACAGGGGCGGCTCTGAGCAGCATCCTGCAGTTCTAAGGAAGCTGCATCAGGACAGGACGTTTCTCTTCTAGAACACTGGTCAGATTCTGCTAGAACTGGGGCAAAGAAAGCGTAGCATCTACTTGAAGGGAAACAAGGCTGCAGCATTAAACTTAATCAGGCACCAACTGACTAAAGTCTCCTGGTTGGTGTTCCTTACCGCGGCTTCCAGGGTCCATAGCTGTATGAAGGCCACACTCTCTGGGACTGGAGGCCTGGTTCCCAGGAATAGAAGAGAGCCCAGGACTACCAAATCCAGGCTAACACCTGGGACTAGGCACATTCAGGAAGTATTACCCACATCTGAAGTTTTTAATCCTACATGTCACCAATTACTTTTAATTACTATTGTGCACTCTACTGTCATCTTCGTTCCCGAGTCTTAATCATGCAACCTGAATGGGCATTTCTCTCCAAGTCGCAGGGTAAACATCATTCCTTGTTTTGACTTTCTGCTCGCTCCCCAAATCCAAGGGGAACAAGTCAGTGACAGCCCATAACCAGCAAAGGAAATGAGAAAAGGGACTTAGTATGAACTCTGGTCACTTTAAACAACCTGATGGATTTATAAAACCTGTCGTGCAAGTCAGAGGGGCATGGTGCATGCAGAAGTCAAACTAGTCCATCCCAGTTCCCACTGCAGGGCGCGAGGGAGGGGACAACGCGGGTGACAGCCACCCTGCTGCGGTTCCAGTCCCCGGGGGGCGGCAGCGGGGGATGCGGATGGGAGGCAGATAAGAATGCGGGCAGCCCCCTCTCCCCCCGCCCCCGCCTCCTGCCCCGCACTGTCAAAGCTCTGCCTAGAACCACCAGGCAACCTGGAACAGTCGCCCCCTTCGTCCCCCAGCGAACCACAAATCCGGTGAGGAAGGGGACAGACCACTTCCTTCACCTGCTCGGGCTTCTCGGAGGAAAAGCTCCCACTCGCACTTACCCGCTCGGTGGGAGCCGGCTCCAAGCTTGCAGCGGCACTCAGAGCTCCTGCCCTGAGCGTCGGTTGGATCAGAAGCCGGCGGTTCGCGGCGGGAACAGAATCGGGAACAGAATCGGGGACAGTGCAGGTGGAGCCTCGGTTTCCACCTGCGGCTTCTTTTAACCGCGCCCCACCCCGCCTCTGCCTGACGCCGCACGGGAGGGCTGCGGGAGAGGAGCGCGGGCACACGACGCGCCTGCTGCGGTGCGCACCGCCCTCCCTCCAGGACAGAGGAGTGGGGCGGGTCCCCTTCTGTGGAGCAGGGAGTAGGGGCCCCTTCCCTGTAGGAAGGGGAGCAGAGCTAGTCTATCTTAGGGGTCATAGATTAGAGCAGTCGTTTGGACCCTTCTTCTAATGCTAGAAACCACTGTCCCCTAGGAGAGACGCCAGGTGTAGGATGCTCTTCCCTTAGGTAGGGGACACAAGGCATGTCCCTTCTTGTGGACGTGGGTGGAGCGTGGACGGTGATGGGCAAGCTCAGCCAGATCCCATTGAGGGCAGAGAAGAGTTGCCCGCTGAGGCCTTGCTGGGGCTGGACACTGGAGGGCTCCTTAATGAGGTGAGAGCTGCCCAGAGTACCAAGGGAACAGGCTTTGGGTGAGTGGACCCAGCTAGCAGTGTGTCACTCCCCTTAGTAGTCCTGTTAAGGAGGCAGCTGGCTTATTTTCATCCTTTCTGGACCCTTCAGGCACCCTCTCCTCTAGAGTAGCCTGGAGGTTCTTCATTTCTTAATGACCACTTCTCAAAGGTTTGTTTTTATTAGTCACCTGAATCCTTTACTGCCTCATCGGGGAAGTGGAGTGGACTTCCCTCTTGAGAGACCCCGCTGTGTCTGCTGTCACAGCCAGTGGGAGGGGGAGGGGTAAGGTCAGGGCAAACATAGAGGGGGGTGCAGGGCATACTGGACTAGAAACATTGGAAGCCATTTAAGGACCCAGGTTTTATAGGCCTGCCCTATGTTACATCAGACAGGAGGTGGGTAACTTGGTTATTTCACAAAATTGGTTGGCGGGTATGTTCTGACCTGTTGGGTCATATTCTTTCATGAAACAAGAATAATAGGACGTCCCAACGCTGTCTCTCCAGGTCATGGAAGTTGAGTCAACACTTTATAAAAACCCACCTTATAAAATACTTGAACATAGGGTTCTCAGAATTGGACCTGAATCAAGAAAATTTGGAGCATGCAGAGGATCTCTGGAATGACCTTGAACCCAGGGACGGAGACGAAATGAGACAGCTGTAGGCTGCCCTGGCATGCCTTCCTTCCTCCACAGTCTGGTCACAGCACGTTCTTAGTTCCTTCTCCACCCCACCCCAAAGCACATGAACCCAGCAGGCTCACCTGTGGCCATCCTCCCCCCCACACCCCCAAGCAGATTGCAAACTTCTTTGGGGTTCATAATTTTTTTTTAAGTTTTTTTTTTTTTTTTTTGGAGCTGGGGACCGAACCCAGGGCCTTGCGCTTCCTAGGTAAGCGCTCTACCACTGAGCTAAATCCCCAGCCCCTTTTTGTAAGTTTTAAATTCTTGCTTTCTTTCTCCTTTCTTTATTCCTACAGTAATGGCCACTTTTCACATAGTAGATCCACAAGGATCCGTGCATTGCTTGACAAAGCTGAACCAGCACAGCAGATAGTCCTGGAGGACAACTTTTGCTTCTTCGTATAGAATGACATGATATTACTCTGGTTCTGGCTCCTTGTACAAGGTGCCAGGGCAGGCAGGTGGAAGATACTGCGGGACAACATGGGACAGAAGTCAGACGAAAGAACCCAGAGGTTTGCCTTATCACACGGGCATCGAAAGAGGAGCCCACTCAACCCAGAAAATCACCTGGCTCATACCCTTTGTGCCAGTGCAGAGGCCTTTGATCTCGGCACATATTTCTTGTCACCTTTATTGTTCAGTGTTCTCTTCTTGTCAGGCAGTCTTGCTGGCAACAATTAATGTAGACTTGGTGAGCTTACTGATCTGATGAGCTTCTCAGCAGGAAACTGAAGTCAGTTAAACATCACGTGGTAAGGATACAAAGATGTGTGGAGTGGGGACGGACCATGTGGCTTTGTGTGTCAGACATGAAAACATTCAGGGGACAAATCCACCATCTCGAAGCACCAGACCACACTGAGGCAGACCCTTGTAGACTTGGTTGTAACTGGCAACCAGAACTAATCTGAATACTGCCTTCCCTCTGCATTGCAATGGTGATTTCTAAGGCCTCAAATTTAATAGGCACGAGATGTGTGAAGTGTGGATTCTGAAATATGAGACGAGAAGAGGTGAGCACAAGAGGCTCTTTTTGCAAAAGGAGGGAAGAGAGCCCTGTCCCAATGCTCAGATTTTCACAGAACCACACTGCCTTTGTCACTGCCAAAGTTCTCCATGCCAGGAAGACAGGAAAATTTGTGTTCTTTGAAATAAAAGCAAACATTTGTCTATTCAGTCAGCAATGGGCCCAGGTTGTATTTAGCAGACCATCCCTTGTTGGAGTTTGTCTGATTCTGTCTGCAGGATTGACTGGGGGTTAAGTGCTTTGAGAGACCGGCCATGGAAGGGAAGAGTTGTTTTCCACACATCAAAGACACATGACTAATGAACTGCCCTTCCCCCCTTACTTCTGACGTCCACAGTGGCCAAGTGGCTGAGGTAGTGGCTGTCAGGTTTTGCCACTGCAAGATCACTCTCTCCCCCTTCCATAGTATTTCTCTGAAGGAGATCTCGTGCACAGCCCACACCATCTGTTAGTTTATGCAGATGAGATTTGTCCCCTTTCCCAGCCACTTCCTCAGCACGTCCTCATGGGTATTTATTCTGCTCTTTGGATGATGATCCAGAGCATGCCGGCTTGCACAGTTGCTGGTCTTCCTGCTCTGCTGTGACATCCTCACTGACAGCGTCTTTTGGCTCTTCAGACCCCTGTAAAGGCACAAGTTCTGATGTACTTCGGGATCCCAGCAGGTGTCAGGAGAATGTATCCGGGAAGTATTGTGTGTGGGGCAGGAGATGTAGCTCAGATTGATTCAGTTGCCTAGAATGCACGGAGCCCTGGCTTTGATCCCCGGAATAGTCTAAACTAGGTGTGGTAGTAGAAATCTGTAATCCCAGCACGCAGAAGGAAGAGGCAAGAGGATCAGAAAACGGTATCTTCCACTACACAGAGAGTTCGAGGCCAGCTTGAGTTAGTTGATGGTTAATTGCAAACGTTAGAAGAATCTGGTTTAAAACAACAAGAGTGGCTCTAGCAATGTGACCATCAGGCGAATGCCTTGCACATAGTACGGTGGCAACTAGAACATAGCATTGTGCCCTCTGTCAAGAATGGTTCAACCAGACAGTGAAGCATCTCGACATATGCCACTATATGGTAGAAGGGTATCGAACACAGACATGCTCCCTGAGCCAGCCAGCCAGACATTAAAAGGCTTTTACAGAGAACTATAGGGGATGGCATTGTGGGTGTTCACTCTCCAGGTTCAGAAATAATGTTTTGAAGACACCACGCTCAGAATGGATCCCATCCTAGGCCACAATGCCAGTCCGTTTTCTGTTGGAGATGTACCTGCTAGGCAATGCCCACACATGGTCTGCTGTCAAGCCTAAAGAGAGGGTCATAAAACTTGCATGATTTGAAGGGTTATTTCCACCATGAGAGCCTGATACCCTGGCCTTCAGGGAAAATCATCTGAAATGCCTACAAGTAGGGCACCTTCCCAAAGGATTCTGCACTGTCCGTCTTTGGTTTCTTGCTGACGAACAGGTTTCCAGCCAACGGCCTGCAATGGGGTGAATATTCCCTTTGAAAGGACCGTGCATGATTTAAGAATGTGACAGGGCTATGAGGTGATTAGGCTATGATTAGGCTTCCCCTCTGAAGGGATTAATGCCTTCATAAAAGGGGGATCTTGGTCCCTGCCTTTGCCCCCTTCCTTCCTCCCATGGAATGTTTTTGAAAGCAGAATTGGTCAACTGGCCAGTTACCCTTCCCAGTGTTCAGGACCGGAGCCAGTAACTTTGTGTTCATTATCAACGGCTCTGAGGTGTTCTGTTAAGGCAGCGTCAAACCTGCTCAGACAGTAGCCAGCAGCTATGGAAATTTGGATGATATCGTCTAAGCTAGTATGAGCCAACCGTCCCCTGCCATGTGCTCCGATACAGGAAAGAGTCACAGCTGAGAACCAAGCAAGCAGATTGGGCGTGTCAGGCGATACCACGCAGAGGCCAGAGAACGACTCACAGGCAGGGGCTGCTGGAAGGGGCATGGAGTGAAAGGTTTTCAAGTGACACTGTAGAACAACTGAGCCCCCAGGTCTGGGAGTGAAGACTGCTGGGCCACCATTGCCTCTCAGGAGGAGGAAGACATTCCCGTGAGCCAAACTCACTTTCTTTTGCCACTGGCAGAAAAGAATGCTGACAGAAAACGTGGTCTCAAGAGTACCTGGTTTTGGTGATCTTGGCCTTGGGCTGAGCTGAAAAAGCCCTGTGAAATGATATGGCAATCAGCCACTCTGAGGAGAATAGAGGCCCTGCTTCTCACCCCTTCACCCTTACCCCCACTCCTGTCAGTGCAGTTTCCTCCCGGCCCTGTGCTTGCTGCAGACACGTACCGCACATCCATTCTTCTCTGGCTTCACTCCTATGGAATCTTCTAGACCCTGCCTCCTCTCTGGCCTGCCCCCACCCACCTACATTCTGGAATGCTCTAACAGATGTCACGAAACAGTACAGTTCAAACGGAATTGAATCACCATACAGTTTGTTGATCGGCAAGAGTGAGTTCTCTGTTCAATGCCATTCAAGGCAGAGGAAGCCGTTGTACTCAAGTCCCTATGCAACAAAACGCAACCTACCATAGTACAGATAATCAGTCAATCAATCAATCAGTCAGTCTTGGCCACTGAGCTTCAGCCATTGCAGGTGGTCAATGGACGCACATGAGTTGGAACTCTAAGCGGGGGACAGTTAGGCTGTCCCGTAAGTGCCCATTCCGGCTCTCTTCCATAGACACCACTTAGGCAAGCTATAGTTCTGCCGTTCTCAGTGGCTGCTTTGGCACTGAGGCCTATTCGACTCTAGCATTGTGAACAAAAGCCAGTTTAGATGTGTCTTCTGGGTTTGCCATAGCTTTGCGTAGGAAAGTGGTTGGCGACAATATGGGGGATCAAGAGCCCACAGGCTCACCTGGGGTGGGGGTGGGGTGAAGAAGGAATCCAGGAGGTGAAGGTGAGGTAGGGAGGCAGCTGGGCCAGGGGAGGAGCCAGTGTGGCAATGTGTGCTCAGGCAGGCGGGGACAGTTCCCTGAAGGATGATGTGGGAGTGAGTCAAGAGTTCTCCAAAGACAGAGAACCCACAGGCAGTGTGTGCCTGTGTGTATTCAGAGAGACTCACTTTAAAGAACTGGCTTTTGAAATGTGGGGCCACCACATCAGAAACTCACAGGGCAGGCTGGAGAACCAGGTAGAGCGGGTGACTCAGTGCAGAGTCTCATGCCCGTCTGGGGCAGAGTTCCTTCTTCCTTAGCCTACCTCAGCCTTTTTTCTGGTGGCCTTCAGCTGACTGCATGAGGACCACTCACATTATGGAGGGTCATCTGTGCTATTCGATGACATAACTGTTATTCACATCTAAAAATTTACACACATCTGTCTTTTAGTGACATCTAGACTGGTGCTTGTCAAGACACATCTGGGACTTTTGGACTAGGCAAGTTTGTATGTAACATTAACCAGCACATGTGGGCTCATTCACCCCCCAGCAGATGCTAACTGATTCCTGTGTCAAGCCTTTGAACTCTGCAGCCCACAAGTTACTTCTCCTTTGAGGATAATGGTTTGTAAGCAACCGAGTGTAGAACATTGGTAAGGACCATGCTAAGGTCAAGGGCTACACTCCCTGTGGCCAAGAGTGTGAGAGTTACTAAAAGGTTTCTGGATGGAGCCCGCGCTTGCTTAGAGCCTCATTTTGTCTGGCTGGGCTATGCACTCCCACAAACGCTTTTATTTGCTGTGAGCCAGGGGTTTGCAATACAACCCAGGCTGGCCTTGAACTCGAGATCCTCTAGCCTTGCTTCCTGAGCATTGGAAATACATCTCACCCAGCAAGATGTGAAGTGTTATCTGTAATATGTGATTTTGCAAATAACTTTAATTCTGTATTCTGCTTTTCCCCACAATGAATATGTAATATATTTATCATGAGAGAAGAGATTAGAAACAAGCCAGAAGAGAGCCAGGATATTTAAGTATAACTGCCTTCATGTTTTTTCTATTAAAAAAGATTAATAATACTGGAGACATTTATATGTATGTGAGAATGCTCTTGGGAACGAAGAGTTTGCTACCATTAGATGTCAAGTCCATTAACTACAAGCGCACAGATGCATACTTTTAGAGCAATAGCTTCTCGTGCTGACCTTTGCCTATTTACTCCTTCCCCTTAACTATGATCTTTTTTATTTTGTCTTTTTTTTTCTTCCCTGGAGCTGAGGATCGAACCCAGGGCCTTGTGCTTGCTAGGCAAGTGCTCTACCACTGAGCTAAATCCCCAACCCCTTAACTATGCTCTAAATCAGAACCTGAGGATTTGACAGTTTTAGCAGGTGGGTAAGTTGCCAATGAACGCTTCCAGGGCTTGGGCAGAAGACTGCAATGTTTTCAGTCCTGAAGGAGAACTAAGGAACCCAGCAGGATTCCCAGGCAGCACAGAACACAAGACTTGCTGTGCCAGGAAGTATAAATCAGACCATCTGCTGGTAAGTTCCACTGGAGTCTCCCTTAGTGTTTCTGTGCAAACTTTCTCAGTAATGTAGCATGATAGCTCACCCTCCGATGTCAACCTGCTTCGGTTTGGAGTCACCTAGGAGACACTGCTCTGGGTGGGAATGTGAAGGCATTTCCAGACAGGACTGATGGGGGAAGGAAGACCCACCCTGAATGTGGGCAGCCATTCTTTGGGCAGAGGTTTCGGGCTGGATTTAAAGGAGAAATAGAACCGAGGGCCTCATGCAGCTGCAGTGTGACTCCTGTCTACGCCTGCCCTACCATGGAGGTCTATGTCCTTCTTCAACAGTGAGCTGAAAAGAAACCCTGAGTTCCCTTTGTCGGATAATTTGTCATAGCAACTAGACAAGTGATGAGTAGCCACCCTTTCCACCTTCTCTTGGCTGCAATGGCTCTAATCGTTCTTCCTGGTGAAGGACATTTTTCCTTAGCTGGTGGCAGTATGTTTGTTGCGTAGAGGTGGAGGGCATGTGGGAGCCTTGTTTCCCTGACTCTGGGAACTCAGTGGGCAGCAAGTTGTAACTGTATTTTCAGACCGTTCTGGGTATCCTTTGATAGAGCACAGGGTGTCTGAGGCTGAGTATGCAGAAGGATGGGAAAGAAGCCCCAGGTCTGAGGGAGGCAATGAGCTGTGCTGGGGTCTGTAATATCTTCCACGATCCCTAGATCCAGTGCTATTTTGGGAAGTTCTGGAAACTTTGGGGGCTTGGGTTCTATCTGATAGAAATAGGTCACTAAGGGTTGTATCTCATCCGAGTTCCTGCCTTCCCCTCTCTGCTTTCCCCTACCATCACTCTGGTCTCCACAGATCAAGCTCTCCCAGTGTGTCTTCCAGCCAGGAGGGAACCTTTTGAAACTGTGGTTGTCTGCACCACGTACTTTGGTTACAGCGTCATGACAGTGACTAATATAATACAAGCAGCTCCTACAGGATTCCAAACTCCCTGTCCTGTAAGTGTTTGCCTCAGAGTTCTAGCCTCAGGAAGCCCTTCCCTTCCTGGGTTTCCAAACCCAGTACACCCATCCTCCGATGAGGAGAACATACTACTGAGAATCGTGTCATGTGAACCCTTTTCGCCAAGATGGCGCCTAAAGCGAAGAAGGAAGCTCCTGCCCCTCCCAAAGCCGAAGCCAAAGCGAAGGCCTTGAAAGCTAAGAAGGCAGTGCTGAAAGGCATCCACAGCCACAAAAAGAAGAAGATCCGAACGTCACCCACTTTCCGGCGGCCCGAGACCCTGCGGCTCCAGAGGCAGCCAAAATATCCTCGAAAGAGTGCACCCAGGAGAAACAAGCTTGACCGCTATGCTATCATCAAATTCCCACTGACCACCGAGTCGGCCATGAAGAAAATAGAGGACAACCACACGCTTGTGTTCACTGTGGATGTTAAGGCCAACAAGCACCAGGTCAAACAGGCCGTGAAGAAACTCTATGACATTGATGTGGCCAAAGTCAATACTCTGATACGGCCTGACGGAGAGAAGAAGGCGTATGTTCACTCGGCTCCTGATTATGAGGCTCTAGATGTTGCCAACAAGATTGGGATCATCGGGGTTGGGGATTTAGCTCAGTGGTAGAGCGCTTGCCTAGGAAGCGCAAGGCCCTGGGTTCAGTCCCCAGCTCTGAAAAAAAGAACCAAAAAGAAAAAAAAAAAAAAGATTGGGATCATCTAAAGTGAGTCCAGATGGTTAATTCTAAATATATACTTTTTTTTCCACCATAAAAAAAGAGAATTGTGTCATGTGTCACCTATTCACAGATACCACAGGCGAGGCGGGATCTCTAACTAACTAACACTAACTCGCAAGATAGCCCCTTTCCAGGGAAATCATGATTCTGGGATAGCCCAAACACTTGGTACTCTCTACTGAAGCTGAGCTCTGCAACATTCCCTCATTTACTCTCTTTCATTCTTGCTCTTTAAACTTTTGATCCATCGACATTTGGTGACTTCCTGGATGTGACTGTCACTCTGAGCAGACTTCAGTGTCTGAAGCTAGCCAGCCATGGTTCTGAAAGCCTCCCAGGCTGTGTAGGTTGTAGAATATTTAACTATAGTCATGACCCAGCTCTCACCAATGATAAATCTCAGCCAAGCCAAGCTGTAATTATAAAACCTTTGAAGGTGCAATCTGGGATTTAGACAAGTTTCCACCAGTAGCTGACACCTGTGCAGGATGTCCTCGAGAGAAGTCACTCTTCCTTCCCTTCTCTTTCCTTTTCTCTATTTCATTCACGTTCTTACTGCTTTCTGTTAGTGCTGTCCTTGGGACAGAGGAGCTAGCTAAGTTACAGAATCATGATCTTAGTGGTGACCTTGCCTTAGAAGGTCCAGGCAAATTGTTTGGAGTGTAAGGAAGGTTCTGTATACGTCTCCTCTCTTCCCAGTGACATTTCCCACACAACACACAAACAGCTATTTGGACATTCCTATTCGCAATGTCTCATTTTTTATCTTTTGCTCATTTCTCGTGTTGTGCTGTGCTCATGGTGTCACTGTGATGCGGGTGGGGGAGCAGTGTCTAGTGTAAATGTGGACAGCAGTATGTTGTCACGGATGGTCCTTTGTACCCATGGTCTCTGGCGTCTCACTTAGCACCTGTGCACCATTGGGTTGCTTCAGTCTCCTGCTGTCAGATAAGCACAGGAAACACACGGCAAGGAAAGGTGGTAACGTCCCCAGGGCCACAGAGGCCATAGCCAGGGAGAATCTGGGCTGTAGAAGAGGAGCATTTTAAAGCATAGGCCTTGGGTTCAAAGCTGTCCAATGGGTTTCTTGTGCTTTATTTTGAAAGATATTTCTCTGGAACATCTAATTGTTCCCTTCTGTTGTTCAAGATGTGCTAAATGTGTGTTAGGTGTCACAGTGCACACCTATAATCCCAGAACGTGGCAGAATGGGATGGCGAGACTGTGAACTTCTGACCAGCCCGGGCTACACAGTGAGGCCCTGTCTAATAACAAAAGGTGATTTCTGTTAATTTGAACTTCAAAACTTTAGATTTTATGAACAAATGTAATTCATTGGAGAAAAGATAATCTTTCTAAAAAAATTGTGACACTTCTCACAAAATGGATCTCTGACTTAAAATGGGCCATAGATCTAAATGAAGCGTGCAAAAATCTTCTAGAAAACAAGTGGAAGAGAACATTTAGCCATGGTTGATGATAGCATATTAAGTAAGACATTAAAAACATCATCCCAGAAGACGAATTGGAAGTCAGACTCTATGTCCCATTTAAGACACTGCTCTGACAGGGGGAATGTAGAAGCTAGGCATGCACGCTTGCACATGTACACACACACACACACACACACACACACACACACACACACACACACACTTAATTATGAGCTAGTATCAAAGACAGACAATGAATTCTGTAAACCTGGCCCCAAACTCTCTAAACCATTCAAACCTGGGAAAGATGGCTCACATCTGTAATTCCAGCACTTGGGAGACTAAGACAGGATTTCTACAAGTTTGAGACCAGCCTAGGCTATGCAGAGAGTTCCAGGCCAGCCCCTGTCCTGCTCCAGCTGCCAAGTTTATAATTCAAAAGGGCAAGAACCTCAACAGACATCTCCCCAAATACACTGACACATAGCACACGAGGATGTCCCACGTGAACGGTGAAAGTTCAGAACATCAACAACACCAAGTGCTGGCGAGGATGTGGAGCAGCAGGGACTCTCTCATCACTCCTGGCAGGGTAAGATCTTGGAAGACAGTTTGACACTTTCTCAAAAAGCTACTTTATGATCAAGCAATCAAATTCCTTGTTACTTACCCAAGAAAATCAGAACTGATACCCTCATAAAAAACCTCTACATAGTGCTTATAGAAGTTTTATTTATGAGTGGCAAAACTTTGAATCAAACAAAATGGTCTTCCTTCTGCAGGTGAAACAAAGTATGGTATATCCATACAGTGAAATATTACTCACCAACGAAAAAAATCCTCTATGGAACTAAGAACACATGGAGGAATTGTGTGTGAGCTCTGGTAAGTGGAACAAGGCAGTCTGGGAAGCTTGCCTACTGCAGGATTCTAATGGGACTGAAAATGTTAGTGGATCTGAATGGTTGCTGGATGTAAGACTGAGTAGGTGTGGCACAGGATTTTAGATACCGAAATGGTTCTATGATGCTCTAATGGAGAGCACATAGCGTTATACATCAGAACTCACAGGCAGTAGTGCACCAACTCTGGGCCCTGAACTGGACTTCAGTGAATAACAGTGTGTTGACATTGTCATACCAGCTCTAACAAATACACCATCATGGTGAGGGATGTGAATAGCACCGGTGATTGGGAGAAGGGACCTGTGGGGCTCTTGATGCAAATGCAAAACTACCCCCAATATGTCTCTTGCCAGATCTGATGGTGTCCAATGTGTAATTCCAGCACTTATGAATTACAGAGGCAGGAGGATCACATGTTTGAGGCCAACCTGGGTCCATAGAAGCTTCAAGGCTAGCTTGGGCACCGTAAGAAGACTTTGTTTCAAAAAAGATCAAGGCTGGAGATCAGCTCAGCAGTAAAGAATTTGCATGAGTGAGGTTCTGTAGCAGAAGAAGTAAGATACAGTGAATAACAGTGATATTACTAAGAACCCTTGGCTCATTGATGTTAGGTATTGTATTAACTGATAGAAGCATATCCAATAACAGCATTTACATAAAGATAAGAGAATAAGACGGACACGTGCTTTCTTATCTCAATAAAGGTGTTGTCATTTGCTTCTTGTATTGAGTTTGTTATCAATTCATTCACAAATCGTCAAATACTCATTGTATCCCAGGCTTGATACAGTGTCCAACCCTTGTGGAAAGAATAAATCTAGCTGGGAAATCTTAAGCTATGGCACATTTGGACTTTAGAATGACTTTATAAATGTCAGCTCACTCCTCACTCCAATCTTTACAGCCTCCACGAACAGGTCACATATTTACAACCTCCGTGGCGTGGCCCATTAGGAAGTTTAGAGGTTATATATTCTCTCTTCATGTTTTTGCTGTTGTGTTGTTTCCCTCTCATCGGTCCTCCCGCCTTGGCCTCTCAATTACCGGTATTAGAGGAGTGGCCCACCACACCTAGCTCTGATACTTCCTCAGTTTCATAAGAAACCAGCCAAGGACAGGACCCAAGTCATTGAGAAAGCTCTGCCACTTTCTCAGGCCAGGGTTTTGCACTTATAACCTCCTCCTATGGCAGGCTCAGAACTGGGGCGCTGAAAAGAGCATAAGGCTGGAGGGTTTGGGGGTGTGCTGTGAGATGCCTCTCCTGGGCATATGTCAGTACTGCATACATTAGCCCACAGCAGCTGTGGTCCCCTCGAAAGGCTCACACAAGATCCAGCTTGTAAGCTTTCCAGCAGGAGGGAGGCTGGGCTCTTTTAAGAAACTCTAGGCAGTTGGTGACTGATGGGAAAGAGGGAGTCATTTTTCTTTAGGAGTGTGACCCCTGCACCTCCATTGGAGCAAAAATGGGCAGCACTAGCCGGACTTAGTAGGTTAGAAAAATAAAATAAGAGGAGTGCACGACGTTGGTAGGAGGAAGTGGAAATGTGCCGGGAGGGGACAGAAGGGAGCTGGAGTGGGGTAGCGGGTCTGAGTAAAATACATGGTGCACACATACAAGATTCTCAAAGAATAAATTAAAATATTATAAATGAATAAAAAAGAAGAGAAGAGATGGGCGATGAGCTAGTTCACAGGTATCCAATCTGACTTCAGCCTTTGGCTCTGTGGACCAGACTCATACCCACACTTGGCCAGACTTTGACTGGGAATCTAAGCTGTTTATCTTCCGGGCTCTTGTATCAAAGCCCCATAGCGACAGCAATCCAAGCAGACAGGATCCTCTCTCTTAACCGATGAGACGAGATTAAGATGAGACGAGATTAAGTCTCACTGGTTCTGCTTTGAATCTTTAACTAAGACCTTGGCTCAGTGGAGAGAGCTGGCTGCGTAATCACTACCCACAGCCCAGGGAAGGATCAGCAGCCATCTTAAGACTGTCAATAAAGGAGTCTGTCTTCACCACGAGCTGTTCCAGCTGGTGTCAGAAAGCACCAGAGCGGTGGGTACGCCATGATGCTCTCTTGTGTCTGGGAGGCATCAGGCTGGAGGAGCCTCTCTGACCGGTTGGATTATAAGCCAAAGCCACCACTCACCTACTTGAACCAGGCAAAGAAGATTGCCTGACAGATTAAGAGTGAGGTGCTTGATGTTGTTCCTTGCGTGTCAGTTTTCCAGGGAGCCAGGGGAATGGGAGAGCATGAAAGCAGAGACTCTGAACATCTACTGTTCATAAGCCTCAGTTTCAGCTCCTAGCAAGGAGGTGGGCAGCCTGGTGGTTAGTGAACAGGTAAGAACAATCTGAAGATTGAGGGAATCCTCTCTCCCTTCCCGGCCTGTCTCTAGCCAGGCTCTGGGAGCCTTCTCCCCTCTGGCTAGACACCTAAGCATCCTCTACGCCTCTGGAGCAGTAGTCAGCCACCACCTCCATTCTTTCCTCAGATTTCAGTTCTTCTCTTCTCTTCTCTTCTCTTCTCTTCTCTTCTCTTCTCTTCTCTTCTCTTCTCTTCTCTTCTCTTCCCTTCCCTTCCCTTCCCTTCCCTTCCCTTCCCTTCCCTTCCCTTCCCTCCCCTCCCCTCCCCTCCTCTCCTCTCCTCTCCTCTCCTCTCCTCTCCTCTCCTCTCCTCTCCTCTCCTCTCCTCTCCTCTTCTCTCTTTCTATCTCCCTCCCTCCCTCTCCTCCTCCCCCTCCATCCCCGTCTTCTCCCCCTTCCCCTCTCTCTTCTTCCCTCCCTCCCCCAACCTCTCCCTCCCCCTTCCCCCTCTCCCTTGTTCTGTCCCTCTCCCAGTAGTACTAGGGCTTGAACCCACGACCTTGCGATGCCAGGCAAACGTCCTACCACTGAGTTCTTTTCCCTGCTTGTTAGAGACAAGACCTCTCCATGTAGTTCAAGATGGCCTTGAACTCACTCCTCTACCACCCAGCAATGCAGCACCACACCTGGCTGGTTCCCTATCTTTTCCATGGTTCACTTTAGGCCCTTGGATTTCTTTTCATTCACTCAACAATCCTCTGAGTATCTGCAAGTATATGAAGCCGAGGCCATAAATAGGTCCATAGGACACCCTGCCATAGGAACAGTGAAGGAATATCGTAAGTACAGAGAGGATTTCAAAAGGGAAGGATGGGACATTGGGAAGCTGGGTGTCGCTGCATGTGGCTTTCAGAGAAAGCATCCCAGAGGCTGTGACATCTGACAACAAAAAGAAGGGACTCCTGAAGCACCAGGAGTGTGTCACTCAGGTACCCATCTCGCCCCTCACAGACAGTCACAGTCTCCACATCAAAGATTCCCAGAGCACACAGTTCCCCTACTGCCCTGCAGCCCAGCAACCCGAATCCTCATGAAGCTCCTCCCGTTTAAGTTTCTCTTTTTTCATCTTCAAAAGTCATTTTTTACTCTTCAAGATTCAAAGGTTATTTAATTCTCACAAATAATGGTGAGTCTCCCTCTGTCCTGAAACATCTCTCTTTCCCCCATGTTATCACGGAAGTTGCTTTGCATGCCTTTAGAGTACAAAACCCTTGGTGACAGAAACCTCATTTCCTCAGCCAGTACCTAGTAGTACCTCATAGCACCACCAGCACCTAGTACCTAACACTACCACAAACACACAGCACCTAGTATCCAGCACTAGATCCAGCATGAGAACCGGCCTTCAGCGTAAAGGTGGCGTGGAAAGAGCAGGGTTCCCATGAAGTGTACTGAGCTGAATGAACACTGACTTCCTTTATCGTGTTGTGAGGCTCCTCAGCTGAGACGTGTGAAAGCCCTCCATATATCCCATATTCTTAGTTAGGTAGAACATGCATCTCGTGAGACAAAAACCTGAGATTGACTGTGCCTATAGCACACATGCATACACACTCACATACGCATGCATACACACTAACACACACACACACACACACACACACACACACACACACACACACACACACACACTGGCCCAGGCAGGTGACAGGATGGGCCACACTTCCAAGCCCTCTCCAGTGCTTCCTCACCCCTCATGACTGTAGGGAGACCTTAGTACAGGTGACATGTAGGGAGTAGACAAGGGCAATGGTAGATGACAGACCTGGGCTGTGATTCATACTGAGTTTGGGTCACAGCTGAGTCCCCTAGCTTCCTATTTGGAAGTAGCTCTATTTTTTCCACCTTAAAGCTCCCACTATTGGCCGGATCCTATGCGTGGCCCCATGGAATGCTTTTGAGCTGAATGTTGTCACTTTCTGTCTTTTTAGGCCCAGCCACCTATTACATCGCTTGGAAGCTTCATTGGTTTTGGTCTGTATTTACTGTAAGCTACACTTAGAGAACAGCACTGTGTCCATGGCAAGAGCTGCTCCTCGTGAGTCTGTGGGTATGGACGACCATCTCCGCCTTCCTAGGCAACATTTCCCCACAAAGCACCCACTAGGCAGTCTTTTTAGAACAGATAAATGCCCGATGGCAAAGCCTTTTGTGGGTGCCTCTGTCTGGGATGACAGCACAGCCTGTGGCCTGGTATGAAGGGGACTCCCTGAGATGTCTGTGGTTCATGGGTAACTTGGGTGCAATGAGACAAGGTCATTGTAAGAGTAGAATTCATTATGTAGACCACACTGGCCACGAACTCACAGATACCTACCTTCTTCTGCTTCCTGAATGCTAGGATTAAAGGCATGCACCACCAGGCCCAATTTGAGGTCCTGTTTCTTGCACAAGCCATTGTGGCATCTACCAGGGCCCCTACAAAGGACTTGCCCCAATAGACCCTTGAACTACATGGGGCCCAAGGATGTGGGTTGAGTCTCCACCATGCTAGTTGTGTTGTTCTTAGCAGCATGTACTAGAACAGTGACACAGGTTAAATCGCCTGGGGCTGGGGAAGGAGGAGACAGGAGAATAGACAGAAGCTGGTTGGGAAGAGGATGGGGAATGTGGAAGGGAAGGGGATGAGAGAAGGTGGGGAGGTGAAAGTATGATCAAAACACATCATGTACATGTATGAAAATATCATAGTGTTGGGATGATACTATTGTGTACTGTGCCAAGATTGTCTTTGTAGGGGCTGGAGAGATGGTTCAGTGGTTAAGAGACCTTTGCTGTTTCCAGGGGAACTGGTCCAGAAGGTAAGAGCTGGGCAGATGCTCATGGGGAAAGGGAAAGACTTTATTAATGCTTTGTCCAAAAACCCATTCCAACATGGGTAATGATAGCTTTCAGACCTCAGCCATATCATGTATCAAGGGTTTTGAGATGTTTAAAGGGAAAATCATTCATTATAGGAAAATGTTCTAGGGGTTGGGGATTTAGCTCAGTGGTAGAGCACTTGCCTAGCAAGCACAAGGCCCTGGGTTTGGTCCCCAGCTCCGAAAGAAAAAAAAAAAGGAAAGGAAAATGTTCTAATTCTGTATCCAGTACTGCCTTGGGTCAGTGTTGGGAAAAATTTCTCTCATTTTGAGGGTTGGGTGATCCTGCGTTCTTCAGAATGATATAGGATTGAAGACAATGAACTATGACATGGGGGTGACCAGCTGTGACTTCACCAAATGAACTTTCCTGTGACACTTGCAAGCCCTGATGTACATGGATATAACTCAAAGAAGGGCTGAGGTTACCCCTTGCACACTTCAAGCCACAGATGGACGCAGTGCTGAGCCTATCATTTCCCGTGCATCTTGGGAGGGATGTGGATCTGCTGGCCACACTTACACTCATGACCATCATCTCTAGGTGCAAGAACACCTTACCAGGGTTTGAGAGCTGGCTCAGTGGTTAAGAGCACTGGTTGCTCTTCCAGAGGTCCTGAGTTCAATTCCCAGCACCCACATGGCAGCTCACAACTGTTTGTAATTCCAGTTCCAGGGGATCTGACACCCTCAAGCAGATATACACGCACAGGCAAAATACTAATGCGCATGAAATAAAAATAAATAAGAACACCTTACCACTGACTGTGGGCTTTGTGCCCGACACTGCTAGCTGCCGTTAGTGAATTTAGAACTTGCAGGCCATGTTTTCTGCCATCAGATTTTTATTTGGTTGTATGGAAATAAGGAACTTTTTTCATTTGATTATTCATTATATATATATATATACATACATATATATAATTTTATCTTAAATTACCTTTAACTGTGTATGTCTGAGTAGGTATGTGCACATGAGTACAGGTGCCCAAGGAGGCCAAAAGAGGGCATCAGATACCCCAGAACTGGAGTTAAAAGTTTTGAGTGCTGAGAACTGAACTCTGAGCACATGTTTGCCCCTGGATAGGAATTACTCTTGGTGCCAGGCAACAGACCAGCTCTGTCTGGGTAAGTGGAGTTTAAACACTATCCCAGCATGCCATAGTCCCATGTAATTTTCCTATCATTGCATCAGTAGAGTTATGCAGGAGCCCAAGACACAGTAGACAGAGGAGATGAGTGGCTAAGTGGTGAAGGAGCATTAGAGGTCAAAGGTGGCAGAACTAAGGAGCGTGAGGTAATCAGTTCTCCATTATTGTGACAAACAGCTGAGCTAGTCAGCTTATCAAGAGAAAAGGTTTGTTTCAGCTCACTGATCTGGATTTGCTGTTGTTTTGGGGTGTGTGTGTGTGTGTGTGTGTGTGTGTGTGTGTGTGTGTGTGTGTGTGTCTGTGTCAGGACCTCACTATGTAGTCCTGTCTTGCCTGGCACTCACAGTGACCCACTGCCTCTGCCCCTCAAGTGCTAGGATTACAGGTGAGCTCCACCATACCTGGCTCCTTTGGAAGGTTTTGGTCTATGCCTGTTTTGTTTCATTGGTTTTGTAACTTTGGCAAGGCAGCCATAGTTTGTGACAAATTATTTTCTTTATGGTAAGACAGTAAAAGGAAAAAAGAGGAGGAGGGAGAATAGGAGAAGGAGGGGAGGAGGGGAGAGAGGGAGGAGGAGTTGGGATCTCGATGTCTTTAAGAACATGCCCTGGTGACTAGAAGCTCTCTTAAAAGTCCCATCACCTCTCAATAGCACCACAGGTTGGGGACCAAGCGTTTAAGACAGGGTCCTTTGGGGGATAGTCATCCAAACAGTAGCAGAGCTGACCGTGTCTCAGGCAGGTGGATATACAGGCAGATGTAACGCTGCCCTGGGAAGAAATGACACCAGGCCGTCACAGTCAGCCACAGATCCTTGGTGTGGACACAGGCTTGTGCCACATGTCCTTCCTCCGTGTGGTTCTCACTCAGTATTGGGGAGTGAGTATCCAAAGCATGCCGATACGAGTGAATCATAACAGGAACAAAGGCTACAGAGAGAAAAGATCAAATGTCTGGGTTTGTTTCATTTAATCATTTATTTATTTTGAAAGGGCTTCTCTCTATGTAGACCAGGCTAGCCCAGCCTTCTGAGTGTGCAGGATTACAGCTGTGCACCTCGGTGCCTCACTTTGAGTTTGCATTTACAGAGTTGGATAATCGAGGTGCCTGGGACAGGGGTTATGATAAGTGAGTTAAGCACATGAATTCGAACAATCCTGGTGGCCAGAGGCTCGCTGTTAGTCATCCATCTTCGGGACCTCCACTTCACCCAGAAGACAAGATTCGGGAATTCCTGTTTATTTCCTCTAAAGGCAATAGGAGAAGAGAAGCTGGCAAGACTCAGGAAACGACGGAAACTCGAAAGGCTCAGAAAGTTCAAAGGTTCACAAGGCCCATGCCCACAGTTATGGACAGCAAATGACTGAGAGGAGACGGTCTTCAGTGGCGCTGCCTGCCGCCGGTTGGGTGGGGAACTCCATGCGTGCATCTTTTCTGAGATTTCACCTGTGATGTGCAGGCTTTTTGGTGATGTAACTTGTCTTTGAGTCCCTCTTGCTTCTGTAGGTCACTCCAGTGAACTCACTGGTTCACAAATTATACTCGGGTGGGATTATTTTAGCCTGTTCTAGGTGCTTTGTCTGGGGTGAACGCTTCCCCAGGCATGGAGAACTCACACAACACCACACAAACCCAAAGGACTACTTATGTGATTGGGTGATAACTGGCCTCTTCTGGGCATCCCTTGTTGAAGGTGCCATCTTGAGAACAGGAAATGTGTTCTAAAACTTTCTTCCAGTCACTGTTTAGTGAATCCATGTGTTGTCACTGTAACACATCACTCCAATCCTTGCTGACTTGAGGAACCAGAAGGCATATTGTTTCCATGACTGTAGATTGGCTGCACACACACACACACACACACACACACACACACACACACACCCCAGCCCGGGTTGTTCTGTTACTCTTTTGTGGGGTCTTCTATGCCATGGGGTCTTCTGTGCAGTTAGACCCTGGGCTTGATGGAATGTTTGGGATGGTCTCTCTTGCTGTCGGGTCCTTCCCTCACAGGATCTCACCTCTCAGTTTAGACTGAGTTTCTCATATGGTGCCTAGATACCACGGAGAGGGCCTGGAGATATGAGAAGCACCCAGGCAGGCCACAAGGAAGGCTCCCTCCCACTCAAGGTGGAGATGTGGTTCTTCCTTTTCTTGCCTTTGTTAAGTCTATCGGTTATCTGTTTTTAAGAGCATGTGATAAAACCTGCTTACAGTGTCTAAAGCATGTTTGACAATTGCCCAATATGATCTGCAGAGCAATTGATTATAGCTCCTTCACCGCCCTGATCCATACCTCAGAGGACAATGTTTGCCTCTGTCTAATTGAAGCGGTCAGTGGAGATCATCTCCTGCATCCACCCGGCTGACTGCGGGTCCCAACCTCCTCCAAGAATGGAGTGGGAACAAGGCAGACAGTAAATGGGAGCGATTGTTGTCCTGGATTAACAACCTTACGTGGGATACAATAACATTAGACAGTTCACTGGGCCAAATTTAAATAGGAGTCTCAACAGTTGGTAGCAGCAGGATGCCGACTGAGAGCCATGAACCAAGAGCCCCGACGGCTCTGAGAAGTTACAACGCAATGGCTCTTAGACGCTTTGGGGAAGCCAAGCAAAAGCAGTCCCCTGCAGCGCATGTCCGGAGATCAGTGATAGGTGTAGCAGGAGTGACGGGGCTTGAGGGCTGGAGTTCCATGTCCCTGAAGCAGCAGATGTCTGAAGCTAGAAGATACTTAAGGAATGAATTCTCACCTGTACTCAAAGTGCAGGCAGGGTCTAAAGACTGAGATAGGAATGAATCCTGCCTACAGCTGCGGTCCGGTTCCAGACACTCTTGAGCGTCCAGGGCAGAAGCCTTAAGGCCAGGAAGCTTCTGAGGACTTTGTCTCCAGAGAATCTTAAAGGAGTCTTCCTTCTCTGGTGAGGAAACAGGCTGAGATTGGATCCTGACGCCTTCACACTTCCAGTTTTCTTCTGGGAGCAGGGTTCTGAAGTCTTTCCTCCCTTTCTTCCTTCAATAGGCTCCCGCAACAGTTCTGTCTGTACAGCTGTAGGCTATTGGCATTTCCAGGGACGTGGTTGCAAGCTGTGCTCTGATTGGCTGGATATGAGGACAATAAGGTGGGGCGAGGGAGGGGGGATAGGCTCAATCAAGGAAGAACTGTGAAACCCTGTAGAGGAGAGAGGAAAGCTAAGACCACCGAAAGTTGCTAACTATTCGTGTCTATGCTCCTGCAGAGGAAGAGATCTTGTGAGAAAGTTTCTGACTGTTCCCAGCTGCTGTTGTGTCCCTTTGAAGGCTTCGGGCTGTTGCCTTGCTTCCTTTCTGCAGGGCATTTCTCTCAGCCAGGCCTTTTGTTTCTCTTTGGACTTGCTGCTTCTGAATTAACAGCTATTAGCAGTTCCTTCTCTGGCTCCGTTGCCCTTGCGCCTGTGGCTCTCAGAAAGCTCTGTGGGATGAGTTGTTGGAGCATGTGTAAATTCTACACATAGCCCTTTCGAGCGAGCGTCATAGGCCTGGAGATTTTCTGGGACAGCTTTGTGCTGTTGGGGAGTCTGGTGACCTAGGGGACACGGCCTGGATGAAGGAGCTCACAGCTCATTTCTAGCTTCAGGCTAGCGGGCTGTGCCATTGTGGTATTGATCCGTAACTATTTTTGCTTTCTTTTCAAACTCTTCTTCAGAAAAATGCTGGGAAAGATGAAAGCTTTGACAAGGAAAACCATTCATCTTTAAAGCCCTTTCTTCCTAAACAGAGTTTTTCTTCCCTTTCTTTCTCGATCCCAGATGCCTCGTTCTCTTAGTCTCCTCCCATCTGGAAACAGGTTTTTCTTACACGTAATCTGTTTATAGCATCCATTTCTCATGCTCCCACAGGGTGACAGTGTGTGTGAGACTCATCAATTTCCTTCTCTCTTTTTTTTTAAAGGTTGAATTATTATTATTGTTTGGTTTTGGACCCGGGCCAAGGGACTGAAGTTCATATTTTACACATCAAAGCAGACCTGGCCTCCAGGTTCTCCCAGCATTCCTACCTGGCGTACCCTGCCCCTAACCGTGACCTTTCCAGCCCAGAGTTGCCCTTCCCCCAGAGGCTCTTCCCTATATAATCTAGACATTTTGCACGATCTCTTCCCCCCCCTCTTCTCCTCTTTTTCCTACTTCTTCTCATTCTCTTCTCTCTATGCATGACCTTTCTCCTCCCTCCACCCATGTCCCCACTGCAAATCCCTTGACTTCAATCCTTGAGGCCACTGAACCCACCCAAGTGCAGCTTCCCAAAAAATTTGCCTTTAATATAATCTCATCTGGCTTAAACAAAGTTATTGTTGCTGTTGTTGTTGTTGTTGTTATTATTATTATTATTATTATTATTATTATTATTATTATTATTATATGTGTAGGTGTGTGTATCTGTATGTGGATGTATGCACATGAGTTCAGGTGACCTCAGAGGCAGAGGCATCAGATCCCCTGAAGCAGGACTTGCAGATGGTTTTGAGCAGTTGACATGGGCGCTGGAAACTGAACCTTGTTTCTGTTGAACAGCAGGGAGTGCTCTTAACTGTGAAGCCATCTCTCCAGTTCCGATTTCCCCTCTTTTTTTAAATTAAATAGTCATTCATTTATTCTTGTTTTTGTTTATTTGTTTGTTTGTCTTTCCTTGAGACAGTTTCTCCTGTAGGCCAGGGTGTCCTGAAGCTCTCTCCAGAGAGACAAACTGCTGGGCCTCCTCCTTCCATGCCTGGATTGACAATTCTCTTTTACCTGACTGATTGTACCTCTCACTTTCATAAGGTTTGTTGTTAGAAAACATGTTCTATGAGCCCCAGTATGTCCTGTGAATTCCAAAGCATGGAATTACTCCATAGCCACCTGGCTCTTTGTTACTCACTGTGAAGAATGTCTTAACATGTTCATATCCTCGGCTTATGGGGATATATCAGTGTGGTGGTTTGAATATGCTTGGCCCAGGGAGTGGCACTATTAGATGTGGCCTTGCTAGAAGAAGTGTGACACTGTGGGGGTGGGCTTTGAGACACTCCTTTTAGTTGCCTACAGTCTTCTCCTGACTGTTTTCAGATCAAGGTGTAGAACTCTTAGCTCCTCTAGCACCATGCCTGGACACTGCATTTCCACCATGATGATCACAGACTGAACCTCAGAACCAGTAAGCCAGCCCCAATTAAATGTTGTCTTCTATAAGAGTTGCTTTAGTCATGGTGTCTTTTCACAGCAATGAAACCCTAACTAAGATAATCTGGTTTCTTCTATGTGTATTCACTGTCTGAAACTTGGGGATATGGCTAACAATGAAAGAAGTCTCAGCCCAGGGGATTTTTATTGGAACAGTTTTCTGACAAAGCGGTTAAATTGACAGATGTCAGGAGCCATTGCATGCAATGACCATGCTGCTGCTGTGTGTGTGTGTGCATATGTATGTGCATGTATATGCATGCATATATGTGTATCAGTGCATGTGTATGTATGTGTATGAGTGTGTGCATGTGTATGTGTGTGTGCACATGTGCATATTGCATGTGTGTGTGTGTATGAATGAGTATATGCACACGTGTGTGTGTGTGTGTGTGTGTGTGTGTGTGTGTGTGTGTGATGAAAGCTGTTGTTTGCCCACAGGAGTGTGTCTTCTCCTTTGCCTTCTCCTGGAGACAAGAATGCGTTCTTCTGTAGTTCTCTCCCTCAGTCCTATAACCACCCCCAACTGGAATCTGGTTCCAGTTAAACTGGAATCTCGTCCATGCTTGGGAAATATATTATAGAATCCTCACAAAGTGAACTGCCCAATATCAACTTGCTTTTGGGGGTTGAACCATTATGAAGCTTCATTCCGTTCTATGCGAGTATGGAACGTGATCCTCCAATGTTAACAAGAAAAAGAATCACAGCTATCTTTTCAGCAGCTGTGTGCGGAAGTAGCTCCTCTCAATTTTCTAATGATGAGAACTCAACCTGGGGGATGTTCTACCTTCTGCAGAACCACGTTCTACAGTGTTACCTGGTGGTTCGAATGAGCATGTCCCCCACAGGCTCAGATGTTTGAAAATTTGGTCCCCATTGTGTGCCATTTGGGAGGCTTAGGAGGTGTGGCTTCCTGGAGGAAATGTGTCACAGGAGTAGGCTTTAAGCATTTAAAATTTACCCCATTTCCAGTTTGTTCTCTCAGCTTCCAGCTTCGGCCCCTCTGCCCTCCGGGATGCTAATCCCTCTGGAATCATAGGTCCAAATAAACTTTGTTTTATAAATTACCATGGTCATGGTGCTTCATCACAGCAACAGCAAATAACTAATATAATTCTTTACACAAAAGACGAAGGCAAGCCAACTGTTTGACTGACCAAATCAACTGAGAACACAAACCTTCCCTTTCTAAATTCCCCAATGGTCTTTTATTTTTCATCATGTAAATAGCTACTGATATTCTAAGTTATATTAATTGTATAAAATAATGTGTTCGTTATGGAAGTTTCATACACTTATATACTGTACTTTGAACATATCCACACACCTCCAAATACCCTCTTCTGTCCCTAACATTTTAAGACTGGAAATCTTGTCTTTCAAATCCATTAAGTTTGAGGGTCAATGGGATCATAAGATGATGTCTGGTTCTAATTAGTGGCCAGTGATTCCTTCAGAATCAGTGACCAATGGGCAAAAAGTGAGCAGACAGTCAAGGTCAGCAGCTAACGAAGCATTAGTGAGAGATGGACAAAGAGAGCTTTCGGCCCCTGACTGGGTGGGCGGCATGTGAACGAAGTGTGATCATCTCCTTGCTTGGGCCTGGGAGACCAGCATAGAGCACGCAGGCCTTCCATTGGCTTGGCCCATGACAGTCCAGGGTATAGGCCAAACTCAGCAGAAATGACCTCAGTCTTAGTCCAGTTCCTGCCGTAAGTCTCATTCAAAACAAACATAACAAGCCTAGACAAAACCAGGTTGTTGTCTGTTTCCTGTCTTGGGAACTGCTCCCACTCAGGAATTTCACACTTTCCCTCAAGAAAGTTTGCTTCCTTCCGTACACATCTGTGTCTTTCTGGTTGGAGACCATGAACTTGAGGGCTCAGGTTGAGCGTCCAATACCTTAAGTGCCCGGGTTAAGCACACCTGAGCTGAGAAGGGACCTGTTAGTCTCAAAACTGCGTCAGTAGATCTGTAGTGTACTCTCTCACTTAAGCATGTATGTATGTATGCATGCATGCATGCATGCATGTATGTATGTATGTATGTAGTGGGGGAGGTGCCTTTGTATGCCTTAGCAATAGGCATCTATATGATTTTGGAGTCATGTTACTTTTATTCAAAGACTAGGCAAAACTAAATTAACTTTAAAAAATGAGCTGGTTTGCTTAATTCCCTGATCTTAACTACTTTTTGTGAATGAAACTATAGGTGGTGTTATGAGGTGACTTATTTAGGTTTAGGGGTGACAGAAATTCTGACGAGAGTAACTGTCTTAGTTAGGTTTTTACTGCTGTGAACAGACACCATGACCAAGGCAACTTTTATAAGAACAACATTTAATAGAGGCCGGCTTACAGGTTCAGAGGTTCAGTCCATTATCATCAAGGTGGGAACATGGCAGCATCCAGGCAGACCAGGAGGAGCTGAGAGTTCTAGACCTTCATCTGAAAGCTGCTAGTGGAAGACTGACTTCTAGGCAGCTAGGGTGAGCCCATGCTCACACACACACTTCTTCCAACAGGGCCACACCTCCACATAGTGCCACTCCTTAGGCCAAGCATATTCAAACCACCATAGACACCCTTTAAAGAACGCATGCTTTGGCTTTTAAATTGTTCATTGATCCTTGTAACAGACTGTATTGAGATCTCTCTGCAAAGGGAGTGTTATCCTCACTCTGGCAATCTTTTCATTCTCTTTCTTAGTGTATATTCATTGTAGATAGTGCTGAGTTTTATAAAGGCTTTTTCTATTTATTTATTTACATCCCAAATGTTGCCCCCTTCCACTCCCCCCTTAAAGAGTTCCTCCCCCCACCCCCATCCCCCATCCCCCATCTCCCATCCCCTTTGCCTTTGAGAGGGCACCTCCTCCCAGTGTCTCCCCACCCTGGTGCATCAAGTCTTTGCAGGATTAGGTGCATCCTCTCCCACTGAGCCCGGATGTGGCCGTCCTCTGCTACATATGTGTTGGGGAAGGGGGCTCAGACCAGCCTGAGTGCTCTTTGGTTGGTGACTCAGTCTCAGGAAGCTTCCAGGGGTCCAGGTTAGTTGACACTGTTGGTCTTCCTGTGGGATTGCCATCTCCTTGAGGGTCTTTAATCCTTCCCCTAACTGTCCCGTAGGGGTCCTCAACCTCTGTTCAACGTTTATCTGTGGGTATCTGCATCTGTCTCTGTCAGCTGCTGGGTAGAGCCTCTCAGAGGCCTGCTATGCTAGCCAGGCTCTTGTCTGCAAGCACAACATAGCATCATCAATGGTGTGAGGGACTGGTGCCTGCCCATGGGATGGGTCTCCAAATGATCTGGTCACTGGTCAGCTATTCCTTCAGTCTTGGCTCCTTCTTTGTCCCTGCCTTTCTTTTAGACAGGACCAATTTGGGGTCAAATAATAAAGGCATTTTCATGTCGAGTGTATGATGTTACTTTGACCATGTTCCTCCATATCCTCCTACCCTCTGTTTGTCCCCCTCCTTTTCTCATTAATACTCTTCGTTCTAGACAATTCTACCTCTATTTTCATGGCACACACACACATATGATTTAATGTAACATAACACAGAGAATCTACAGATGAAAGAAAGCATGTAATATTTCTCTGAAACTGACTCAACTCACTTAATATGACAACCTCCATTTTCCTACAAAGAAGAGAATTTCATTCTTCGTTATAGCAGACTTAAATTC
This sequence comes from Rattus norvegicus, assembly GCF_021556685.1. Taxonomy (NCBI): domain Eukaryota; kingdom Metazoa; phylum Chordata; class Mammalia; order Rodentia; family Muridae; genus Rattus; species Rattus norvegicus. The sequence continues at coordinate 35,054,940 of NC_141548.1, forward strand.
CACACGTATATGCACCACATTTCTTCCCCTATCCCTCTGTCTTTGGACACCTAGGTGGGTGTTGTGGGTAATGCTGTAGTCACCATTGGCATGCAGTGTCTCTGTGTTATGTTGGCATGGAGTTCTTTGGATAAATACCTAGGAGTGGTGTAACTGAATGGCAGTCAATAGAGAAAACAAACAATAAGTGTTGGTGAGCATGTGGGAAAAGGAAACTTTTACACATTGCTGGTGGGAATGAAAGTCAGTCTAGCTGCTATGGAAATCAAGGAGAGGTTTCCTCAGAACCTAAAAACAGAACTGCATATGATCCAGGCAATCTTTACAGCTGCCTGCATTTTGTCACCCATGCTTAAGTTCTTGCCCCTGTCAGACATAGAGGAACCAGACCTTGGTGAGAACTTGCTTCTTCCTCCATGTCCCCTTAATCATCTTCTTGCCTGCCTCAATCTTATGGAAGTGGCCTTCCACTGGCACCTAAGGAGAGGATTTGAAAGTCAATTGTTACCTTCTAGCAAGTGGCAGAACCAGATACTCTGTATCTGAATAGAAGACTTCATACTCTCGCAGCCCACGGAAGACTCAGCGGCAGGCCCACCTCAGCACACACAGAGCAGTAGAGGTAACAGGTTGAACCAGCTTCCAGGAAGAGAGGAAGTGGGATGTGTAATTCCAGGTAGATAAAGTCACTGGAGGTAGGGAAGGTGCTGGCAACCCCAGGGAACAGCGGCTGATCCACCAGCTGCAGGGCCAGGCCTCTGGAGGCAACAGAGCCAAGTCAGAGCCCAGCTGGGCCTGGCTGGGTTCCACCTGCTCTCTGGGTGGCCCCAGGCAAGTGACTCCCCTGAGAACTGGCTTCAGTAGTGAGAAGAGAAGGGGTGGGGTGACAATAACCTCTTTACAGGGTTACCTAGAGGATTAAATAATGCACACACACACAGACACACAGAGACATACACACTCACAAAAAGACACAGACACACACATACATATACAGACGCATACACATACACACAAACACACACATATAGACACACAAACACACATACAGATCACACATGTATACACAGATATACAGATACACAGACACACAGACACAGAAACAGACACACACCTACACACACACACACACACACACACACACACACACACACACACACACAGAGGTTTAGGAACTCTGAAGTGCCATAGGTTTTAGTTTCATCAGCCTAGACAGCAGAGACCTAGGAATGAAAGTATTTTCTAGGCAAGGGAGAGACATAATGTAGTTGTGGTGGGGGGACGAGGCTGGGGACTGTGGAGTGGGCAGTGTCTAGTGTCTAGGGACAGCTGAGGTTGGCAGCCCACTGGCCACTGAATAGAGTTGGTACTCACAAGTGAGTCCAGTGGAAATTTTTAGTCTGCTCTTAGGAACTGTGCGTTCGGTCTTGGAAACTGAAGATGTTTCTTTAAAAGAAAAATCGTGCTTTTGAAACTCAAATGACAGCATTGACCATGGTCTGCTTTTTTTCTCTCTCTCTCTCTCTCTCTCACCAGTTTACTTGGGATGTTATCAGGGCCAGCATCAGAACAAAGCTCACTTCTGTCTTGTGTTTAACCTGAATGACAAATGACCAGTCAGCAGATGTAGGTCACGCAAGGAAGTCTGTCTTTTGGGTTGGACTGAGGTAGAGGCGAGATGGGTGCTTCGTTGTTTTCTTTCCCTTTTTCTTGTCCCAACTAAAAGCATTTCTTACAATCAGGTCTGGAAGCGACTGAAGACTGTTTGAGAACTCGACTGTTGGGCCCCTCTGACATTTTCTGTTGCCAACTGCTTACTCGTTATTCTAAAAAATAGCAAACAAGCCCAAACTACTCTTCAAACAATTCCAAGACATACCACACAGGCAAAACAGACAGAACCCACCAGTAATCCCAGCTTTCCCAGGATGTTTGTGAGAACCAGGATATTTTTTGATGACTACTAAATTCTATTTAAAACATTTAAAAGGGATTTTTTCCTTCTTGTTTTTAAATTTGTTCCTCAAATACAATGAATTTTGATCATGTGTGCTCCCTCCCCCAACCCCTGCTTCTATCAAGCCAACCTGGTGTTCCCTCCCCTCCCTTTCTTCCCTCCCCTCATTTTCCCTCCCCTCCTCTACCTTTCCTTTCAACTCCAATTTGTACTGCCCATATATTCCTTAGATGTATGGCCATCCTCTGTAGGTGCTAATTTTTAACAATATAATGAAAAAAAGTCCTCCTCTTCTTCCTCTTCCTTTTCCTCCTCCCCTCTTCATCCTCCTCCCTTTCCTTCTTCCTCCCCTCTGCTTTCCTCCCCTCCTTTCTCCTTCCCTCCTCTCCCCTCCAATCCCCCCTCTTCCCCTCCCCTCTTTTCCCTGCTCCTCCCCTCCTTTCCCCTCCTCTCCCTTCCTCACTCCCTCTTCTGGAGGTTGTGGTAATTCTGGGAATCAAATCCAGATCCTGCCACTCTATTGCTGACTGAACCCCTGACCCTTCTTATTTTTTCTGTCCATGTGTATTTTCTAGAAGGAGGAATTACATAAAAATGAGCCTTTAGGAGGTCTTCTTTCCTTGAGTCTCCTGTTAGGGATGAGTCCTGTTTGAATTTCTGGGCCGTGGCAGACTCTGGTGCTGATTTCTCTCTGTTCTCCAGAACCTCACCCTGACAAGGTTTGTGCTGATGGGTGGCACACCTTAGTGGGCTTTGTGGGGACAGGATGACACTGTTTTCCGCTTCCTCCGAGTTCCCCGCTGGGGCCCTAATCTGTGTCTGGACATGCTGCATTGCCCCTGCTCACAGTTCCATCCGGAATGTGCTGTGGTCAGCCCAGGCAGGAGCTGGCCTTTGTGAGGAGGGTGACTAGCACCATGGGGAGTAGGCCTGGCACCAACCCGGGGCTGCTCTGCAGAAAGCTGGTTGATTTCCAGTCTGAGCAGGTGCCTGGGACTCCAGGGGCAGGGTCTCCATCAAACTCTCCTCCTTATCAACTCTTCACCTTATCATGACTGGTGAGGAAGGTAGAGGAGGGGTCTGAGAGGGCTCCTCCCCTGGCCAGGCTTGCTCTGAGCTTCTGTGTCTTTAGCAAGCTCTGTGGGATCCGAGTGCTCCCTGACCCTTGCAGAGGTCTGGTGGGCTTCCACCAAGGTGTCCTGTATAACAGGATCCTCAGACAGCAGTTACTATTAGAGAGACAGCCATCACACCTGTGCATTTGAGACCCTGGCAGTGCATTTTACTGCATGGAAATGTGGTTCATCCTTCTTCTACCTTGTGTATGGTAGGGCTGAAAAGATGATATGAAGGAAGGTTAAAAACTCCACTCAGCTGTTTTGCTTTGCTCGCTGTAGGAGGTCACAAAGAGTTCAAGCAAACAGGATAGGGATGATAGGGAAGCTCATGTGCTTCTCTTGTGAGCAGCAGGGCCAGCTCCATCTCAAAGGCAGGCTTTATCTAGAAGCTGGTGAGATGGCAGGAGCCTGGGAGGAGGGGAGGTTGATTTAAATATTTCCATTAAACATTCATAGCTGATGGTAATTCCACTTTCCCTCCCCCTCTTAATCCCCCCAGCCTTCAGAACAGGAAGGAGAGGATACATGCATGCACACGTGCCTAAGTATGTGCACATACTTAGTATAAGGATACATGCATATACACATGCATGTATATTTCTAAACCACTTTTCCTGGTGTACAGTGATGTGCTCTGAGATACACTTAATCCAGTCTTATTATTGAACCATCTCTTCTTAGAAATATGATCAAAATGTGGTCGTTGTAAAAGCAGACTCTAAAAGGCTGACCTAGTCTCTGGCAATGTTGGGGAGTCAGCGTTCCTGCGAGGGCAAGTGCAGCTCTCAGTATTGTCCGAAAACCCAACACAGTGTTTGCTCACTTCACAGGCAAGACCCGCAAACCCTCAAAGGTAATGTTTCCTCTATTCGTTCACTCCGTACGTGCTATGACTCTCTGCATTCAACCGAGATACTGCATTTGCTGACAGAGACTCTTCCAGAACACAGCAGGTAGAACAACCAGGGTCAACTGTGGGGGAACAGTATTGAGTCCACTTTAGTTATCTCCAAATGTCTAGAGAGAGAATCATAGTATGTAGGGGTGCATGGAAAACACCCAGGAGCCTCTGGGTGTTAGTAGTAGTCGTTACTTTATAGTGGGTAACATAACAAAACTAAGGTAGCTTCCGGTTTTTGAATGTTTACTGTGTGTGGATGTCACCCTTGCTAATCACCACCTCAGTTAATCCAAACAGCAGTCCCACGAAGTACGACTGTCATTACCCCATTTTACAGACAAACAAATTGAGGATTGCAGAGGTTAATAACTTGCCCCAAGTCACAGTAGGCCATTGTTTCAGTCCTATTCTAACTGAGTGTGCATAGTCTGCCATGTGTCAGAGGTCCCAAGGAAGGTGCTCGCCTGTTTGCTTTATTTACATTACTCTATGAAATAAAACTACCGTCCCCACTGCATATAAATACTCCTAAAGACGCTGGCTTTGATGCTGTGTGGTTTCACTAAGCTGCTGATAGACACGGTCCTTGGGGCTGGGGATGTGGCTCATGGGCTAGTGTGCTGACCTGGCATGCATGAGGCCCTGGGTTTGATTCCCTGCACTACATAAACCTGGCATGGTGATATGTGCCTGGAATCCCAAGGCTCCGGAAAAGGAGGAAGCGATTCAGTGCCATTACCTGTGACATAACGAGTAAGAGACCAGCCTGGAACCCATGACACTGTGTCTAAAAAGTAAAATAAAATAAGACATTGCTTTTGACAGGTACCTTTTGGGCTTTTATAAATTTTCAAGGGAATGTTTCAGCCCAAAGTTTTGCACTGGTGATGGTACATGTCCGAAATTTTCATCATCCAGAGGCTGAGGCAGGAGGATTACTGAGTCAGCCGGGTCAGAAGGGAAGTAGAACTTTGAGTGGACGCCATGTTCAGATGCTCAATGGTCTTCAGAGTTCTGCTTCTTGCAGACACCATGCCAACAACGACAACAACAAAAACCAAGAACAGCAACTGCCTTCAAAGGGAGGGCAGCCCTTCGAGGCTCTGATTCAAAGGGGAATTGTCCTTTGGAGTCTAAATGAATTTGGACTGCTCTGACTGGGCCTTTCCAATTCTACTGGCATTCGCACTGAAAACAAACAGCGGTGCCCTGATTGCAACAGACACTCTCTGCTCGGCAGACAGTCAGCCGCAGTTCCCAGGCTGCTCTGCCAGCATCTCTCAGGTGTTCAGCCTAGGTGGGGAATTGCAACATGTGTAACAAGCCAGGTGGCCCTGCAGAGCCCGTCTCCAACCCAGGTACTGCTGGGGACACAAAGAACATTAGGGCATGGAGTGGCTCTGACGGTCTCTGTGAGGGGAGCCCTCGCTCACCATATAACGTCTTTCCCTAGATGTATCCTGCATGTTTCCTTATTGGTTTTAGCTCTGTATTTATAGTGAGAATAGTTATGAGGATCTTAGGACTGAGCATGACTGAACCAGATGGAGACAGCAGCTCCACATTGCCAGGCAGACCTTACACAGAGTCAGCCTGGCTGCAGCCACCAGACCAGCTCCCTGTTCGGTGGGAAATGGAAAGGAATACACATGGATTTTTCTTTTCTTTTTTTGGTAAGTCCCATGGGAGATGGGAAGGTTTACACATAGATTTTTTTCTTTTCATTATTTGTTTTATAAGTAGTCATGATTTTACTCACTAGTCTAGGCTAGCTTTGTACTCTGTAGCTCAGGCTGGCCTTGAACCCTTAGCAATTCTGCTTCAGCTTCCTGAGTATTTGGAATATATATATATATATATATATATATATATATATATATATATATATATATATGATACTATATGGCTCCCAGATGTGTTTAGAAGCTTCAACTTCCCAATAGGTCTAGACACTTCTCTCTCAGATTCACAAGTTCACCTCAATCTTTAACTTAATCACAATTCTCTCAAGGGTGTTTCTGAAGCTTCTGAGGACTTTGTGACTGTCTCTCCTAGTGGGGAGATTTGTTTCTTCATTCATTTAACTGGTAAATTCACAACTATACAACTTCATTTATTTATATAATTCTATCTAATTAATGGAAACAAGAGGTGCAGTTGGATAGGACGGATAACTTTTAATATTCTGTAGTGAAGTAGTTAGACATCTATGGTTGACAGTAGTGAGTGGAATATTTAAAAGTAGTTACTAGAGAGTGAGAGGTGGCTCAGCAGTTAAGAGCACATACATGGTATACGTGTGTGTGTGTGTCTGTGTGTGTGTGTGTCTGTGTGTGTGTGTGTGTGTGTGTGTGTGTGTGTGTATGGTGTATGGGTGAAGTATATCCATAAAATATAAACATAAGGTTGGATGGGGCTGGAGAGATGGCTCAGTGTTTAAGAATGCTTCCTGCTTTTGCAGAGAACAAGGGTTCAGTTCCAGCACCCACAACTCACAACCCATGTAGCTTCAGTGCCAGGACATGTGACCACAGATATAGTCTCATAACATATACACACGAATTCAAGAACAATGAATAAGGCCAGGCATGATGGTGCTTGCCTTTAATCCAGTACTCAGACAAAGGCAGGAAGAGCTCTGTGAGGTCAAAACCAAAGGCCAGCCTGGTCTCCACAGAAATCCCAGGCCTGCCAGGGCTTCAGGATGAAATCCTCTCTCAGAACAAGCAAACTGACAAATACTCAAAGCACAATTATTTCTAAAACACAGCTAGTAGAGAAGATTCTAAACATTCACAGCACAAAGGAGTGAAAGATGTCTGAGGATATGGAGTTGCTGGTTGCCCTGATCTGTAATTAATTATACATTGCACACAGATTTTGAAATGTCACATGGTACCACATTGTCTTGGGGTTTTATTGTTGTAAAAAGATACCATGACCATAGCAACTCTTATAAAAGAAAATATTTAATTGGGGCTGGCTTATAGTTCAGAAATTTAATCCATGACCAACATGATGGGAACCAAGCAGTGTACAGGAGGTCACAGTGCTGGAGAAGGAGCTGTAGTTCTACATCTGACTCTGCAGGCAGCAGGAAGGGACAGTGAGCCACTAGACCTGGGCTTGAGCTTCCGAGACCTCAAAGCCCACCCCTAGTGACACACTTCCTCTGGCAAGGCCATGACTTCTCCAATAAGACCTCCTAATAGAGCCTTTCCCTATGGGCCAAGCATTCAAAGACATGAGTCTGTGGGAGCCATTCCTATTCAAACCACCACACCTATAAGTTGCAATGACTCTATGTCAGCTAAAAAAACATCCAGATAAAGTGAAAAATTATCTTTTTTCTCAGAGTGGAAAACCAAGGAGGAGCAGTGGAAACACAGAATGGTTTTTATTGGTGGCCATAAGTGGTGGAGGGGGGCCCAGTTTTAAATGAGGTTTTAGTTGTATTCAATTGGCTTCATTTGAGGTTCTTCATTAATGAATTGTATAAGCTCCTGGCCAGGTGTTCCTGTCGCTCTGATGTTCCCTAGGACGTCTAGGAGCCCTGCAGGTGTTAGAGAGGTGGAACTCATTCCTAAGGCCTTGCGTGTCAGCAGAAGTGGAAGAGGAAACACCACATGCCCCTTGGAACTTGGGTTGTGTTTCTCCATGAACTCTCCTTGCTGGCCTAGGCCTAGCAGTGAGTGGGATGCAGAGGGAGGTGGCAGGGGAGGGACCAAGACTGTTCTGCCTTGGTGGACAGGGGGAGTTCGAGCCCAGCAAGGTGCTCAGACAGATGCTGTTCTCTCATGACCCCTGCCCTGCTCTGATCATTTAGCACTGTCTAGCTGGAGTTCATGTCAGCTTAAAAACAGAATGGACGAGCAACAAGAGACACCCGATGATGACCATGCTAAGATCACACCAGGGGTGACTCCCAAGCTCACCAGAAGGGACTCTAGCCAAGGCAGTAACTACACCTGGAACAAAGAACCTACTTTAGAGAGAGCAGATTCCGTTTTGCTGTGGTCCTCAGGCACAATGGCTTGCTTTTAAGAGCCTCTACTAATGGCCTACCAGTCTTGTCTTCCGTGGTGCTAGGCTTCCGTTTAATGTCCACATAAGCTCATATGTTTAGATACTTAATCTTTAGATGCTGGCACCATTTGGGGAGTTTATGGAACCCAGGGAGATGTGGCCTCACTGCCTGACTAAAGGCCACTGTAGTCAGGCCTTGAGTGTTACAGGGTACCAGTCAGTTTCATGGTCAGTGCTGGGTAACTAGCTGCTATCATGTGATCCCATCATGGGCAGAAGCTCCTGCAGCCATGCGTTCCCCACATGACAGACTGAAGGTCCCTTGAAAACCTGAGCAGAAGTAAACTCTTCTCCCGTGTGCTTCTGCAAAGTCTTTGGTCACAGGAGTGAGAAGACTCTGGGGTTAGCCTAGATCATTTGCCACCTTGAGTGAAAAATGGCTTTTCTGCGCAGTGTGGTATTGAGCACATGAAATTACAGTATTTGTGTGGGGGGGTTGAGGCAGGAGAATAAAGCATTTGAGGACAGCCCTTGCTGCACGGTAGGACACTTGCTTAAAGGAAGGGGGAATATCTCACAGACTTTTGTGTATTCTTTGCTTCTGGCTTGGTGATTAGATTAGGGTGGGGAGAGCTGAAAGGGAATGTGTTGGGGTGGAGCTTCCTGGAAGGCTGATTCAGCTGGGGCTGGGCGATTTTGATTTTTAAAGTATGCAGCTGCTTGGAATACAGATGTACCAGCTGGCACCCAGCAGCCATGTTAAGTCTGACACGGCGGGTCTCAACCTGTGGGTCTCGACCCTTTGGGGTGGTCGAATGACCTCTCCCAGAGATCACCTAAAATCATCGGAAAACAGATATTTACATTATGATTCATAACAGTAGCAAAATTACAGTCGTGAGGTAGCAATGAAATAATTTTATGGTTAAGGGTCACAGTATGAGGAACTGTGTTAGAGTGTTGTAGCATTAGGAATGTTGAGAACCACTGTCTTACGGTGACCTTGGGAATAGAAGCCCTTTGCTAGGATGGCAAGGCAGAAAAACAGCCAAGGCCCAGGTCATTGATGCCTTTAGAGACACCAAGAGGATTGTGGGTTGCCTTCTGGGTTTCCTCTAAATGGGAAAAAAGTTAAACTGTGTATTTGGGGATTGTATGCTATATTTTAATGGACTCGGACTCTTTGTTCCCATTTTAAAATCCATCTCTCTATTAAATTTCAGCAGTCTGTTTTCTCATCTTTGCCCTACTCACTCATGACCTCTACTGCCTGTTCCCAACCAGTTTTTCCTGTCCAGTGGTCCCCTAGACATTGAGTCCTTCCTCCACCTGAGTCCTGCAAATATCCCTTTGTCAGCTCCCCTGAGCATGGCCAGTCCTCCTTCCCTGCTGTCTGCTCTGCTCATTCCCTGATAAATCCAGCCTCAGGTGGCTAGCCCACACCTCACACCTCATCCTACACACTGCAAGGACGAGAGGGGACATTGACATGCCCTTGTAGTTTAATGCTCTACTCCATGCTTGCAGTGACCCCCCCCCGCCCTCTCCCTACACCTCCACCACCTCCCTGCCTGCCCCAGCAGCTCTCCCCTCTCAGGGCAGCCAGCCTGTCTCCACCCAGCCCACCCAGCCTGGGATGGCTATGGAGATACCCTGGCTTCCTTGGGTGGAGACAGCCCTCTCTGCTCCAGTTTGCTCTCTGGCTTTGGTCTTCTCACAGTGGGGCCTGTGGGCTCCTTGCTCACCTCCCAGGGGTCACCTCAGGTCTGTTTTTCCCACAGCCTTGATTCTGAGAAGACTTTTGTACTTTGCTCTCTTCTCACTCACTCTTTGACTCACAGCAGACTGAGTGCTGCCCCATGACCCTAGGACAGCTGTCAGAGTCACCCCTGGCTGACACCTGGGGATAGTTTTGCTGCCTTTAATCTCCCCCACCTTTTGGGTGATTGATGTGGGGCTGGTAGTGATCTTTTCTGAAGACCTTTCTTAGTTTGTCTGCTGACACTCTCTTGGTCCTGTGTCTCTCTTGTTACATAGCTGTGTCTTCCCTCCTGTACGTAGTTCCTGCTGCAAGACCCAGACACTACCTTCTCCACCTACGGTAGTCTGGATAAGAATGGTCTTCATTGGCTCATACATTTGATTTCTCACGCTCCAGTGGGTGGAACTGTTTGAGAGGGAATAGGAGGTGTGTCACTCCTCCAACAAGGTAAGCGCTGAGTTTCCAAAGCTCGCATCATGTGCAGTAGCTCTCCCCGCCTTGTATTTGTAGATGTAAGCTCTCAGCGACTGCTCCAGTGCCTTGCCTGCCTGCCCCCTCCATGCTTGCCATACCGGTCATAAATTCCAACTCTGGAACAGTGAGCCACACATTAAACACTTTCTTTTACAAGTTGCCTTGACCATGGAGTTTCAGCATAGCAACTGAAGGTACACATCTTCTGTTTTATACATTATCAGGGCCAAGTTATATGTCCATGACCCATGAGGTGTCTTGTCATATTTCTTGTTTCCCCCGTAAATAACTATGATAACTATTCTTGGTTATCAGCTTGAATAAATTTGGAATTAACTAAACACCGAGCGGCTAGGCATACTCGTGAGGAATTTTCTTGAACCTTTGAAGTGGGAAGACCCACTCTAAGTCTGCGCCGCACTTTCTTGAAGCAGCCTACGTAAGGGACACGGGAGAAGGAAGCTTTTGATTTCTTGCCTGCTTGTGCTCACCATCACTGGCAAGTTCTACCCTGCTGCTGAAGCGTCCCTTCATTGGCTTTAGAGCCCACTTCTTTGGAATCGCCATGGATACTGAAGACCAGCAGAGACACCCAGTCTTATGGACTGAATAACTATTGGATTCTTGGAATTTCTATTGGGACATAGCTCTCGTTGAATCACTTGGACCCAGATGTATACGCTCCTACTCATTCCATCAGTTCTGTTCAACTAGGGAACCATTATTAACATGATCAGTAGTCTGGAATTTAATGATTTTGTTGCCTTCAATTATTCCATAAAGAGAATTTCTTTCTTCTATTCAGAATTTTTAAAATATGTGTGTACATGCTTGTGCATATGTGTGTGTGTGTGTGTGTGTGTGTGTGTGTGTGTGATGCACAGGAGGGGGAGTGCAAGTTACAGCATGTATGCAGAGATCAGAGGATAGCTTTGTGGAGTCAGTTCTCTCCAGCCACCTTTATGTGGGTTGTGGGAATCTGACAGGTGGATAGGCTTGATGTGACCAGCACCCTATATTTTCTCTTCTCTTTCCTTAAGATTTATTGTAAGCTGGGCAATGGTGGCACATGCATTTAATCCCAGGACTCAGGGGACCAAGGCAGGGGGGAATTTCTATGACTTTGAGGCCAGCCTGGTCTCACAGAGTGAGTTCCAGGACAGCCAGGGCTACCCAGAGAAATGCAGAGAAACCTAAACACAGAACCAAACCAAAAGGATGTAAGTGTATGAATGTTTTGCTTCCATATGTGTTATGTGAACCATGCACGTCCCTGAACTGAACCTGGGTCCTCTGCAAGACAACAAGTGCTCTTAACCTCAGAGCCATCTCTTCACTGCCCCACCTCCCTGGACCCTGTATCCTCTTGCAGACATCTAAGAACACAGTGTTTGTGCTTGCCTCACCTCCCCACCCCATTCTACCAACTGCAACTATTTTTTCTAGGACAATTCCGACTAAAACTCTTCATTTTTCCTTCTGCACAGCCATGAAAACCTCTAGCAGTAAGAAGCAAAACATACCCACCCATATTCTCTAAGTATTTCTAGAACTCTAAAAGTTAGGAGTGGTGCTCAAGTCTACCATAGTCATTTAAGGAAAATGGATCTCTCTATTAAATAATTCTGAATCTGTCTTTTAAAAATATGCCAGTCGGGTTGGGGATTTAGCTCAGTGGTAGAGCACTTGCCTAGCAAGCACAAGGCCCTGGGTTCGGTCCCCAGCTCCAGGGAAAAAAAAAAAAAAGAAGCCCCAAAAATATGCCAGTCAAGGGCACCTTTGAAGCTTAGTGGTTATTTGACTTATTTGACTGGAGAGTTGTGAGCTGAAATAAACCTTCCTCTCCCCATGATGCTTTTAGTCATGGTGTTTATCACAGTGCTAGGAACCCAACAGTGTTTTTACCATCAGATGATGGAGTCTTATCCTTCTGGAAATGGCCTGCTTGAGCACTTACTCGTTCTTAGACTGGACCTCATGCATGCAGCTCAGGTTGGCCATGTAGCCAGCAATGACTACAATCAAGGGTAACTTTGTACTTCTGAATTGTCCTGCCTCTACCTTCCAGGTGCTGGATCACAGGCATGTCTTACTAATTTGTCCAGCAATTTGTCTTACTAATGTGTTTTCTCTGCACTATTAAAATAAGTCATGCATGCATTTTCATAGCCATACACTTTTATTTCTAGATCAAGATCATCTTTCTGTTACGTTATTTCGTGTTTCTAGGTGTAGATATGCACATGCCATAGCACTCACGTGGAGGTCCAAGAACAACCTCTGGGAGTTGGCCCTCTCCTTCCACCCTGTGGGTCTTGGGGATGGGATGGAACTCAGGTAGACAGGGTTATACTTACTGACTCATCTCAGTGACCCTTGGGTCCATCTTTTAGTGCATTTGTCCAGGTTGTTCTTTGTTTGTATTTGTTTTGTTTTGTTGTTGTTTTGTCAACTTGACACAAGCTAGAGTCACCTGAGAAGAGCTAACCTCAACTGAGAAAATGCGTTCTTCACAAGATTGGTGTGTAGGTACATCTGCGATCAACGAGGAAGGGCCCAGCCCACTGTGGGTGGTACTATCCCTTAGCAGGAAGCAAATCGAGCAATCCCCGAGAGGCACGCCAGTGAGCAATGCTCATTGATAGTCTCTTCTTCAACTCTTGTCTCCAGGTTCCTGCTTTGACTTCCTTTCCTGATTTCTCCCAGTGACAGATTGTGACTGGAGATTTGTAAGCTGAAATAAGCCCTCTCCTTCTAATGTTGCTTTTGGTCATACTTTTGGCCCTAGGAACCTAAGACAGTGTTTTTATAGTCAGGCTAAGGATACTTTTGCATCCTTTAGGAAAGGGCCTGCTTGGGCACTTGCTATTGTGAGCATCCACCTTTGTGTGCCTTGTGAAGATATTTATGCTCTATACATTCCTTTTATATACTCGAAACAGCATATGTATGTATGGTTTCTATTCTTTAAATTTTCAGAAAACCCCTGCGCACTGTGGACAACAAGCGTCTGCCCCCTAAGAACACCAAAAATCAGAACTGTGTGTGAATGTTAGCCAAGAGAGTCGGGGGTGGGTCCAGGAGAGGAGGCCTGCATGCACCATGTAAACACACACAGGCTCGAAGCAGCACTAACCATGAGGTGGACATGCTAAGCATCTGCCCTGGATGGGTAGGTAAGATGGTGTGTTGTGCATATCCAAAAGCAATATTCTGTTTAAAAGACTTTAAAATTCAAGAACATTCAGGCACATCTTCAGCATAAACAAACTCTGAAGAGGTTGCACTAAGTGAAATGTTCTGGTCACAAAAAGACAGATATTAGTAGTATTCTTTCTTATGCATGGAAATCCCAGCACCAGCAAACAGAGAGAGGTGGAAGGGGGTCTCCAGAGGCTGTGGCGGGGGGGGGGGAGGAAGGAGTCAGTGTTTAATGTAGGTGAAGAGTCTACAGATCAATGGGGGGGGGTCACGCACCGTGTGAATACTTTATGCCACTGAACCGTGCAGCTGGCAATGTCAAGGGCAGGAAATCTGTGCTGTGTGTTTTCCATCAAATGTACACACACATGCACACAAACACACTCAAAAGATTCTCTGCCTGTGGTCGTTGGGAGGAGGTAGGTACCCTTGGGTTTGGAGTAAGTGCTTGGAGAGCAGATGTAGTACCCTTTCCTTCTGGCTGCTAATGTAATTTCAGAACCACAGAAGGCTACATGGTCTGAAGGATCGTCACCTGTTTCAGAAACCCCAAAACCCCGTGACCACAAGCAACAAAGAACAACTCAAAGATGGGAGGAAAATGACAGTTCCTGTCTATCCAAATGCAGGAGAACTAAAATCTTAGTAACTAGTGAAGAAAAAAGAAGAAAGAAGAGATAACATCCCCCCCCACTTTCTCTCTCTCCCTCCCCCCCCCCTCTCTCTTGCTTACTGGTTCTGTTTTCTTGTTCCTATGGTACAAAACCCACCACTGTCAGGTGTGGAGGCTCTTTTTTTTTTTTTTTTTTTACATAGATTGGAGCCTGCACAAAACCCAGGAATGAGAATGATTGTAAATTATCCTTCTGTTATCACTTCTACTATTGCGTGAAGCAGTATAATGGCTTTGTTCTTATTCCCTTGCTTAGCCCTTTAACAAGCTGGTTGATTTTCTTTTACAGTCAGGAAATGGAGACTCAAGAACTGTACTAACACGTAGATCCAACTGTCAAGAGAAGGGCATTCTGCTAATCATGCAATGGCAGGAGCTCGCTGGACTTTTTTCCCCTGTGTCCCTCCCTGTTTTTACAGATGTCTCACTGTGGTCCTTGGGTTGGTTCATGTTGGAATGTTATATTTCTTGTCATTCTTTTCTCTGAGACGCAGTTTACCAAAATTTTGAATTTTTGTTTGTTTGTTTGTTTTTAGGTTTTTTGAGACAGAGTTTCACTGTGTAGCTCTAGATGTCCTGGAACTCACTCTGTAGACCAGGCTGACCTCAAACTCACAGAGATCTGCCTGCCTCTGCTTGCTGAGTGTTGGGATCAAAGGCGTGCACCATCACCGCCTGGCTTTGAATTTCTTTGTTATGAGATTACAATATTGCTTTTTTTTTTTTTTTCCGGAGCTGGGGACCGAACCCAGGGCCTTGTGCTTGCTAGGCAAGCGCTCTACCACTGAGCTAAATCCCCAACCCATTTATTTTTGTTTTTGAGACATGGTCTCACTATGTATCCCTGACTGGCCTGGAACTCACAACCCTTGCCACTGCCCCTGGAATGCTGGGATACAAGTCATGTGATATCACTCCCAGCCCTTTCTTTCTGTTTAAATTTAATAACACAGGACACTTTTCTACTGGAAGATACTTTGAAGATCAATTTTCAGGCCTGAGTGGTGTCTAATTTTGTGACAGTGTCACAACTTTCTTTCCCACATCTGTGTTTTCAGGAGTACTGCCTAGGTTTGCTATATTCCTGCTACAAATAGCCCACGATGATTTTCCTGGCACGGAAAGATGTGTTTGTATCCATTTCAGGTTAAAAAGATGATTTTGTAAGGCTTTTGTTATTAGTCTCATTTTTTCATTTGATTAATTTCTTGCTATTTTAAAATTTTGGCAGTTTTAACTAGGGAAGCAGTTACACTGGCTGTTTTTTCTCATTTTTATTGCCATTGACCGTGTTCTGCTGGAAGCTGGTGTTCCTATCCTCTGTCTATCTTTAGACAGGAAAAACAAGGCATATAATTTTTACAAATTAGTAATATCAATACCTTGTAATAGAAATTACCACCTTCTAGCTGTCATTTATTTTTATTTCATTCTTGGATTTTTATTATTATTATTTTTACCCATTTGCTTAGGGCTAAGGTGGACATGTCTGTATTCTGACCCTTTGGCATGTTGATTTTTGTGGATGCCAGTCTTTCTTCCTTTGCTTGAGTTATTTCTGTCCTGAACCTGAAACTTTTGTTCCAGATTCAGAGTTACTAGAGCAGGGCATGAGAAAGGGTTTGGAAGTTCTCCAGGGGCTCCTCTCACACTGCTGAGAACCACTGCTCTAAGCTAAATTGCGGGCAACTGTAGCTGGCTGTTTTCTTAATGTTTAATGTATTTTGTTACAATGCATTTTGTTACAATGTATAATGTTACATTTTGACCCAGCTGTTTTCATCTTTGAGTTATTTCCTTTATGCTAGTACGCGTCCTTCTTAGAGGTGTTGACAGAGATAGCCCAGCTCAAGCTTGCATTTCTCCCTGTGTAGTTTAGTGTACAGGGTGGTTTCTCTTTCCTTTTCTTCTTGCGACTGTCTTGATCCATTTGCCTTTTGAGAGAGGACTGCCTGCTCTCGGAACCCTGGTGTTTGGGTGCTGTGTTCGTGCACTGATGTGCATGTGCGTGGAAGCCAGAGGTCAATGTCAGGTGCTGTTCCTCTGCAGCCATTTGCCTTGTTTTTTGAGGCAGGGTCTTGCCCTGAATCTGGACTTCATTGATTCAGTTAGACTGTGTCTCCCCAGGGAATGGATTATGGGGGCACACCAACTTTAATGTGGGTGGGTCCTGAGAATCCAACCCATGTCAAAGTGGCAAACCATTTGACAACTGCTGTCTCCTTGGCTTCTGTTGTTTTGTTTTGTTTCTGAACGAGCCAAATCTTTTATTTGTTCATTTCTTGCATTTGAAGTACTCTTCAAGGATATCCTTGGTCTGGGACTTTTAGCCATAGTCCTTAGCCACTACAGACCTGCAAACAACCACCAGACATCGTTTCTTCTTGCAACCAATTTTATAGAGGCCTACCTATTCTAGTTTCTTATTGTCACCAGACTTAATTAGGTTCGTATTTGTTGGTTGGTTGCTTGTTTTTTGACACAGACCTCTTCTGTGTAGCTCTGACTGTCTTGGAGTTTGCTATGTAGACCAGATTGGCCAGGAACTCACAAAGATCCTTCTGCCTCTGCCTCTTGAGCAGCTGGCTTTACTGTGCTCCTCGTAGACTCTTCTGGACGCCCCTTGTCTTAGTCAGGGTTTTACTACTGTGAGCAGACACCAGGACCAAGGCAACTCTTATAAAAGACAACATTTAATTGGGTCTGTCTTACAGGTTCAGAGGTTCAGTCCATTATTATCATCAAGGTGGCAGTGTCCAGGCAGACATGGGACTGGAGGAGCTGAGAGTTCTGCTTCTTGTTCCAAAGGCAGCTAGGACAAGGGTTTTAAAGTCCACACCCACAGTGACACACCTACTCCAACAAGGCCACACCTCCTAATAGTGCCACTCCCTGGGCCAAGCATATACAAACCATAATAGTTCTAATGCTCTCTAAAGATGTTACGAGTTTCTCTCATTGAAAATGTTGGCCCCCCTTGCGACACTGGGGATGAGCACAGCCTCATGTAAGTATAAGTCTTACTACAGCTAAGTAAGCACCCTACTGCTTAGCTGCACCCACCTCTCCTCTAAACTTTAAAGCAAACAGGAACATGGGCATGGTCATTTACATTTCTAGTCTTGGAAACTATTTCCATGGCATAGAAATATTCACACATTATACTAAAACACCATACCATCTGGAGAGATGACTCAGCTATCAAGCTTGAAAACCTGAGTTTAATCTCTGGGGTCACATAGTAGGAAAGAATCTTATGTTATCCTTTGACCTGTACATGAATACATGCATGTGCATGAGCGCGCGCGCGCGCGCGCGCACACACACACACACACACACACACACACACACACACACAAACACACACACACACACACACCTTTTTTTGAGGTAGAGTCTTAATATGATTTTCTGGTTGGCATGGAGCTCGATGTGTAAACCCAGCTAGTCTCAAACTTCTTCTCTGACTTGCTCTTAACTTATTATCCCTTTTATTCCAATCTGGATTCAGCTCCCTTCTAGTTTATGTCCATCTCTTCAGCATTTCCTGGTGAATCCCCCACACCTCTCCCTGTTTCCCAGAATTCCCTCTCTCTGTTGGATGTCCCACCTATTTTCTGCCTCGGCTCATTGGCCCTAAGTTTTTTTATTGACAGGTGATGCTTATATACAGTAAATAATAGATTATCTCTACAGGCCTGGTGTGAACTTTTTGAATCATTCAAGCCCACCTCTGGTGACACAGTTCCTCCAATAAAGGCTACACCTCCTAATCCTTCTTAAACAGTGCCACTCCTGACAACTAAGCACTCAAATATATAAGCCTATGGGGGCCATTCTTAAGAGTTAAACCACCACAGGTACTAGAAGCAGAGAGACTGTTCATTGTTCTTTTACTTATTTTTATTGTGTCTGTGACAGGGTTTATTCTGAAGTCCAGTTCTGGTCCCTAATTCTGTGCAGTTTTCTTGCCCCTGACACCTGAGTGTTGGAATTACAGGTGTGAGCTACCATGTCTGGGTTAGGCTTTTTTTTTCTCTCTATTTTTGTTTGTTTGATTAATTTCTTTTCCTGTTGGATATTTTAAACTGTCAAGTGGTAGCTTTCTACTTCCTCAGATTCCGTCCTATTTTCTTAGATTTCCCATTGACCTAGGAATGATGACTTACCTTCTCTCTCTAGCCTGGTGTGATTAATAGAAACAATGTCTTACATTTTGTGCTTTGAGAGGAGGCCACAATGTAGCCCCCGCTGACCTGGAGTTTGCTATGTAGGCCAGGCTGCCCTCACACTCACAGAGATCCACCTGCCTCTGCAGCCCAAGTATGTGCTTCAGATTAAACGTGTGCACCACCAATCTGTCTAGAAATGCAATGTCTCATTTTTTAGTTGAAATCTCAAAATTTTAACAAGCTTGACCTATTGCAGAGGTCGATTGGCTCTTTGTTATTCTTTATTACTTTTTAATTTTCACTTTTGTTTTAAATTGGTGCAAACTGTTTATATGAACTGAGATTCATTACTGGAATAAATTATTTAACTGTGCCTCAGTTACATCTTGAGTATATATGCTGGTTTCGTAGGCTCCCCCCAAGTCTCTAACTTGAATAAGTAAATAAAAACAAAAAACTTACTTTTCAAAATTTTGATTTTTGGTGTTAAAATAATGAAACTATTTAAAACTTCAAAGTTAGAAAAATTTTTATTTATTTTTTTACTAACAATTTCATTTTGATTTTTGTGGCTTGGTCTTTGTGCTTAGAGCACTCAGTACATCTGGAAGCTGTCCCTATGCACAGTGTCAGTTAAAAGTCAAGCTCTATTTTACTTCTAAACGTAGAGTAATTTTAAAATTTTATTTCTTTAATTGTGGTGTTGGGGGTCTAACCTAGGACCTTAGCACCCTGCAGCTCAGTTACAGCCCAGCCCCGTTGATCTTTCCATAATAAAGAATTGTTTCCTTTGAAGCCGAAAGCCAGGAATGGGCTGTGATTTCAGTCTAGGCACTGCTCTGGACAAGATCAGCCTTTTACCTCTTACCATGCATGGGCCTAATTCTTAGCAACTCATAAATCCCCAAACTGTACTGGAACTTTGTCCCGTAGATCCCGCCAGCTTAAAAAAATAGCAAACCATATGAACAGAAAAACATACAAACCAAAGACAAACACTTGCAGTCTTCAGGGGCGGATGCTGCTCCAGGCAAAAGGGGTACCCTACTCTGCCGCTTAGTGGGCCCCAACGGTGAGGTGAGGCTTCTGCTCCAGAGCAAAGCTCATTTCCCTTCCTTTGAGCTCTCTCTTTTGTCTGCCCCTTGCCTGCCTTAGCATGGTCTTTGGAAACATGCAACAAACCTGGTTTTGCAAGTTCACGGTCAGAGAGTGGATTTCCTTCTAAGCGGGTCCACCTATACCTGATGATGTGATACTGTGTGGACTTGGGACTTGGAGTGGTTTGGGCATGGGTTAAGGCTTTGGGCCTGTTAGGATGAGGTAACTCATTTAGCAGGTGAGAATGCTAAATATGAATTTGGGGGACAGAGGAGATGGAGTTATGGGCTGAGTGATGTCCTTCCAGATTTGTAAGTAAAGCTGTACAGTTCAATACCTCAAAACGTGACTGTATTTGGAGGCAGGGCTTACACAGGGAAATGACATTGAAACAGGGCCGTCGGAATGGAGTCTAACCTGAGTGGTGTCTCTGTAAGAGGATCATGAGGTAGGAAGAGAACCCAGGGGCACACACCTGGGAAGGATCCCACAGGGACACAGGAAGGGACTGGGCATCTGCAAGGCAGGCAGAGGCCTCCTGAGAAATCAGTTCTGCCCACACCTTGATCTTGGATGCCCAGCCTCTAGAATTATAAATGCGTTGACTTCTTTTGCAAATCTGTGACTAAAAGAAAGGAGGGTGTTATTTGTTTTAGCTCAGATTCTAGTACAAAATCACTTGGCCCCATGTGCCTGGGTGTAACATCATGACATTTGGCAGAAGACAGACAGCCATTCACTTCACAGGGGATTGGATGAGAGGAGGGAGGGGAGGGGACTGGCACAACACCCCTGGTGACCTGCTTACGCCAGCAGGGATGATACCTCCTGAGATTTCCAGTACCATCCAAAACAGCACCACGGGCAGGAGGACAGATTCGAGGGACATTATGCATGCAAGCCATAAGAGAGGGAACAGAGTTCTGCTAAGCCATAAGTAACACTGCACTCAATATTAAAATCCCAGGGGAGCTGATGAAGCTCAGTGGCAGGGCGCTCGCTGGTGTGCGAGAGGCTCTGGGTTCCCATTCCCCCCACAGAGTTCAACAGCATCTTCCCTCAGTTTTGGGTCCTCTTGCTCTTCACGTTAAAACTGAAGTTCACATAGAATGATTTTTGCTTAACGATGAGGAAGGGTTCATTTTATTCTCATTAAGAGAGTCATCTAAGTACCTCACACACACACACATACACACATGCAACCCCACCACATGCATCCCTACACACACACACACACACACACACACACACACACACACCACAAAGATTATATGCAGCCCCTTGGTCGTAGGTGATGCAATTGCTGTGCACTCATGTCTTGTGGGCTGTGTTCTGTTCCACTGGTGGCTCACCAGCCTGTGCCAACACTGACTGGAAGAACAAGTTCTCTCTGGTTAGCTTCACAGTCTTGGTTATTCTTAGCACGTTGCATTTCCACACAAAGTTTTTTTTCACCTTTGTTGATATACAGCCAACAAACAAAAATTGTATCTCTTCGGGGTGAATAACTTGATGTTTTTATACATGCACCCATCGCAGGGGGATTATCACAGTCAACCTATGTGTGACCGTCACCTCACATAGGTGGCCCGTGTGGGGATGCGCAGGGTTCTAGCAGATTTCAAGTGTAATCAGCCAAGTCAACTCTGTCACCATTAGGCCTACAGGACCTTTTGGGTTGTTTCTGGGACAAGGTCAGACTATGTAGTATGGTTCGGCCGGGAAGTCACTGTACAAGTGGCCAGGCTGGTCTCAAACTCACGATCTATCTGCTTAGTCTCCTGAATACTGGGATGACGACCATGCACCTCAGTGCCCAACTTTAGAATCTAAATTGAACTTTGTACCCTTTGACCCATAGCTCTGTATTTCCTCCACCCCCATTCAGAGTGTGTGTGTGTGTGTGTGTGTGTGTGTGAGAGAGAGAGAGAGAGAGAGAGAGAGAGAGAGAATATCTCAAAACAAATGAACAAATAGATAAACAATAAACAGAACAGTAAATAATCTATTGTGATTTCCCACGTGTATGTGTGTAGCTAGTGCTGTGGAGGTACTGGGGTGGATCCCAAGCCTTTGTGCATGACAGGAAAATGCTTAACTTCTGAGTCATACCTACTGTTTTTCTAGTGTAGGGATTTTGTTTGTTTGTTTTTGTTTGGGGGGTTTGTTTTTATTTGTTTTGCTTTTGCTTTTGAGGCAGGGTCTTGCTACATAGCTCAAACCAACCTCCAACTCTTGATCCTCCTGCTTCTGCCTCCAGGATGCTGCTGGGGTCGCAAGCGTGCAGTGGCACACCTGACAGATAAATACATAACCAGGCTGGGGAGGTGGCTCAGTGGGTAAGGTACTTGCTTGTTATGCATGAGGACCCAGGTTCTGATCCCCAGCATCCATGTAAAAGCCGTGCAGGACAGTATGCACCTAGAACCCCAGGAAGGCAGAGGTAGCAGACGCCAGAGGCTCACTAGCCAACCTGTCTAGTGTAAACTGCACACTTCAGGTTCAGTGACACATCTCGTCTCCAAAACTTAAGGCAGAAAAGTGATCAAGGAAAGACATCCCAACATCAGCCTTTGTTTGGCCTTATATAGGTGAGTATAGCTATGCACAAGTACATGTGCACACACACACACACACACACACACACACACACACACACACCCTCCCCCAGAGAGAGAGAAAGAGAATTGCATGACCCTTCTCTCCTCCCCAACCCCCATACTAGGGATTAAACCCAGGGCTTGTGTGTATTAGCCAAACGCTCTGCTACTAATTGTACATCCAGGCCTTTGGGATTCTTCTTGGAATTGCATTGGCTTACTCTGAGGACATTTTTATGATAGTTGTTCAACCGTGTACACAATACACTCTTCTGTCTATTTAGATTCATCTCTCTCTCTCTCTCTCTCTCTCTCTCTCTCTCTCTCTCTCTCGCCACATTTTACTTATTTACTTTGTATATGCATGTGGGTGAATGCATGCCACTATGCACATACGGAAGCTGGGCTCTCTCTATGATGTGGGTCCCGGGTCATCAGGCTCAGCTATACTGAGCCATCTCACCAGGCCTTTGTTTTGTTTTTTTGTTTGTTTGTTTTTGTTTGTTTTTTGTTGACTCTGAACCTTACACAACTGGTAGTTTCAAGACAATACTCTAGGTTCAGACAGTTTTTATTAATTCTGCAGTATGTTGATACAACGATTTCAGAATAGTTGGCCTTTTTTTAATGAAGAGATGTTAGTGACCCCCTGGAATGAAACAAGCAGGCATGAACGGTGGTGTTCAGGAATGGTGTGTCTAAGACTGCTAAGCTTTACAGCTGACCCTATCTATCATCACAGCTCTCCTGAAAAATGGATGTTTACCTCTGAAATAAACCCCTTCTCACAGAATCCCCGAAGAATACCTAACCAAACATTGCGCACGCTCAGATTCGAAGGCTCCATGGCAGCCATGTTTTTTGTCTTCCGTAACAGAGACTCCGGCCTCTCCATCCTCACTCAAATTATCAACCCGATCTTCGTGCAGACGAACTTTCTTCGGTGGTTGGTTTGGAGCTTCCAAGATTAATTCATGTTTTTCAGGTGCTGGAAATCTTTGTAGCACACTGAGGAACTCCTTGGATGGGCGTTTGTACGGCGCCGGAAGTTCTGCACCACAGAATCTGAAGATGCATCTTGGACTGGTGCAGAACCAAACAACAGCTGGCCGCATGCGTGTTTTCCTCAGTCAGTGGAAACAAACTGAATAACTATAATTTTCCGGAAGACGCTGCAGCCAAGACTTAACCCTTTTCAACCCTGCTTGCCAGGCCTTTGTTAATCTCTGTACTTTCTGCCAGTACTGTTATACAGTGCCTGTATAGAGGCCTTGAATGTCTTTAACTAGGCTCATTCTCAGACACAGATATGTCGTTATTTGTGGGTTCTGTATTGGCACATATGTAATAAGAACTGGACACTTCGTATTTGTACACTTTTATAAATGTTATTTTTTGAAACTTTCAGTTTTTTCAGTATTTGTTCTTGATACTAAGAAATTCAATTAAGCAGGATGCGGCATATACCTGGGGTCGCACCATTCAGAAAGCAGGCCCAAGAAGACTAAGACTGTCTGGCCTGGGCTATGTAAAACCCTGTCTCAAAAATAGCTAGTCTAATTAATTTTAAAATAAATTAAAATCAAGAGAAAATAAAATTGTAGTATTTTTATAACTATAAACACTTATTAAAATCATCAGAGCTGGAGGGATGGCTCAGCTGGTAAGAACACTGGCTGCTCTTCCAGAGGACCTGGTTTGACTCCCTCCCAGCACCCACATAACAACCCACAATCGTCAGTAACTCCATTCCAGAGGGCTCAACACCTTCATCTGGCTTCTGTGGGTTCCAGGTGTGCACATGGTATACAGACATGCATGAGAGCAAAAACACTCATACTCATAAAATAACAAAATAAAATAAATCATTTAGCAGGGCCCAGACCTGATGATGTGTGCCTGTAATCCCAGCACTAGGGAGGCAGAAGCATGTGGATCTCTGGTAGTTCAAAGCCAGCAAGTTTTACATAGCAAGTTTCAGGACTACATAATGAGATCGTATCTCAAAAAAATTATTCAGCATAAGAGATTACACTTGAAAGTTTATTGATAAAGAAGTACAATACTTACAGTAAATGTCAAATGTTCATAACTATCCTTTTATCTGCTTATTTTATCACATTATTTTTCAATGTGATATAAAGCTGAAAAGATGAAATTTATCAACCTAACTGGGAGTCAAACTTTGCAGGACACCATTGTAGGTCCAATTAAAAGATAGTGGGCACCCTGAACTGACCATACATTGTAACCTGGTGGCATAATAAATGCTTTAGAGAACTGACAAACAACTGCAGCCAGGCAAAAGACCCCACATGGAAATACCCTCCCGATGTGTTGAATGGTTGACCCAGGATAAGCTAGTTACAATTCCTGAGAAACGGCGATATAATTTTGAGTTATTTCATTCTTAATTATTTCAACGACTATGCAGTAAATGTTTGAGACATGTTTTAGCACATGGCAGATTTGTGTGGCCACCAGAAGCTGTGTGCTCAACAGTTCATCTGCACCACCCACCGTGCTACTCTACTATGGTGAGTGTAACAACCATGGTCACTCCTTTGTGTCTCTTCACGCCCCAGTGTCTTTTCCTGTTGCTACGATAAGACACATACCCTGGTAAAACCAACTCCATCAGTTACTATTGCTGTGATAAGATGGGCTCATGGTTAGTTCCAGAGGGACAAAGTCCACGTGGCAGGAAATCTTAGCAGCAGGCAGCAGGCATCGAGGCAGGAATAGCTGAGAGCTCACATCTTAAACTTCACCAAGAAAGCAGAGAGTGAACTGGGAGTGGTACATGGCTTTTGAAACCTCAGAGCCTGCTCCCAGTGACATGCTTCCTTCAGTAAGGCCACACCTTCTAAGCCTTCCCAAACAGTGCCATCTACCAAAGACCAAGGGTTCAAATGCTCAAGGCAATGGAAAGACATCTCATTCAAACCACCTTAGCAACTTAAGGGAGAAAGGTTTTTATATGGCTTACAGGTTACGGTCTTTTGTGGCAGAAAGTCACAGCAGCAGGATCTGGAGGGAGCTGCTTACATTACATCCACAGCCAAGCAGTGAATGAATGCATGTTAGCACTCTGTCCATTTTCTCCTGGATGTCCTGCCCAAGGAAATGTGCCACCCACAGTAGGCGGGTCTTTCCACATTAATTAGTGTAATTAAGATAATCCTTCACAGATGTTTTAGTTAGTGTTCCTATTGCTGTGATGAAACACCATGACCAAAGCAAATTGGGGATTAAAGAGCTTGGTTCACTCACAATTCCATTTAAGAGTTCATTATTAAAAACAGGGAGGGCAGGAACTTACTGTAAGGCAGGAACCTGGAAGCAGGAACTAATGCAGAGCCAGTAAGGGGTGCTGCTTACTGACTTGCTCCCCATGACTTGCTCAGCTCACTTTCTTATAGAACCCAGGGCCACCAGCTCAGGGATAGCCCAACCCATAATGGGCTGGGCCCTCCCCATCAATCACTAACTAAAATTGCCCTCTAGTTTTGCCTACAGCCTAATCTTATGGAAGCATTTTCTCAGTCGAGGCTCCCTTCTAACTGATGGCTCTAATTTCTGTCAAGTTGATACAAAACTAACCCCTATAGCAGGCATTTCCACTGGTCCATTTCCCAGGTGACTTCTAGACTATGTCAAGCTGACAGTTAACATTACCCATAACACACTTGTTGTTTGGAAAAGTTAGATCGGTGCAACAGGAGTAAAGCACAAAGTTTTCCAATCTGAACTTGGCCTGTCTCTCTACTGCATCATTTGAGTTTAGCTTAACTCATTAATCTTTTAAAAATTCACATCAGTTCCCCCTCCCTGTACTGTGTCTTCGGCTCACTGAACTAGGCTAATGTATGCACTCTCTCCAGGAGGATCCTCTGGTGTCCTGGGTGTTGGTCTAGTCCTGTGCTTTTCACATGTGTCATTCTCTAATCTCCTCATTAGACTACAAGCATTTTGGAGCACAGACTCTACCCAATTCAACTGTTTCCTCGTTGCATGTGCACCTATAGACATAATTGGTAATTGTTTACTAAATACTGATTGAATGAATGAATAATGAAGAGAGACAGTACAGAGAGCCACACAGATGCTCCCAAACCTGGGTGTCTGAGTGGGCAAGTTAAGAGTAAACAACAGGTGTGACCTGTGCACATTTCAGGAGAGGGAAAGTCAAATAGAGAGGTATCCTAAGTTCAGCTCTCTAGTAGACATTGCGACAGCGTACAGATGTCCAGGTAGTTTACCATAAATACTTCAACAACTATACTCAGCGGGTGGCCAGTCAGGATGGCTGAGAATGGTGGCTTTGGAGAGAACAGTTTTCCCAGGTGTGGGGCTTCCCAGCCCCTCTCCTCATAGTTTAATAAGCAACTTTGGAATCCGTTCCAGAATCCATGGGTTTGAATGACGAGGCTTCAAAGCTCTGACCTTGGCACTAATCAGAGTTTCACTTTCCTTTGTTTTTTGACTGGAGGAAGAATTCTGCTACTTGAAAAATTAAGTTTGAGAGTCGTTGTCTCAGAGCTGGGGTGAATGCAGTCCCCATCTGTGCGTCTGTGTTTGCTCCCCAGGCTCCCTTTGTTGGGGTGTGGTGTGCTCGTCTGTTCTATCCTTTCCTTTGACACAAGGTATAAGTCACTATTAGAGTCCACTCTTGCCCTGCTGTCTTCTGGAAACTTCCATTAGTGTGAGAAACCTGGAGGTCTTTAGCAAACTTCCTAAACTCCTCCACTAGCCATCCGATGCTTGGTTTCCTCTTTCCTAGCAGTCAGTGCTACAAACCTTCCACGGGTACTGTGGTGATTAACCACTCTCTCCCATTTGAGTTGTTCATTATTTCACTCACGTACAGTGCACATCACACAACACACACACAAAATAGCATCATCTGAATTCCTAAACCAAACTACCTAGAACTGTAATTTAAATGCAATTAGGGTGAACTCACACTGAGTAACTTTAACTCATGGCTTCTCCGTCTGAGTGGGGAGTGGCGATGATGGCCATCTGTAAGGGAAGGTACCACAGGGGTAGGAGAGCGAGTTAAGGAGCAGCTGCCTGAGGAGATCGTGCTCCTGGGCTGTGAGTAAGAGGGAGGGTGGAAGTTCCTCCCAGGAGAGGCCCTTCCTAATAGGAGATCCTGGAGGTGGAACAGGCCGGAGCAGTGACATGCTGACAAGATCAAGATCTGACAAAGCTGGTGGGTGGCTGAGCTGGGAGGGAAAGGCCAGTGCAAAGGCAGAGGTCAGCAGGTCAGATGGATGGGCCACATGGCCCCTTAGGTCTCAGTTCTCTAGGTAAGTCCAGTGCTTTGGCAGCGCCTCCAAGAGAGACTGCCCTTCTGGCTCACAAGTACCGTGGGATACTTTCAGCAAGACCGTGTCTACCTTCGGCTGCTGACTCAGCTCCAGGCAGAGGCCTGCTCACCAGAGAACAGGATAAACAAAGGTCAGATGAGCGCTGATTGGGCAATGGGCTACCATGGTGGAAAGGGGCTGGATGGGAGCCTTTGTACCGAAAACACGGGGATATGATCTGAGTGGACCCCGGGAAAATGGAGAAAAACCAATCTGAAAGAATACTTTGGGCCCTGGACAGGGGATTAACCAGGGATGAAGAAAACGCTTCTTTCTACTTGGTTGGGCCCAAAAGCTCTCTGATTTAGAGTGTGTTTACTACTTATTTATGGAGACAAGGTCTCATGCAGTCTAGACTGGATCTGAATTCTCTGTTTCTGGGGCTTGCCTTGAACTCCAGATTCTTGTTCTTCCGTCTCTGGTGCTGGGATTATGGGCGCATCTGACCACACCTGTGCTAATCTCAGGAAGTGAAGACCTCTTTCAGCAAAAGACTGTGCTGTGACGAAGTCTGTGCTGACTGAGAAGGGGAAGGAAGGCCAGTGTCCACTAGATCCATCAGACGTTGTAGCTGTTCTATGGCTGCTCCAGGCACAGTTCAAGAAGTGAGCATTGCCAATTAAGAAAGTAAGTATGAGCTTCCCAGAGCTGCTATAGTAAGGAACCCAAGCTACATGGCTTAGAACAACTCAGACAGTTCTGGAGGCTAGAAAGTGAGGTCACGATGACCATAATCCCTCTGAAACTCCTCCATGCCTTTCCCACACCCCATTCTCATCCTTTCTCATTCTTTGACAACTTTCCTGAAAGTAGAGTAATGCCTGGCTTTTGTCACTTAACACAGGGTCACTCAACACATTGTAATATGTTGCAAATGTCATTCCCGAGTAATGATCCAAATATCCCATGATGGTCATGTACACACACACACACACACACCCCACATACACCATACACATGCACACACATACACACCACATACACCATACACATGCACACACACACACACACACACACACATACCACATACACCATACACATGCACACACACAGAGTCGTGGGGGGAGGGGGAGACCGAGAGATTTTGTTTGAACACACCTGTTCATGGATTCTGGGGTTGTCCTCCTCTTCTGGGCTTAATGTTGCTATAAACACTCACATACAAGGAGATGTTTGCATCTGTTTTCTGCTATGAATCAATCGAGGACTGGAATTGCTGGCTCAACTGGTAATTTTTTTGTATAGCTTTTTGAGGGATCACGGAACTCTCTTGAATGGCGGTGACACCCAGTGCACTAGGGTTCTGATTGTCCCCAGCCTTTGCTGCCCATGAGTACTGTTCTGAGTACAGTCATCCTGTGTGTGAACATGGTTTCCCGTGGGCTTCTGGGCTTCATTCCCCTAACCATGAGTGGCACCGTATATCTTCTCATCACTCCTTCGTCTAACGTTCAGGAAACATGTCTACACAAGCACACTGCATAGTCCTAGATTGGTTTCATTGCTGTTCTTCTTGAGTTACAGAAGTTAGGATCATCCATCACAGACCATCAGAGAGATGACTTGCAAACGTCTTCCCCTATTTTCTGTACTGTCTTTTATTCTTGATATTGCCCTTGGTGCATAAAGTTTCCCAGGTTTAATGAGGTATAATTTACATGTTTTTATTATAATTATCTGTGTTTGAGTCTTATCTAATAAATCATCAAATTCAGGGTCATTAACTTTTCTCCATGTTTTCCTCTGAGAGTTGTATAGCTTTTGGGGGAGGGAGGATGTCGTCTGGTTGGGTCATTGATCTTTTCTGAATTTATTTATTTTATTTGTAGACAAGAGTGTCAGCATGTAGTCCTGGTTGGTCTCAAACTTAAGGTCCTCCTGCCTTGACACCCCTCCCACACAGTGCTGGTATTATACGCACACTCCACTGAACCCTTCTGGTCAGCTTTGTGGTTAACAGTGATCTCAGGGTGACTTCTCTAGAGATCTGAAGGAAAGGACAGAGGTGCTCACAGCTTGACTCTGAGCTCGGGGCTTCTTTTATCACTAGGCTGCTGAGGCTATGTCTTAGTCTTTGCTTCCACCTTGTGAGGGACCCACAGATCCATCAGTCCAGTCCAGTCCAGTCCAGTAATCCCCTTGGTGCTGAAAGCTGCACTGGGGGGGAGCCCACCCCAGCATCACTGCCCAGGTAATCAGACTGAGAAAGCCACCACTCACACATGTACTCTGCAATACCATGTTCGCTTCATGTTACTACAATGACATACCTGCAATAATTAGGTGACAAAGAGAAAAGGTTTCTTAGCTCCTGGAACTGGAAGTTCCAGTCTGTAACCTGTGGCCCCATTGCTGTTGTATGACTGGAGTGCAGGATGGCAATGGTGGGGAGAGTGCAATGGGGCAAAAAACGATGGAGCAGTGCCCCACAGCCTCCCTCCCCAATGGATCCTCAGAGCTACAAGGCCCTGCCTTCTGAAAGTCCCACCATCTCTCAGGGCACTACACTGAAGTCCAAAATTTAAAATACAGACCATCGAGGGACATTCAATTTCCAAATCACATCGCCCCTTCTGAATTTCAGCTGCCCTCACTTCTGTTACTTGTATTGTCATTAGAACTTCACATTCCAAAGAAACAAAAACAAACAAACAAGCAAACAGCAAAACAAAATGAACCCTTGATTTTTGTCAGGCTTTGGAGCTTCTGGACATCCATGGAGAGGCTGTGTTCTGACACCTGTGACATCAATCCTCTGTTTATTTCATAAACTGCGACTGTCATACTTTGATTTCCTAGTTTTACCCTTTTGTGGGTGTTACCTTGATGCTTTGATTACCTTCTCTCCCCCATTTTCATAACTTTTTTTTATTTCCTGAAAAATGATATCTTGTCCTCTTTTCCCTCCTTCCCTTCCTCTCTCCACTCCCTTTGGTTTGCTTTATCTCTTTTTAAAAGCATTCCTCAGAGATCCAGTTTACTACCAATGCTGAGGGAAATAGAGTTAAAAGCCTGGTTGGGATGATCACATGTAGGGAACAGATGGACAGACTTCCTTCCAGAAGGATTGGTGGGAACCTGGTACCTCACTAAGGTCAGGTTTCTCATTGTTCAGGATCTAGAGTCACTGAACTTGTGTTTTCAAGACTATTGTATGTATATTCTCGGGCCAGAGGCTCTTAGGTCCACCCACACCAAAGAGCCCACTACTGTCTCCATCAGCGGAGAAGAGCCATCTCCTGCCTAGTGGCTGTGGTCCTGTCACTCCTCACAGACTCCTGCACAGTCCTCATCTCAGCCCTGCCCACTTTTGTCCTTAGAGGTCCCCACTCCCACAGGGTCCTGTAGGCAGCATGGGTTGACCACACATGAAGATGATGAGGCTGCAGTTGCTGGGGTCTGTTGAGATAGCCGCCACTCAGCCATCTGCCGTCCACTCCCGTTTTGTGATGATCTCTCTCTGTCTCTCTGTCTCTCTGTCTCTCTCTGTCTGTCTCTCTCTGTCTGTCTCTCTCTCTGTCTGTCTCTGTCTCTGTCTCTCTCTCTCTCTCTCCTTCTCCTATTGTCTAGTCCTAGCTCTATCCATAGGGATTTACACCTCTCCCAGATAATTCTATGAACATTTTGATGAGACTAGGGGAAAAATAATGATTTAAAAAATATGTTGAATTGACCATATTTCCACAATTTCTTTACTATAATGGAGATGGAGGAAAGCAAAAGCCACAAATGATACATGAAGCAAAACAGAATCAATCTAGCACTTGAGTGTCAGAAAATGTGTCACCGATAAGCTCTCATGGTCAATGTACATGCTCTTGAGGTGAAGTAACTGCGACCATACTCTTCTCTTCCCTTTTAAAAAGATTTATTTGTATGTGTATGTACTTTATGAATACCCTCATGGGTTTATGTGCACCACACGTGGGGTCAAAGGGCATTGAATCTCCTGGAAGTGGATTACAGATGGTTGTGAGACACCAGGCAGGTGCTGGGAACTGAACTTATGTTGTCTGTAAGAGCAGTCAGTGTTCTTAACCACTGAGCCATCTCTCCAGCCCCCACCTCAATCCTTTTTTTCTCTTTCTTCCCTTCCTTCCTTTCTTCCTTTCTTCTTTCCTTTCTCCCCCACCTCTCTTTCTCCTAGCCTTTCCTTCTATGTGAGTCTAACAAAATGTATGCACTGTGAGAGCCATGCCCTTCCTCTTCCTGGGCATCTAACAGTTTATCATCCAGACTTTTCCCGTGATTAATAGGGTGCTATTAGTCTCCACAACTAAGACAGCATGGCTGCAGTTCTACAACACTCTATTCAGTCTAAGCTCCGTGTCTCTCCTTCTGAAGGGGAGCATTATCTGTGCTGGCTGCCTCAAAAGACTTAGTTGAAGGAGTCTACAAATCAACAACATGGTTTGAGGCATAGGAGGTGGAGTCTGGGGCTTTGTACTTGACAGACAAGTGCTCTATCCCTGAGCTGCACCCTGACCCAAGAGGGAAAGGTGCTTTAGTTCCTAGCACATAGCACATAAACGGAACCAGAGCAAACCGCGCTGAGTAGTTTGAGTGGTGAGAAGATGAACGTTAACCTTAGTGTGTCTACATAGCCCTTTAAAACAGCCTTTGGCTCCATCCGAGAAGTGGGTATTTGGCAAAATAAAGATGTCTAAGTTGACTTTGGTTCCCCTTAGAAATTATGATGGAGGGTAGAGAGCATAAGCGGTTTGGATTTCTCTGACCCCAGAGCAATTAACGAATATGAGCAACAGTGGCCAGCACCAGCTCACCTGGTGGCATCTGCTACCTCTGTGACTGGTGGTAGCTTGATGTAGCCATGGTGGGTAGTCAGACTCTCACTCTATCCTGTGTGTTGTGGGCAGGAGCTTGCCCAAGTGGTAGACAAACCGTCATTCATCTTTCATGAATGGGGTTGGGATCTCTCTACGTGTTAACCCTAGCAATCATTCAGTATCACAGGTGTAAAGACACTTGTCCACATGGTGGCCTCCTGGGTGTAGAACTGGCCTCCATCTATGGTCTTCTTTGGGCTCTAGTGGCCTCATTGTTCCTTGATCATCATTTGGCCATGCTTCTGCCTTAGTATCTTCCTCTTACTGAAAGTCTTCCTTCCTATTTGACCTTCATCCCCATCAAATATCTCCTTCTGGGACCTCTTCTAGTGGCTATCCACCTAGTAACACACACGCACGCACGCACACACTTAACCTGGGCCTCTCCAACTCCGTCTGTTTCCTGCTTTGTACTTCCACAAAGCGTCAGCACCATGTGCTCACTTTCCGTTTTCCCCAGCAGAATGTGCACTCCAGGAGCACAGAATTTTCTTCACAACTACAGCAAGCATCCCTAATACAGAGTGGCTTGGTGGGAGACCAGAGGCAGAGGGTAGTCCAGTGCAAGACTGAAAGGGCGTGAATCTGTGAGGACCTGGAGCTTGATCTGGCGCAGTAAGAGTGGCAAAGCATGGGAGCGCGTGGGAAGAACCGCCCGCACCCCACCTTTATGCGTGCTCTCTGAGACCTGGGGTCCTATCCAGCTCACACCCAGCTCTTGTCTGGTAACTGCTTGGTGCTATGCGAAAGACAATTGGTGGCAGATCGCTAAGAGGGAGGGTGAGTGACTGTCCTTTGGGTGCTGACCTGAAAGGTGCGTTCTGACAGCTCCGTGTCATGGCTGAGGCCAGCGTTAACTATTAACTGTTGAGAGAAATGAGGTGCAAGGAGGGCTCCAAAGCCACAGAGCATGCAGGGACAGAGAGTGGACCCCCAACCCTTTCTGGGTCCCCCTTGTTCCAAGGGTGGGATGTGAATTAAGTCCAGTGTGTGCTGGTGAAGCCATCTTGCCAACTGCCTGTGGTGTGTAAATCATGGCTGTCTGCTCCTCAGGAGAGAAGGTGAGGAGGGAACCATCAATCCCCTGGCATATCCCAAAGACAAAGACAGTATATAAACAGACTCCCGAGAGGTAGAATGCCAACCCATGTGGGTACTTGTTTAACGTCATGCATGTTACAAGCTTCGATCCACACCCTCCACATTCATATCCACAGAACACCCATGCAGGATGGGCTGCGTTACCCATTTTATTTCCTATGAAGAAACAAGCTCAGAGGCATCGGGTTACCAGCTTAAGGCTCAAATGCAGGTAGAACCTGTCTTGGACCAGGTCTTCCTGGCTCCAATGCACTGTTCTTTCTATTGTCCTGGATGGCCCCTGATAGCAATAGGGCGGTTTCCAGGTCAGGGTGTTGCACCTGTAGCTCCCATCACCTCTCACCTGCTTAGCAACATTCAAAAAACTGAAAGAAGGGTTTTCCTAGGGTGACTGATGTCCAGAGAGTCTTCTTCTGGCCTGAACCAGGCCATAATTATTTCTAGTACTAAATAGGAACCTCTTGAGTTTGGAGATCTGTTTTCTCACCTCACATTTTCTTATGGATTCTCTTTGTGTTTGAAATATAAGGTGGAAATGCCCCTTAAAGAAGACTCCAACCATCACCCAGGGGGCTGGATGATAGCAGGTACAGAGTTAAAAGGTGACTTTTGAGTGTGAAGACCCCTGTGCTACAGTGTGAGAAGTCAAGATCCAAGAACCATATCTTGAACTGAACAGAGTCAGACTTCGAGGTGCGTGAGGAAAATATAATGACAGGCAAAGTTTTAGGGCAGGGATCTAGTACGGTGATGGTAGTAGCCCAGGAATGTTGGTGGAGTCTCGGGGTGCTTCCTGGGGCATAGCTGGCCTGTGCAAGCTTGACTCACTGCTGTGAGCTGAGACAAGGATGATGGTCTTCCAGGCTATGCCCAGTTGGCAGATGATTGGGCTCTGCCCTGGCCACAGTGGAGGCGTCTTCCTGCACACCTTACATAGAAGAACCTAGAAAGGACGTGTTTCAGGAGAAAGGCCACATCCTAGAGGGAAAGTCACACCCTGTAATTAAGTTCAGAACCTAAACAGACCCACCCTAACAAAGTAAAACCACACAAGAGCAGTCCTCAACAGCCTCTAATAACAGATGACCTTGTCCATACAAAACACCGCCCGCAATGTGGGGCATAGAGATTATAGACTTGTGAAAAATGGGCTCTGTGATCCATAATCAAGAAAAACAGCAGTTAATAGAAACAGGCCTCTAGACAATTCCAGATGTTGGAATGAGCCAATGGGAAGCTGAAGACTGAAGACTTTGAGATGAAGTGCATGTTTGTGTATGGAAATGAGCAAATAAATGAAGAGATAGATGAACCAGAGCAAGGATGGCAGGAGATTTCACTCACAAGACTTCCTTATTGATAAGATGGGACAACATTTATTCTAAATAGATACCTGTGATCAACTGTAATAACTACTGGAAAAGCATGATTAGGGGATTATAATGGATTCTTAATAGACATCTTACTGGCTTAAAATAAGGCAAGAAAGGGGGAAAAAACCCCAAAGAATTAATTTAAAAGTAGAAGAGCAAACCACACGCGGTGTATCAAAATGGCAGACACAAATCCAAAACTCACAGTGATGTAAGTGAATATCTGGATGCAAAGAGGACGCTGGGAATAAATACACTTTAGAAAACACAGACTCGAACATATCCTGATGGGTGGGAAGAGGACGGCAAAGGCTGTGTAATCAAAGCAGTAAGTGACCTGGAGAGATGGCTCAGTGGTTAAGAGCAGGCAGGGCTCTAACACAGGACCCAGATTTGGTTCCTGGCATGTCAGTGGCTCACAACCACCTGTATGTCCGGCTCCGGACCTGGTGCACACTTCTCAAGGTACTTGTACTCACACACATACTTATATGAAGTGAGAATTTTGGCTTCTTTAGAAACCCAGTAATGTATGTGACTGTGTTTCTGTTTTAATCCCGGATGTGGGAAACGGGCCTAGGAGGGGCGTGATTTTTGCCTGCTGTAGATGGTTTGTATTTGGACTTCTGGGAACTCTTGAGAAAGCTGTATGAGAGGGCCTGTAGTGCCTTCTGTGCCCTCTGCTGCTGCTTTTGCTATTGCTGGATTGCTCACTGGAGATACCCTGACAGTTGAACTTTCCCCAAGGAACTCAACCTAACCAGCAGGAAGTCATCTAAAGAGATCTATACCCCTCTTCCCCTCTAACCTTCTTTCTCTCCTTCCTAGTGTTGGGGTACTGGAAGGGATTGGGGTGGAGAAAGGTGGTAGGTAAAAGAACCCAATAAAATAGCCCCAAAAGGTCAAGCCACAACACAGACATGCCCACATGCACAACTGAAATAAAATAAAATCTTTATAAATAATAAAATTGAAGGCGTGGCCTACCAAAGTTGGCCTGAAGGGCAGTTGGCCAGCCCTGCTCCAGAACTAAGCTGGTCTTATTAGTCACCTTGAAGAAACTGGTTATCTAGCTGGATACAATGGCTGACTCAGAATCTAGCAGCAAAGCACTCTTGTTTGATGAGGAACACTGCCCACTCCAGAAATTCACGCCAACTATACTCACAATAGAATATAGAAAATCAATCCAGAAGTATAATTGCTTTAAAATACACTACTGCTTTTGTCAATATTTTACACATGTGTTCTGTAGTGGAAGCAGAAATGCTTCTCTACAAACACCGTCTCAAAGTCCTGAGGGATCACATCTGCCTAAGTCCACTTTCCACCTGAGTGGCAGAAACGGACTGGCTGTAATAGAGACCACGGAGCTCACACAGCCTGGAATGCTCATTTCTGTGTCCTAAATACAAACACTAAATACTTGTTAGCCTGCGTCTTAAGAAAGGGAGTATGGTTTGCATTTTAAGAGAGATGTTGGCTTTTCTGGGAAGGGAGGAAGCTTAACTGTATGGAGTGAATCCCGTGTTCTTTCTCATTTAAGAATCCGATACCAGGAAACATTTAGAAAAGTTTTAACAACTTGCCATTGAAGGTGAAATTTGAAGAAGCAATAAATCCTGTAAAACAATTACATGAGAAAATGTTTTATCGCTGGACTAATTGAACGAGGCTGATTATTCTATATCTTACATGTGACGTTAGACAGGGCGAGTCTGCAGAGATCAGTAAAAAGTATTCACTTTCCATAGCTATCTTCATCCTATAAACCGTGGGAAAAATTATCATAGTCTATTTTTAAAAATGTACCTAAGTGGGTTGGACACGGTGCTATACGTGCCTGTAGCCCCAGCATTTGGAAAGAAGGATCAGAAAGTCACTGCTATCCTTGGTTACCTAGCAAATTTGGGGCCAGCCTGGGCTACCCGAGACCCTGGCTTCTAAAAGATAAAATGGACCTAAGATTAGCAGCACTAAAAAGATTCATCCTTGCTGGATGGGGCAGTGCACACTGGCTGTGATCTCACTGGGGATGCAGACACAGGACTGTGAATTCAAAGCCAGCCTGAACTACGTGGATCTCTCCTGAGACACAGCAAACTATGCTCCGGGCTGATAGAGTCCTAATAGAACTGCATACTTCCCCATGGCTAACTAACACCAGCATTACACTGTAAGTGCTGCTTCTGTGATCGGTGAACTTTAGCAGCTCAGCAGACGCTGCCAAGCGACTGCAGGAACCTCATGAGCGGGTCTTGGGTGAGTTTTTCTCAATGCCAGTGTTACCACAAGTTGAGCTCTACAATGCTATGGAAGGCGAACCAATGCGTGTGTGTCTTTAGCGAAGAACAGTGAGGCGGAGCAAACCAAAGCCCAGGGCTTGTCTCCCGCTGTCTGTGGGTCACGGTTATACTCCTTCATCAAGCGTGCTTTCACATGTCTGCTATAGTCAAACATCTTTCACCTGTCTCTGCTTCAGGAAACAGTCTTTCATGTGTTTGCTTTAGCAAGATGTCCTTTCACCTGTGTGTCCCAGCGAAACATCATTTGACGTAACTAACTTTCCAACGAACTACAGGTTTCTACTTCACAGCAATCTTTTTTATTCTTCTCTCACACAATGCATTATGACAGCAGCTTCCCATCCTTCCACTCCTCCCAGTACCCCTGACACCTCCCCTCACCTCCAGATCCACTCCTCCTCTGTTGCCCTTCAGAAAAGAGCAGGCCTCCCAGGGATATCAACTAAACCCAGCATAACAAGTTACAATAAGATTAGGCATAAACCCTCATGTCAGGGCTTGAGTAGGCAACCCACGAGAAGGAAAAGGGTCCTAATAAAATGCAAAAGAGTCAGAGACACGACTACTCTCACTGTTAGGAATCACACCAAAACACCAAGCTAACAACCATTAACATATTTGCCAAGGACCAAGCACAGACCCATACAGGATCTGTGATGGCTGCCTTGTCTCTGTGAGCCCCTAGGAGCCCTGCTTAGCTGATTCCCAGTTCAGCAGTGCTAATGTTCTTGTTTGATTCTCCACAGGTCCAGACAAACTGCACCTTTGTTAGTAGTGCTGGGGTCCCTTCAGATTTGTGTGCTGACGATTTCCCAAGGGTAGCTGTAGGTATGGCCTCAGAGTGCAGAACAACACTGGGCACGAAGGAAGCTTTGATGAAGTTTTCAGCTCTGCTTTATAGAATTGAGGTTTTGTGACATCTAAGTGACCGGATATAGAGCTGTTGCCAAAACTAGACTGTCTGTGGGAGTTCTGTGTCCCTGTCACCTGACTTGCTGGGTCATAGGCAGATGCCGTCTCTCCTAGCTCAGGGGAAGGAGGCATGGGTGGCTGGTGGTGCTCCTGAGAATTGTTTGCCATCATAAATGCACCCTGCAGTTCTCTTCCTTGAAATAACTCGATACGACGGGCACCTGTGCACTGATGCCGCATGTGAGCCATTGGGTGCTTCCACCAATGCCAGCCAATCTCCTTGATGCTTACTTAGCTTTTCCAGGGCTGTTTCGGTTTAAAAAAAAAAAGAAGGGGTTGGGGATTTGGCTCAGTGGTAGAGCGCTTGCCTAGCAAGCACAAGGCCCTGGGTTCGGTCCCCAGCTCCGAAAAAAAGAAAAGAAAAAAAAAAAGAAAAGAAAATAGAACCACTTAGCATCTGAATGGCTATGTATTCCTGGGC
The DNA here is from genome assembly GCF_021556685.1 of Rattus norvegicus. NCBI lineage: Eukaryota > Metazoa > Chordata > Mammalia > Rodentia > Muridae > Rattus > Rattus norvegicus. The sequence goes on from NC_141548.1 coordinate 35,093,317, forward strand.
CTTGAGAGTAATCCTGAAATTGGATGGTAGACTGTGGCCTGATCAAACCAGTTTCCTGTTCTGTCGTATCTGGAACATATTATTCTTCCCCAATTCAGTCAAACACCACAGAAACCAGGGTGACTGTCGTGTGCCTGGGCTGGGGAGAGCTTCAAAAGGACAAAGGGTAAGGAGAGGAGTTCTGGCCTGTTTCTTTCTATTTCCTTTTATAAAAACGTTTTCAGTGATTGTCAGAGGACATGTATGTGGCATGTTGCACATGTGGAAGGCAGAGAATACCTTGCTAGAGATGGTGGTTCTCTTCTTTTTCTTCCCACCATGTAGGTTCTGGGGCTCAAATTTTGGTCATCAGGCTTAGCCATCACACCAGCCCCTAGAGTCCTATTTCTTGATCCTTCATGAACACACAGATAAATTCAGCTCATTGAAACACAGACTGTAGTGGTTTGACTAGAAATGGCCCCCATAGACTTGTGTGTTTGAGTACTTGGTCAATAGAGAGTGGCACTATTAGAAGGTGTGTGTACTGGCTGGTTTTGTGTGCCAGCTTGACACAAGTTAGAGTTATCACAGAGAAAGAAGCCTCCCTTGAGGAAATGCCTCCATGAGATCCAACTGTAAGGCATTTTCTCAATTAGTGATCAAGGAAGTTGGATCCAGCCCATTGTGGGTGGTGCCATCCCTGGGCTGGTGGTCCTGGGTTCTATAAGAAAGCAAGCTGAGCAAGCCAGGGAAAGTAAGCCAGTAAGCAGACTTTCTTCCCATGGCTTCTGCAGCCACTTCTCCCTCCAAGTTCCAACCTTGTGTGAGTTCCTGTCATGATTCCCTTTGGTGATGAACAGCAATGTGGAAGTGTAAGCTGAATAGACCCTTTCCTCCCCAACTTGCTTCTTGGTCATGATGTTTTGTGTAAGAATAGAAACTCTGACTAACAGTGTGGCCTTGTTGGAGGAAATGTGTCACTGTGGGGGCAGGCTTTGAGATCTCAGACGCTCAAGCCAGTTCACTTCCTGCTGCCTGCAGATCTGGATGTAGAACTTTCAGCAACTTCCCCTGCACCATGTCTGCCTGCGTACAGCCAGGCTTCCTGCCTTGATGATAATGGACTGAACCTCTGAAACGGAAAGCCAGCCCCAATTAAATATTTTTCTTTATAAGAGTTACCATGGTCATGGTGTCACTTCAGAGCAATAGAAACCCGAAGACACAGACACTAAAGCCAAACACCAATCAACTCCACTCCAACGGCACAGTTGTGTACGAGGTGGTGAGTAGGACGTAAGCAGAGTGATTGAGTTCATGTCCTATTGCCCTCCTACCTCTCAGGTCCCACCAACTGACTGGAATTTTAAGTAAAACTAAGACTCTGGATTCAACAAGATAGACTGTAGACAGAGTACAATGGGTAAAGGAACAGAAATGCATGGGGTGGACTTTAACAGGCTATGATAAAAGACATAGGAGAGGCAGCCAATTCATCAGCCATAATGCTATGACTTAGTCTGGAGGATTCCTCACCCTGCAATTAGGGATTCCCATGGGCCCCCCTTAGGAGACCCAGGGCCTCCTCCTATTACAACACAGCCCAGGAGTCAAGATCGATGGTGCGGACCCTGATCATCAGAAGTGACACTATACCTAGAGTTACCTGTTTGAAAGACATATGTCATATGTTAAAAATACTTTAACAACATGAACATGGCTAATTTTATTCTACCTATGGACAAACCAGAAATCTCTTAAATATTTATGTAGGTGGAACACCTCTCTCTCTTTAACGAGGCTAGCTATTTTGACAGAGCCACATCAGGAAGGACACAGTGCTCCGTTTCTATGGGGAGCTGTTGAAGAATTCCGAGTGAAGACCGTAGATTGATGGAGGAAGGTAGGTGAAGCCTGGAGGGGTGGAGGCCCATGGGAGGCCCAAGAACAATTCCAGGAGAAATGATGAGATGGAAGAAAGGGTGGTGGAGAAGAATGTGAAAAAACACGGTGTATTTGGGTATTGTCGTGATAAAGCCCGGTGACCAAGCAGATGTGCAGATAATAGAAGTATGACTCAGGCTGTCTTGAGCAACTGGGTGTGTGGTGGTGACATCTAAGATTGGACGTGCAGATAGAGGTTTCTGTCCATCATTGCTCGGAACGATGAATACAAGCTTGGTGTAGCAGGAGAGTACGAGTGGAGAAAGAGACATCAAGAAGAAGCCAATTGTCAGAAAGACAAGAAGTTTCCCCCCACCATGGCTACAATGTAATAAATTAAAAAATAAAGATACATGAGAATGCCCCCACTTCTCCAAATGTGAGAAAAACCATCATGATGCTGAGGAAGGGGGAGACTTTTGAGGCTTGGACTCCCTAGCCCACTTCCGTTTGCGGGGACATCATTCTCATATTTAGCAAACTGTTCCCATTCTTATCATTATCTGTGTGTCCCTGGTCTGATTCCTTGTTTCAAGACAGAAGGACCTGGAAATCTCAGTGGGTAGAGTAGTGCACCCTGCAGGGCTGCAGGGGCGAAGAATGGATTTGGGAGGTGACAGTGATAACCTCATTGCTGTGATGAAAAGACCCAGGGAAGGACTGTCGGTGACGGACAACTTAAGAAGGAGAGTGTAAAGCGTCATTGGGGGGACACTTGATAACTGCTCCTTCCACCTTAATGCTAACTGTCTTTTCTGGGTCCTTCTGATATTTTATGTTACACCAAATGCTTTTGCAAGCAGCATAACTTATGAATTACAAGGCAGTCTGTAAGTTTCTTGACTCTGGTAGTTTCCAATCCCTTGATTCTGTGCTGTTTAATTGCAGAAGTTTTGCTCTAAAATTTGAAAGGCCCCGAGGTGGCCATGGGAATCACCTCTGAATAAGTTCCCTTGATGACTCGTGGAGGGGTGTGCTCAGCTTTTCCTTGGTTTAGAAGGAGGAATGGTCTGATTTCAAGGACACCAGTTCCTATGTTGTTAGCCAGTGGTTTGCCCAGGTCGTCGGAGTCTTGGAAGAAATACGGTTGGACAAACAAGCACAAGGGTATCCAGGGAAGAGATACATGGGTAGAAACCCTGAATGGGCAAAGCTGATGCACACTTGAGTGTCCCCAGTGTCACCAGAGCGAAGGGCAAGGAGACATGATTGGGATAACCCATCCTATGGATTCCAGTCAACCTCTCACCCTAGCCAGCATTCTCATTGCCAAATGGGCTCATAAACAAAGTGGCTATGGTAGGGGGAAGTAAGTTATTGATCAGCTAAACATAGACTTCCACACCCCAAGGCTGACCGGGCTATGGCTACAGCTGAATGCCCAACCTGCCAACAACAGAGACCAACATTAAATCCCTCCCCTCAGAAAAAAAAAAGTATACCGTTCCCTAGAGTGATCAGTTAGCTGCCATCCATAGAGTTATGAAATGTCTTACCCAATATTATGGTCTTCCACACAACATTGCTTCTGGCCCAGGAACTCACTTCATGGCAAAAATCTAGGATGAGCACTGAACATAGAATCCATTGTCTTATCATGTTCTCTACTTTCCTCAAGCAACCAACTCGCTAGAATGGAGAAATGGCCTTTAAATAATTTAGCTGAAGAAAGATTCATATGTTTTTAATCATTACCAAATACACATGTTTCTCCCATAGTCAGAAGTCATGGTCCAGGAATCAAGGGGTAAACATGAGACCAAAAACTCTCACTTTGCTCCTAATAACACACCAGTAAACATTTGGTTTCTTGTTCCTAAGACCTTATGTTTGGTTGGCCTAGAGGTCTTAAGTCCAGAGGAGGATGCTTGTATTAAGGTTCAATAGTCGTGCTACTGGACTCGATCAATGTCAGGCTTTCCTCGAGGCCCTGATGTGTGGAGAAGGAACAGAGTTCCTTCTCTAAAACCAAGAATATATTTGCCAGAGCCAGTAATGGCCTAGGCCCAGGCCCTGGTGAAGCTGTGGCTTCTTCTTCCCACCCTAAGGAGCTATGGTTGTCAGTCCCAAGGCTGCTGTGAGCTCAGTCTGTACTGTTCCACAGATACCATGTGTCCTCTTTGTGTAACGTTGCTTGATTAGCTTCTTGCTAATTAGCTTATGATATTGTATGATGACTTCCTGATGATTCTCCCCACCCTACATGCAAATAATATATAAAATGTTGCAGTTCTTAAAATATTTGATTGGCATAAGACATAGCTTATGCAAGACCTCCTGATCCCAAACTCTCCTATATTCTTATCTTCTGATCGCCTGGCCCTCCCTTTGAGGAACCTGTTGCTGAAGAACGTCTTGCTGATCCAGGTCAGAGTCAAAAGCAAAGCTTAGTTACTATGCTGGCTGGAAAGACAGACCCTGACTCCTGAAGGGATGCTAGGCTGCTCTTCCAAAGGAGGGAAGGGACAGTGTGTCTGGGATAAAAGAAATTCCTTACGGCCTTTTTCAACATTTCTACGCCCAGAGAGTGAAGCTGATGGAAAATCACAACAACTCACTTAAAGCAGGGTTGTTTATAAAATGGTCCAATCAATCCATCAGGATTGATGATTTGGGTCAACTGACTAGGAGAGGGAAAAAAAAAAACCAGGATTGTGATTATGGAACTACACAGTAGGAAGGTAGCTATAAATTCACCTGTGCACATGTGACCAAGTACAGAAGATAAGGATGAGTCTTGTCAGGAACATTCTTCCCTAATTTTTTTTAATGAACAAGTCTGTACATATGTATTAAGCAAACATATATTTGTTTTCTTCTTCTCATCCCATTCCATGATGCATAGAATATGTTGACCTTAGAGCTTGGAATTTATATATATGGCTGACTTTTGTCATACTATTTAAGTTGTGGTGGACACCACAGAGAACTTTGTATCCTCTATGGGAAAGAGTGCACTTTAGTTTGTATCCTGGATAGCTGTGTTAGGCTGAAGTTGGACCTTGTTTTTACTGGCCTATTAAATATGTTTTAAAGAGATGCATCAGTGCCAGGTCGACATAGGCAAACATGGATGAGAGAGTTTTATATGTCAACTTGTCTGAGCCGTAGTACCCAAATGTTACATAAAATGCTATTCTGGATGTTTCTGAGGGGGTGTTTGTTTCAACTACTGTGACGAAATATCTGAGATAAACTACCAAAAGAAAGCACTTGGGCCCACGGTTCCAGAGATTTCAGTTAGACCACAGGGGATCGTTCCGTGTGGAAGCACAGTATATCACAATGGGAACTTGTAGATGAGCCCTGCTCACTTGATGCTAGCTGCACAGAAAAGTGAGAGACAGGAAGGGGCCAGCCCCCAACCTCCCTTCTATGTCTGTCTCTGTTCCAATGACCTACGTCACTTCCTAAGGCTCCACTATATCCTAGTCACCTCATAGGCTCCTGACCAAGCCTTCCACTCATGGCCTATGGAGGACATTCCATATCTAGACTATAGCAGGATGTTCAGATGAGATTAACATTAAAATTAGTGAAGTTTGAGTTTGGAGATTGCTGTGCCCAATATGATGGCCTTGTCCATCCACTGAAATCCTAGATAGAAATAAAATATTGAGCTTCTGCCAACCAAACCAACATATAGAATAAGGTCTTTATTTGAGGCTTAGAGTTTCAGAGGGTGAGGCCATGACCATCATGGTGGGGGAGCATGGCAACAGGCAGGAAGGCACGGTGCTGGAGCAGTAGCTGAGAACCCACTTTCTTAATTAAAAGAATTTTTAATTTGAAATGTATTTTCATACAATGTATTCTGATCGTAGTTTCCTTCTAACAACTCCTCCCAGATCTACTCCACCCCTCCACCAGTCAATCCCATGGCTTATTTCCTTCACATCTTGAAACACAACCCTGAGGCGCAGAGAGGCACAGGGAATGGCAATGGGCTTTTGAAATCTGAAAGTCCATCCCCCCAGTGACACACCTCCTGCAACAAGGCCACACCTCCTAATCCTTCCCAAAATGTTCCACCAACTGTAGTCCAAGTATTTAAAGATGGTAGCCTGTAAGGGTTATTCTTACTCAAACACTCACAGTTTCCCTGAAAGAGAGGAAATTCTATATAATGCAGCTTTCAAAGGGGGAATCCAACAACAATGGCTCTCTGGGTCTCTGGCTCAGGCACTCTCAATCCCTGCCATCACATGAGCCCATCTCTTAGAGTAAAGCTTTCTATATATCTGTGTCTTTGTCGTCACCATTATCTATCCCTGTAGTGAGAATTTTGGTTTCTATTTTTTTTAAAAACACAGAAATATTATGGGAATATGTTTTTCTTTTAATCCCAGGTGTGGGATGTGGGTCTGCTTCACAGCAGCTGACTGTGATTTGCCTCATGCTCTAGCAGAGGCACGATTTTGCCAGCTGCGGGTAATGTCTATGAGTGTGTGACCTTTGGAATCCTGGGGACTTTTCAGAGGATATATAAATAAATACTAGGGCCCTGAGAGAGTGGTTGGTTGGTTGTTGGTGTGTTGCTTTTGATTGCTTTTGGTTGTTGTAGCCATGTGCAAAGAAATGAGAAGAGGATATTAGATACCCTGGCAGCTAGGATCAAACTTGCCCCAAGGAAATCAATGCTCCAAATCAGCAGGAAGTAGTCTAATGGTATCATCTTCCCTTTTTCTACCCCTGACTTCTCTTCCCATCCCCCAACCTTTCTCTCCTACCTAGTGTTAGGTGTTTGAAAAGGTGGAAGAAGAGGGGTGAAAGAAAAAAGAACTCACAAAGTCGCAAAAGTGGGCTACATGTACCTATATATGCTCTGCCATTTATATATCTGTAGAAATGATAGATACATTCTATAACTTCCTCTAAACTCCAGTCTGGATATTGCCATCTTAATTAAATTATTCTCATTCAGTTCTAGATCTATAAATACTTCCGAATCATTCTGATATTCTATTTTATTTATTTGGTTGGTTGGTTTTGTTCTGTTTGTTGTTTGTTGTTTTGTTTTGAGACAGGTCTCATCACTATGTAGCCTTGGCTGACCTGCAACTCACTGTGTAGACCAGGCTGTGCTTGAATTCACAGAGAACTTCCTGTTTCTGCCTCCTGAATGTCCAGATTAAAGCATGTGCTAGCTTGCCCATCCTATTCTGAAACTTTAGCACACAAACTGGTAGGGAATCTATCTAGCTTTGTAAAATGAAACACATCTGAGGGATGGGTGGCAGAAACCATATAGCTACTTCCTGCTCTTGGCTTGGAAGCAAGCGTATCTATGACTTTTTTGATGCCTAGGACAGAGATGAAGTCACTCACTGATCTCTGGGCACAATTTCCTGGCGGAATAAGTGAAATCCAAAGAAGAGAGAGAGAGAGAAAGAGAGAGAGAGAGAGAGAGAGAGAGAGAGAGAGAGAGAGAGAGAGAGAGAGAGAAAGGTTTAGAGTGATGGGGCTGGTTTTGCACATCAAACAGGGACACAGAGTAGTTTCTATAACTGTTGAATGTTGACATGCCTGCCCACCTCCCCTTACAAATCCTCTAACCCTGAACAGCAGATGTTGATGGAAATCCTCAGGCTGGTACAGTGAAGACTCGAGGCTGGTTATGTATGGTTAGTAAGAAAGAGGAGATTTCTACTGTACAAGCTGATCCAATGCTGTGGCCAGTGCATAGAAGAGGCTTTCGACCTTGTGGGGATAGCTTCATTTTCCATAGCAATACAAGCATTTTGAGGCATTTTCATGGTGGGTGTATTACATGTAGGTTGAAGAGTATTTGTTTCTAAGCCAGTTTCCTAACTATGCAGTATTAATTTCCTAATGAAATGTCCTTCTCAGGTGGTAAGGTCTTTGGAGAGCAGGACTTTAAAGGCCAACTAGCAGAAGTCCAGGGTCTTCCCATGGCTTCTTTCACGTGACTGTTTATCTAACAGATGAGACAAGCCTTTTCTAAACTGAGCATCAGTCCTAGAAAGCACCACAGTAAACGTCCCTTTGGAATGAAAGTATATAACACCAAAATAGTTTGTGTAAGTTCTCTCTATATCACACATCAGCTCTAGGGATAAAGGGGTGATAGCTAGTCCAAAGCAGGTCTCCCACCCCCTATAGACCACTCTATTCAGAGGCACTGGCAACTGAGGGAGAAGCACCCGCCTTCCCTCCAGCCTGTCCTGTGGCCACTTCTGTTTGGCAATATCTTTGAATCCTGAGCTCAAGAGATTGGGAAAAACCTCATTCAGCATGTGTGGACAGACCTTGAGCTCTGACTGTCACCTCTCAGAGATGGGCAGACAGGGGGTCAAATGACTTTCCAAAGATAACCCAAAATAGAGTCAAGCAGGGAGAAGAGTACTTACGCACCTGGCCTTGGTGGGGTGGCCTAGTCATTTTTTCATACTATTTATAGCTAGAGTGGGCTTTTTCCTGTCTTCCCAGGAGCAGGGAGGGGGCTGTCCTTAATGGAACCAGCTCTATACCATCTCAAGGAGGCAAGAAGTCTGAAAATATGAATACTAGTGAGTACGTGACGTGGTTCAAGGGATGTTCCGTCTTGTAAACTTATGTTTATGTAGGTGTACGGTTGCATGCACAAGTGGAAATACGTGTGTGTGTGTGTGTGTGTGTGTGTGTGTGTGTGTTGTGAAGTTGGGTACATATGTACAGGTATGTGCATTTGTGTGTGTGTGTCACAATATAAAGTTTTTTCTTCTTATTAGTTATGATCTAAAGTGCTTTTAAAAAAAGAGCAGAGAAGGCTACGTTAGCATGAGGTTCCTTTGGGAATGTCTGGTAGAACACTTAGAACATTAGGTTTTCCCCATGTTTTAATAGTTCCCATGTCCTTCCCACTCTGCCTTTGTCTTTCTCATTGTGATCCAGATTTGCCCCAGAGGGGGAGAACCCAGTAGGTAAAGGGTTCATACCGCATTTCCATGTTAATTAGCGATGTGGGAGTCTTGGAAAGCCTGGGAGGTTTTTCCTGTCTTCCCAGGAGCTGAGGGAGGTTCATCCTTAATGGAACCAGCTCCATGCCATCCCCAGGAGGCAAGAAGTCTGGAAACATCAGTAATTATTCAGTCACAACGACCCACTCTCCTCCCTCCCCCTAATCCTCAACTGCTGACTTCAGTATGAAGTCCATCTGATTTCAGTCAGATCAGAAGACTAAATCAGAGGCCTGCCCCAGCTTACTGGCTGCAGGGCAGGAAGCACACCAAATGCTTCCACATCGAAGGCTTCGTGCTGATCATCTACCAGGCTGCTACATGAGCCCTTAAAGGCAACTCATCCCCGGAGACTTACTGTCTATGTAACACATATATACTTACACATGTTGGCTTTGTTTTTTCTTGCATGCTGCGAAAATGCCCAGGAAACATTTAAGGATGCAACATTAAAGTCATTTCATGGAGTAATTATTATGATAATACTAGTTTCTCAGGGAATTCAGTGAAATATTTCTCAATGTGAATTGCCAAGTTAAAACAACAAATACAGTTGGAGGGCTCTCAGTGGAGCCCAGAGGCCCTCGTTAGTCAGATCTCTGACACACCTGCAGCCAAACTGTGACCTGAGCGACAGATACTCCAACCTGCAACGGGTAGACTTCAGAGCAATGTTGGTCCCTATTGGCTTCCTGGGTAATGGGCTAATGGATCCCTTCTTCCAAACTGCCACACCCAATCTCTTTCCTTCTAGTCTCTGTCTGTTGGGACAAAGACTCACACTGCATGGCCTAGATTAGCCTGGTTATACTCACTAAATGACTCAAGCCAGCCTTGAACTCTTGGCAATTCTCCTGCCTCAGCCTCTTAGATCACAAGTGTCAAGAGTCATCATACCAAGCTTAAATTCTAAACATAGTTTTTAATTTAAGAGATCAAAATCATCTTATTCTACTGAGCTCACAGATTAAAGCATCACACAGCTGGATTAAAGGACTCACTCAACCACTGCCCAAATTCTGTACATCTCAGTGAACTCTGGTACAGTTAGAAGACGCTTCCCTTAAGGCTTCATACGTTCAATGAAAATTCGTTTACATCTATGTATCACAAAACAAAAACCACCATCAACAACAGTAGCAAACCACTATGACAGAGTTGAAACAAGGGGGGAAATTGCTTTATATCTAATCTGCCATGACTCAGATGTCCTTCTGCCTCCATTCTGTCTAATCACCTTCTTACAAAACAGCCCAGCTTCTGCCAGGACCAATAGTAATCCCTGGCTAAAAACAGAAGTCGCTTTCAATGCCTTTTGGTTTAAAGCCTTAAATCCTGCTGCCATTTTGTAAAACCGCCACACACTTCGAGTTGGCCCAAGTCAGGTTGCAGGCCTACTTAATACCAAGTACTTTCCTTTATTCTCAACTAGGTCAAGAAGGATTGACTGTGGTTTATGTATTTCTTTTGTACCTACAAATGACTTATCTTTTGAGTTCTGCTGCTAAGAATATATATATTTTAAGCTGTCATCCTTATGAGTCTAACGGACTCTATGGGGAGGGTGGAAAATTAGGAAGGGGAAAAACCCAACTAAACTAAAGGTAGCACATTTAGTACTGTTCAGATGTAGTTCTGTGAAGAATCTGTAAAGATTCAACCTGAAACAAAAGCCAGGGCGAGATGGAGGAGAGTTGAGGTGCAGAGAGCAAGAGAAAGGATTGCCAGGAGAGATGGGACTAAAATGGCTTCCTTCTTATAAATTATGTGCATATCAAAAAAATGGAAAGTCCTGTAGATTGAAACAACTGTAGTTTGGACTATGGGTGTCCTGAAAAGTATCTATAGGGAGGTGGTAAAGTCTTTAAGAGTTGGAGCTGAGTAAGAGGGAAGTCTCCAGGGAAATGCTACTGAAGGGGACATTTGAGCCCCAGTGCCTCCATTGCTCCTCTTTGCTGCTGGTTCACCGTGGGATCAGCAGTTGCTCGGTCACACGACCCCACCACGGTGTTCTGAAACCACAACTCAAAACTAAAGCTTTCCTCTTTGTAAGATGATCTGCTGCAGGGATAGGACGTCGACCAACTTAGGAAGCCAGTAGAATGAAGACTGAGAACACTGGAGAGAAGTGTAGAAAGCCTCTTACACTCCAGTACAAAAACATCTTCTGAGTAGGGGCTTTGTTGCAGGAACAAAACTAGAATCTCCACGAGGCTAGCAGACAGGCTGATAAGAAATGTTAATTGTTTTCCTAAGATTTCTTATGCATTGAGAGTCTGCAGTTACTCTCTGAGGACCAGCTAGTACTGAGAGTTTAGGGAACCAACAAATTGTATTAGTCATTCTTGTTTCTAGGGAGAGAAAAAAAAAGAGACGAAAGGCCACTTCGGGAAGGAAGGGTTTGTTGTGGCTCTCAGTATGACAGTGATACTCAGCATGATGGGAGCAGCTAGGGCAGGAACACCAGGCAGTTGTGTGAGCGTCCCTTTCACAGTCCAGAAGCAGAGAGAGGTGGCTGCTGGTACTCATCTGCCTTTCTCTTTTTGACTCAGTCTCAGACCCCAGCCTACAGGACAGTTGCTCACATCAAGATAGGTCCTGCCCTCTCAGACGAACCTCTCTGCAAACACTCTCACGAACACACCCAGAGCTTGGTGTCCTAGTGATTCTAAATCTAGTTGAGTTGACAGTGAAGATGAGCACAAGTCATACGAGGACTTTAAATGCTGAGATAATACAAGATGCTGTGTGTCTGTGTCCCTGTGATCAAAACACCCGACAGACAATTTAAAGGGGAAAACACTGTTTTGCTCATGGTTTCAGAGCGTTTAGCCCAGGGTTAATCAGAGCATCACTGAGGTGAAAGTACATGGAGAAAGCTATCATGGCCAAGAAGCAGGGAGGGAAGGGGATTCTGGAACCAGCTCTAACCTTCAAAGGCATGGCCCCAGAGATCTACATTTTGTATCTCACCCCCTTCCCTAGCCAATGTCCTTATAACTTCTCATATTAGTGCTACTACCTGGGGACCAAGCATTCATCATGACTTCATTTCATATCTAGACTATAATAAGCAATTTGCAGAGTGATAGAAAACGCTGTGTGTCTGATGAAGAGACGTAAAGAATCATTACAACTCAACAGCAGAAAGACCAAACGACCCAATGAGTGGGCAACGGACTGAAAAGATATTGCTTTAAAGAAGATATGCAAAGTAGCCCAGACATGTGAAGTGCGAATAAAACCAACACTGAGGTATCATCTCACACCCGTTAGATCCACTATACTTCATTAAAAAACCAAGGAAAGAAAGAAGACGAATAGAGATAAAAAGACAAGAAGAATTAGGAGGACTATTGCTGAGGGGAATGTAAAATGTACATCAGCTGTAGCAGTTTGGAGATTTCTCAAAAGCTAAATGTAGATTTGCCTTGCACTTCCACTCCTAGAAACGGATCCAAAAGAGTTGAGAACAGGTATGTACGGTTGAATAGTATGGTTATATGTTACCACCAAAGGATGAAGAGGTGTGTGTGTGTGTGTGTGTGTGTGTGTGTGTGTGTGTGTGTGTGTTCTGAAATAAGAAAGATACAGTCTTTAATCTACAAGAAAACTTCAAAGTAATACGTAGCACTTTGCAAGCTGGTGCGATATCTGGGGCTCCCAGAAAGTGTCAAGATGGAGGCTGGTTGGCAAAGACACAAGCCAAACCATTGGAGGTTGGGACTACACATGCATGCCTCCTGTGGGTAGGAAAGAGGGTAGAACCAATCAGCACCAACAATGGAAGCAGACATACCTTCATGGGAATGCCCTTAGAACTCATGAACTTGGGGTCAGAGAGCTTCCAGGTTGGGAGGCACACGGAAGTGTGGGGCAAAGGGCACCCCTCCAGGGGTCATGGAGTTGCCGTAACCCTTCTCTTCCCAGATGTATTTCTCATTCCATTTCTCTTCCATTTCATTGTTTCTGAGTTGTATCCTTCATAATAAGCCAACAGACACAAGGAAAGTGTTTTCTTAGCTGTTCTAGCAAAGTACGGAGCCTCAGGAGAAGCTGTCATGGGAGCTAGTCTGACCCTGAATTTGGCCTGGGATCCTTGTGGACATAGTCTATGACACTGAATTCTTTAATGTATGGGGTTTGTATTAATTTGGGGGTAGTTAGTGTCATGATTGAATTAAATTGTAGGACCTCTGGTTGCTGGAGAATTGCTCTGTGTGGACTGTCCACACATATTTGGTTTCTGAAATGTCATGTAAGCAGACATTAGTTTCTCTACAATGGAATATTACCCAGGCATAATAAGGGAAGACATTAGACACGAGCTTCAACACAGATGAACCTTAGAAAACCTGCTAGTGAAATAATCCGCACCCCAAAGGACAAACAGGAAATTATTCTTCTTGTACAAGACACCTAACAGAGACCAGATTAAAGAGACAGGCAGAAGGTGTGAGTACCAAGGACCGGGGAGGGGAAATGACAGATAGTGTTTTGTGGGTGCTGAGTTCTGGTGTGGGTGACAGCGACAGTTTGGAGGTAGACAATGTTGATGCAAGACTAAATGGACTCAGTGCGATCACTGAACCAAACACTCTATGTGTTTACAATAACAAAATTTAGACTTACACACTTGAAAAGCTTGAAAAGGTTAATAAAGTAACATTCCCCAAATCACTTTAAACAGGCAAACTATGTGGAACATAAATCTGTTTCTGTGAAGCTGCTTTTTAAAATGCTTCTCATATCAGGGGTCAGCAGAAAGAAGGCTTGCTGGGAGTGGAGTTGGCTGTGTACCTCGGACCTGTTTTCACAGGATGAGTGCACGCTCCAGGATTTGGCAGCATCTGGAATCAACCCCTGTGAGAGGCGAGCATGGTGCACAATCCTGAGGAGTTTCTGTTTCTAGTGTTATATTTATTTTAAAGACATTGCTGAGCTCAGCAGAAATGTCCCACATCCATTTGTATTTTCCTTGGTGCTCACTTCCTTACAAAAATGATGATCAAAGCAAAGGAAACAAAGAGTCTTCATTTTACCCCAAAGCAAAGCGAGTACATTTCTAATATCATAACAGAAAACGCTGCGGGCCTTAGGAAGTGCCTAAGAAGCTGGGCAGGGTGGCCTGTGCCTTTAATCCCAGAGGAAAATGAAAGGCCTTGTGACTATGGGCTGAGTTCCCCACCTCCATCCCCAGAGGACTCGGGGACTGATTGGCTCTGTCTCTGTCTACTGCTGTTTATCACAACATAGCCCTCTACCTGTCAGTCCCCCAGGCTGCTGGGTCCCAGGATGACGCCCCCCACAGCTTTGGAGCCACTGAGAACTGCTGTGTACAGGTGCTTACTCTCCACAGACACCTACGAAGTTGTGGGTCCGACACAAAGGCACAATTCAGTAACAGCACAAGTCTGAGTGGTGGGGACCTGTGCTGTGATGAACCTTGCAGTGATGCCACTGTTAACAGGGAAGGAATCTCTCAAACGCTCCTGCTGGAAACTAAGCCCTCCAGGTTCTAGTTGATGTTCTTTGGAGGTGGGGATTTATGGGAGGAGATTGGGATTAGATGAGGTCATAGGGGTGAGGCCTCCACGGTGGCATTAATTGCTTTTTAAGAAGCAGACAAGACTGAACTAGTGCATTTAAACTGTCTGACCTTGAGAGGAATCTGCTGTCTTGTGAGGCAGGTGAGTGGCTATCACCAGATGCCCACGCCACGCATTTGGGCTCCACAGTCACCGGAATCATAGGTTTTTGAACATCTATAAGTTTTCTAGCCCGGGGCATTCTGTTACAGCAGCAAGAACTACACTAATACACATCTGCCCTGTGTACTCAGTGACTGTGCTTGGTGATCTAATTAAAACAAAACAATTTAAGAAGGCTACAGCTCCCTATGTCTGACTCCTCCTAGGTTGGCTGATTTGACCCACTGCTATCTCTTGGCTCAGGTCTTTCCTACTCCCAGGAGGGCTACCGTGGGCAAAGCCATTTCCAGACTGAACCTGACTAGGATTTCCAACGGAACTCTTCAGTGAGGTGGACTCAGGATACACCTGAGGGATAGCCTCTTGTGACGAGCAGTGTCATAGACCTGATACGCTCTGGTTTCTGTTTGGTAAGAAGCTTCCCCCTGTCTTTCAATCTTAATTCTCCCTTAATAAAAAACCCTTGATTTAAAGAAGGTGATGTTGCAACCTGGAGCTTCTGGGTGGTTTGGATCCTGGCCCGTCCCAGACTCTGTACACCCCTTGAGATCTTCCCCTTGGTTCTGACTCCAATAGGGGTTATTCACTGTGTAATTTATGGGTCACTCGACTGCCTCCTGGCTCTTCTAAGTTCCTTTCGGCCTCTTTCTTTTATAAATGAATATCATTTTTAAAAGTCATTTGTTCAGCAATCACGTTGATGCCATCTCTGCCCAGAGTAATTTCCAGAGTTTTCAGCGTTTAGCGGCAAACATCCAGCCCTGCCATGAAGAACATCCGGACCTGAAGTGAATGAGACTCAACATGCACGGTCTCCACAGGCCATGGGGCTCCAGAGAGAGCTGCCGGGGCTCCAGAAGGACACCTCCAGTGGGTCAAATCCCTGTGTTTAACATTGTCTTGGGAGCTCTGGCAGGAAATTCTAGAAAGTAATATCTGCACTATGAGCTGAAAATCCAATCAGATTTTTATAAAAATGGCCTTGGATTCTTAGACCTGATCCATTCCCCAAACAGATGTTCTCTGACAAACAGATGTTCTCCGATTTCAACACTTTTGTTACCTCCAACTCCCCACATGAAAGCTTTCTAAACAGTTAATTCACTAAATGAGAAAGCCATCAGAGTAAAGCTCTTGCACTCAAATGACATTGATTAATCACAAAGCACTGTCAAGTAGTTCTTGGAATTCCATTCTCTGGAGGGCAGAAACATGTCCCATCTTGGAGCTGTTGATGTCTTCTGTCCTTATTAAAGGAACCAATGGGTTCTGTGTAGAGTAGCAGGTTTTCTGGGAGGGATTTTGTTGCTGACAACTAGACTTTTGACATTAGATTAGTCTGTGTTGATCACACTCTTCTAGGGAAGAGTTTGTGTCCTTGACAAGGCAGCAAATCAAGAATTTCAGGGCAGAGGAATGTGTTGGCCTGGGGTTGTAGCTCGGTGGCAGAGCTCTTACCTGGAATGTGTGGGGATCTAACTTCAGTCCCCAGGACATCAAAGACACATAGATGCTCCTCATTTGTAAAAATGTATAAGCAATACGCATTAAATTTAAATAAAGGACCCAAATCCTGAGTGAGTAGTGTATCTGGCTCTTGGTGGGAATCATGTTGAAATGTGAACCAAGAATAATAGTCACACACAGTTAAAGACTGTGGGGAATAAGGAGACCACATGAAGCCTTTGAGAGTTCTCAGGGTTTCCTAAGGTGGGTAAATTAATCTGAAATAAGAATGCCTACCCAGAGGGGTAAAGGCATAAGTATGTGTGCTTTCACACACATCTCATGCTACGAAGGAGAGGCGCTGGCTTCTTTCTGAGAAGACTTCAGTGTTAAAGTTTGGGGCTGGAGAGATGGCTCAGTGGTTAAGAGCACTAATTGCTCTTGCAGAGGTCCTGAGTTCAATCCCCAGCAACCACATGGTGGCTCATAATCATCTGTAATGGGATACAATGACCTCTTCTAATGTGTTTGAAGACAGCTACAGTGTACTTATATAAATAAAATAAAATAAAATAAAATAAAATAACCAACAATGAAAGTTCATCTTTTAGGACCTCTGGTCCTGACTCTAGATATTATTAC